>NW_028274818.1:96799666-97109438 GCF_037043125.1 Eumetopias jubatus
TTGATTTTGAGAGGGGTTCTCTGTGCCTCCTGGATTTTGATGCCTGTTTCCTTCCCCACATTAGGGAAGTTCTGTGCTATAATTTGCTCCAATATACCTTCTGCCCCTCCCTCTCTTTCTTCTTCTTCTGGGATCCCAATTATTCTGATGTTGTTTCATCTTATGGTATCGCTTATCTCTCGAATTCTGCCCTCGTGATCCAGTAGTTGTTTATCTCTCTTTTTCTCAGCTTCTTTATTTTCCATCATTTGGTCTTCTGTATCACTAATTCTCTCTTCTGCCTCATTTATCCTAGCAGTTAGTGCCCCCATTTTTGATTGCACATCATTAATAGCCTTTTCGATTTAAACTTTGTTAGATTTTAGTTCTTTTATTTCTCCAGGAAGGGTGTCTCTAGTAACTTCCATGCTTTTTTCAAGCCCAGCTCATATCTTTAAAATCATGTTTCTGAACTCTAGGTCTGACATCATACTAATGTCCGTATCGAGTAGGTCCCTGGCAGACGGTACTACATCGAGTACGTCCCTGGCAAACAGTACTACCTCTTGTTCTTTTTGCTGAGGTGATTTTTTTTGGTCTTGTCATTTTGTCCAGAGGAGAATAGATGAATGAGAGAACAAAATGCTAACAGGTTAACAATGTCCCCAGGAAATATACTCTAAACAAATCAGAAAAGACCTGAAACCAGGGGAAAAGAAAGGGAAAGAAAGAAAAAAGAAAGAAAAAAAAAAAGAAAAAGAAAAAGATAAAAACAAACAAAAACGGAACAAAACAAAAAAAACAGAACAAAACAAAAAAAAACCACACAGTATGATCAAATATGATCAGGCTAGTGCATAGATCAGTGCCACACACTAGATTTTGGGTGTAGTTTGGTCTGTTAGAAGGAAGTGCCTCCTAAAATTGTAAAGAAAGACTTATATATGTACAAAATAAGGGTTGATATGATGAAGGGATGGAAGATGACTGTAAAGATGAAAATTATAAAAGATTTTATAAAAGGAATTGATAAGTTGTTTGAAGAAAGAAAGAAGATTTAAAGAAAAAAAGAATGTGATCAGGCAGGAGACTAGAACAAAGCGATACACTAGTGATTTAGGGTATATTTTGATCTGTTAGAAGAAACTGTAGCTCAAAATTTTAAAGAGAGAACAACTTATATATATATGCCAAAAATAAGGGTAACTACTATAAAGGGATAGAATATGACTCTAAAAATGAAAAATAAAAAAAAATTTTTTTTTAAAGGGATTAATAAGATGTTGGTTGAAAAAGGGAAAAAGAAAAATTAAAAAAAATTAAAAAAAATTAACTTTGAAAAACTAATGAATCATGGTAAAAAAGCCATGATTTCTATGTGCAGTATTCCCCTAGCGCTGGAGTTCTCCCGTTCTCCTTGATCGGTAAACTTGGTCTTGGCTTGCTGGCTGTTCGTGCTGATCTTCTGGGGGAGGGGCCTGTTGCCGTGGTTCCCAAATGTCTTTGCCGGAGGCGGAATTGCCCCGCCCTTGTCGGTCCAGGCTAAGCAATCTGCTCAGGTTTGCTCTCGGGAGCTTTTGTTCCCTGCAAGCTCTCGGTCCAGTTTTGGAGGATGAGTGTGAAAATGGCCTCCCAATCTCTGCCCGGAGGAGCCGAGAACTCAGGGCCCCGCTCCTCAGTGCGCCCCCAGAGAAAAGCAGTCAGTCACTCCCGTCTCCCTGGTCTCCGGCCGCTCTCCGTGCTCACCCGGCCTGTGACCGCGCGTTTCTGTCTGGCCCCCGACCCCGTGTGGAGTCTCCAAACCCAGCAGATCCCTGCGGTGCGCTCCCGCGCCGCTCCTCCCGGGGGAGGGAGGGGAGTCTCCCCGGATCTGCCTCTTGTTGGGTCCCTGTTGGAGGAGCAGTGGCCCGACTGGGCCGCAGATCACAGTTTATGGCCACCCCGAGCTGAGAGCCTGCTCCTCAGCACTGTCTCTGCAGCCGGCTTCCCCGCTCCGATGCCTGGGAGCTCTGCTGCACTCAGGCACCCCCGGTCTTTCTGTGACCCCGAGGGTCCTGAGACCACACTCTCCTGTGAGGGTTCCACCTCTGGCTTAGCCACTGGAGCGACGTCCCTCAGTGGAGCCGACTTCTAAAAGTTCCGATTTTGTGCTCCGCAGCTCTATCATTTGCCAGAAGCAGCCGATGGATGCCCCCTCCCCCGCCGACTATCCTCCGGAATATCGCCTTGGATTCACTTCTCCGCACATCCTACCTTCCAGAAAGTGTTCGCTTTTTTGTTCAGAGAGTTGTTGCTACTCTTTTTTTCGATCTCCTGTTGAGTTCGTAGGTGTTCAGAATGGTTTGATCCCCATTCAGCTGAATTCCTGAGACCAGACGAAATCCAGGTCTCCTCCTATAATCCCTGTTTAAGAATATCCTAAGAACAGGTAATTCACTAAAACGGTTACCATTTGCAAGTACCTATCTATGTGAATCAGGATTTTTCTCAATACTGAATAGCTAAATTAAAATAAGTGAATGTCACCTGAAGCTGTCATTGAACAGAACCTTTCATCCACACCCCTCAATTTAAAATTTAAGTTTTCATTAAAGAGCCTCATTGTTATATTAGTTGAGTTTTTATAAGAGCAGGTGTTATAACCGGAGCCTCAAAATACATTGATAATAATCAAATACTGCTTTTATCTCTTTTATATGTTGAAAGAATATATAAAAGGATTTGTTGCTAAAACTTTGGAAATTAACTTTATGTATAAAATTGCATAGACAGTTGGGTTTCAGAGTATACTTTTTAAACTAGCAAAGTAATATATATTCATTATAAAAGATGAAAAATAAAGATAAGAAGAGAAAAATAAAAATCACCCGGAATCCTGCCTATCATATATAACCATTATTCACTCACAAACACGTCTTCTGTGTCTGCTATTTACACAAAACTGTTCTAGATTCTGGACTTACAGTGATGAAAAGACAAAGTCCCTGCTCTTATAGGTTTATATTTTTGACAGGGGGAGGTGTACGATAAATAAACACAATGATTTTAGCTACTGGCAAATGCTATTGAGAAAGTGAAACCGGCTGTGACATGGGAATGGCATAGGAGGTGCAATGATGATGGTCAGGAGGGAACATTTGAAGGGGGACCTGAAAAATGAGCAGTTGTCTGTCGTGGGAATATCCAAGGGCAGAGCATTCCTTTAACTCAGAACTCACAGCTGGGAATACATTTGCACTTTACTGAGAGCCTGAAGGCCAGGGTGGCAGAGCATAGTGAGAGTGAAGAAGTTAGAGAGGGACCAGATCATGTAGGTCCTTGCTAGCCATGGTACCAAGATCAGATCATACCAACATTTTGAGTGGTTCCTTAGAGTCTTTTCCTTTTTGTCATATTTTTAATATTTGATATTTTATCATATATGGAGGTGTTGGATAATGATGGTATAGGAACAGTTTCAACAACTTTTCCATGATAGATGATGTCTGCATTTGGGTAGATTACTAGTTTTTATTTCTTATAAAAATATAGAAACTTCAGTCATTCACCAGGCTTCCCGGCTTCCAGGTGGCCAGATTTGAGAAAAATATCATCGGGGGTAAATCTATTCCCCATGAAGACCGAGTAAGCAGGTATAAGAGAACCTTCGAAGACTAATGATGTAATGTATGGTGATTAACATAACAATAAAAAGTTTAAAGAGCAAAAAAAAAAGTAAAAACAATGTTTAATATCTGAAAAAAAAAGAGAGATCCTTTGATATGGGACATAGAAAGAAATCTGCAACATGAATGGAGAGAAACATCCTGTAAGAAGTAAAGAAAGGGCGTATTTAAAAACAGATTTTTGTTCAAAAACAAATTTTAGTCAGCATCTGTTTTAGTCATAAGGAAACTTAAGACAACCAGAGACCCTAAAACAAGAGACAAAATATAAGAAAGATAAGCTTATATGATCAGGCAACAGACCAAGATGAAAATGAATTTGGCAAAATTTAGAAGAGAATATAAGGAAGCAAGCATTTGGAGGCAAAGCTGGTACATAGTCTTAGAAGTGAGGAACAGAATGGATATTACAGGGAACCTATTTCATGATAAGGAAGATGGGTTTGCGAAAAACCCTAGAACACAGAGCACAAGGGCATGAAGCTAACTCACGAGGCTGTGAATACAGGGGGCAGACAGCCAAGACCCAGTATGAGGATAATTTAAATTGTGAAGGAGAGTTCAAAACAAATAGTATAAGAGCTGCTGTGTTTCAACAGCAGGAACATTCCCACCGGACTTTTTGGGGAATGTGACAGAATTACTCTAAAGTTCATTTGAAGAATATTACTGGAAGAGCCAATTAAGTCAGTAAAAAAACCAAAACCGAAATGGTGAGTGGGTGCTTGCTCATCCATATATTAGAATTCACTTTAGTGTTTTTACTTTATTACTTCCTCTTAATTTATTTTTTTAATCTTTTTCCAAACCCTGGTGTCGATGGCTGACTTTCCATAGAATTCACTTTAAAACTATATTCAGTAAATATGATTAGGAAAATGGGTTCATGTTTGGGAAGAAGTTTGTTAGTTTCTTTATGTCACTGAAGCATAAAATAATCTGTATTTGGATTAAAGAGTTAAATATAAAAGATGAAATCATGATGAGCTGTCAGAGATGGCAATGTAGGTGAAATTTGTATAAACTTGGGTTTAAGAATGCTTTTCCAGTTATAACCCCAAAGTCCTAAATTATACAGGAAAAATTTGGTAGGTTTGAGTTATAAATGTAAAGCATTCAAAAAAAATAAAAAAATTATGAACAAATCTTTTTAAAAAATATTTTTCTTGTTTTTTTTTTTCTTTTCAAGATTTTATTTAAATTCTACTTAGTTAACATACAGTGTAATATTTGTTTCAGGTGTAGAATTTAGTGATTGAACACTTCCATACATCACCCGGTGCTCATCATGACAAGTGTGCTCCTTAATCCCCATCACCTGTTTTTACCCACCTCCCCCCACCCACCTCCCCTCTGGTAACCATCAGTTTGTTCTCTATAGTTAAGAGTCTGTTTCTTGGTTTTCCTCTCTTTTTTACCCCCATGCTCATTTGTTTTGTTTCTTAAATTCCACATATGAGTGAAATCATATGGTATTTGTCTTTCTCTGACTGATTTCGCTGCGCATAATACTCTCTAGCTCCATCCATGTTGTTGCAAATGGCAAGATTTCATTCTTTTTGATGGTTGAGTCATATTCCATTGTGTATATATATATATATGTATATATATATATATATATATACCGCATCTTCTTTATCCATTCATCAGCCAATGGACATTTGGGCTGTTTCCATAATTTGGCTATTGTTGATAATGCTGCTATAAACATCAGGGTGCATGTACCCCTTCAAATCAATATTTTTGTATCCTTTGGATAAATACCTAGTAGTACAATTAATTGTTGGATCATAAGGTAGTTCTATTTTTCATTTTTTGAGGAACCTCCATACTGTTTTCCAGAGTGGCTGCACCAGTTTGCATTCCCACCAACAGTGTAGGAGGGTTCCCCTTTCTCCGCATCCTCGCCAACACCTGTTGTTTCTTGTGTTGTTGATTTTGGCCATTCTGACTGGTGTGAGGTGGTATCTCATTATAGTTTTGATTTGTATTTCCCTGACGATAAGTAACATTGAGCAGCCTTTCATGTGAAAAATTATGAACAAATCTGTTTGTAATAACTAATGATAATGACAAACTGAAGTAAAATATTTCCAACATATAATAGAAATGTTTATTCTAATACATGAAGTCTTTTGGCAATCAGTAGAAAAATACTCCTAACAGAAACTGGGCAGAGAATGTGAACAGGCTTTGCATAAGAGGAAAAAAGTCAAAAACACCAGTAAGCCTTCAGAAAAAAACCGGTCAGCTTTATTGGTAATAGAAATGCAGAATAAGACAAGAAAATGTCAGTTTCATCCATTATCTTAGTAAAGCTCGGCGGGGGGAGGGGGGGAGTGTAGATATCCAATGTTGGCAACGCTGTGTGAAAATAGGCATTTTCATTCTGTTTTTATTCTTTGTTGGTGGGATAAAATTGTACAACTTTTTGGTGTGAAATTAAACAATATGTACACAAGTTTAAAAATGTGAATTGCTTCTGGACCCAGCAATTCCATTTCTAAGAATTTTATCTTAAAAAATAATTGTAGAAGTTTAAAAAATACACACAGAAGCTCATTCCACACTGTAGCAAAGAAGTGGACAAGGAACAACCTAAACATATACTGTTCACCCTTTTGTGAGCAGTGTTCTAAAGTCTTTACATATGTTAATTCATTTAATCGATACACTGTTATAATCCCCGTTATGCTTAGCAGGAAACAGGCACTGTGTAATGACTTTGCCAAAATCACATGGCTAATAAATGGTGGAATAGGAATTTGAGCTCAGGAAAATTTTCTTCTGAGCCCAAGCTTTTAGTTATTTCATAGCATAATATAATATATAATGTATAGTATAATTCCTATGATGTCCAAAAAAGAAGTCCAATGATCGGGGATTAAGTCAACCATAAATCAGTTATTCATAGGATAGCATGGTGTACAGCCATTCCAAATAAAATTTTTTGATATGGGAATTTAAAAAAATCATGATATTTTGTGAATAAAGGAAACTGGAAACTACAAAGTGTATAGTTAAATACCATTAATAAGAAAACTAGTACTTTTTAAAAAATTTTATCGTGTTATGTTAATCACCATACATTACATCATTAGTTTTTGATGTACTGTTGCATGATTCATTGTTTGCGTATAACACCCAGTGCTCCATTCAATACGTGCCCTCTTCAATACCCATCACCAGGCTAACCCATCCCCCCACCCAGAAAATTAGTACTTTTATAAGAAGGATATGCCTGGGAAATGCAGCATGAACAATATGAAAATTACCAGTGTTTCTTTTTGGGTATTGGGATTATGGGTGCTTATTTCCCCCTTGGTACTTCTGTGTATTTTCAGCATTGCCCATGTATTGCTGCATTTACAAAAAATGCTACTAACTAATAAAAAAAAAAAAATTTCACATTTCACATGCAAACACCTTTCAAATTGTTTAGTAGCCCTGTTTTAGGGGAGAAGAAATAAAGCTCTTTGTGTTAATTCTTAAACGGTGTGCAGCAGTGTAAATAATTTAGTGTTTGCTGATTACAATGGAACAGAGATGCACCTGCTATTATTTGAAGTGGTCATAAAACTTGGTGTGAGCTGTAGGGTTCAGGACGTGATCCTGGTCCTGGAAAGTAAGCAGAGAAAGGGTAGTCACTTAGGGAAGTATCACAGGATACCCGGCCCAGGGCCCCCCAGAAACCTCCCAACAATCCTCAACCTACCTGGATGCTGGAGTCTGGGGACAAAATAATTAAGGGAAAACACACAATTCCATTTAGCATGACCTACTCAGTTTTTGGCATAAATTTAAAGTAACTTTTTTTAAGGATGGTAATTGGTGGTATATATTCTCAAAGCAGGAGTAACCAAGGATGTTATTTTCATAGACGTCAGACTACACAAGTGTGTTTTCAAAATCTTGGGTCACGCCTTCAGTCTCTAGTCCTTTCTCTCAACTGCATACATGCTGTTCCGGTCTTTTCAGGAACATTTTATTGCTGAGAAGCCAGGGTCAGTCGGATTTTTGTTCCTTTCTAAGTATTTTTTTCCCCTCTGATCTTTGAATGGTTTTAATTTTTCCAGTATTTTAATATTTTGCCAGCGTATGTCCATGTGAGGATTTCTCTTCATAGACTATGATTTTTCTAAAGGTCAAGAAAAAATGTTTTCTATTCCTTTTTTCATTAGTTTGTTGTCTGTTGTTCTGTTCTCTACTCTTCCAAAAAATCAATTATCTTTATATTGGAGTTTTTAAATTGATTTTTGATTTCTATCAGTCTCATTATTTTTATTTCTTTATCCTTCTGCGTTCTGGAGAGCCTCTCAAGTGTATTCTTAACATTCCTGATTTGATTTTTTTTATCAGTGTCTGTCTTGCCTCACCTCCATGTGGATTTTTAAATGCATTTTGATTTCTTTTCTTTTTAAAAATTTTAGAAAAGATTTTATTTATTTGAGAGAGAGCGAGCATGAGCATGCGCATGAGGGGAGAGGGGGGCAGAGGGAGAGGGCGAAGCAGACTCCCCACTGAGTGGGGAGCCTGATGTGAGACTGGATCCCAGGACCCTGGGATCATGACCTGAGTGCTTATAGGCACTTCACATGTTTTTGAAAAAGAGCCAGGCACTCTAATATTTCCAGTTCGCAGACAAGAATGAGGCCCCGAGAGGTTAGGGTATTTGTTTGTCTTTGTGCAACCTAGTAGGTGGTAACGCCAGGATTCACCCCAGGTAGTCCCGTTCCAGAACCGGGGATCTTAAGCGTATGTCCCCATGTATACTGCCTCAAAAATGTGTCACCGTGTCCCTGCCACTCCCTCTCACTCCCCACATTTCATATTCATTTGGCTCTTTTGGAGTTGATTTAGCTGAACATCGGAAAGCAGGAAGAAAGACAATGAGATAGGATGGCCAAGGACATTGGGGTGCATTGAAGTTCATTTCTTGGCAGCCCAGTTTTCTGTTTTGTGAAGACTAAGGGTGGTTAGTAGAGGTTAGCTGAAGCATCCTGCCAGTCTTCTCAGCTGGCTGTCTTTGTTTTTTTGTTTTAAATTTATTTTTTATTATTTTATTTTATTTATTTTATTTTATTTTATTTTATTTTATTTTATTTTATTTTATTTTATTTTATTTTATTTTATTTTATTTATTTATTTTAAAGTAGGCTCCACGTCCAGTGTGGAGCCCAGTGTGGGGCTTGAGCTCACGACCCTGAGATCAAGACCTGAGCTGAGCTCAAGAATGGGCCGCTTAACTGACGGAGCCACCTAAGCACCCCACTGCCTTTGTTTCATGAGCAGAGCCTGGGGGACCGTGAAGCCAGACCTCGGTAGATTTTGTCAATCCAGCCTTACAGTTGGTGATGGGATAATGGGGGGTGGGGGGGGCGCCTCTAGACCTGGGCTGGAGTTTGACCATTGGCTTGGTCTTTGAGAGTGAGCTGAGCTTCCATCTTTTTGGCTTGTGGACATTCATGGGAATCTGGGAGAGAGGCATTAGAGGCTACTGTGGAAGCCTCTACTCCTTATTCTTCAGATGGTTCTGGACAGATTCTTCCTTCCATGTGGGTGCCTTTGAGACTCTAAAGGTCACCATAGGGATTGGTGAGGGCTTGATGACCTAGACGCCCTTCCCTGGCTGCAGCACCTCTTAGACTGACCCTGGTGATTAAAAAAAAGTCTGCCCAGCCTGAATAAAAGCAAGCATGGGGTTATGGAGCATCTCTCTGCTTTCAGTGTTGACTGTACAGTATGTGGAATGACAAATCTGGCGCCTGAGGACCCTTCTGCTCTTCTCTGGCACAACTTTGATGAATTTTTTTGTACTTCCTTGTTCTTTTTTAGGTTGGTGCCATGTTATAAATGTAGCAGTTGGTGGAAGGAAGAATTGGTGGGAGTGGGTTATTTTAAGGGGAGGGGTGTGTAGCAGGCAGGGAAGAGAGAGGAGAGGGTAGGAGAGAGGGGGAAGGAGAATGGTTTCTATGTATAAAATACTTGGAAATCCTATCCTGTAGACTTTGATGTCAGGACAAAGTGATCCCTCTTGAAAAATTGCACCTTATTTTAGGAAAAAGCCTGGTATGGTTTGATAACAGTGATGTTTTTATCTAATCTCAGGTAATAAATAAAGCAAGGTACCTGCCATCCTTTGCCAAAATTCAAATGTCAAATTGATTATGTAAAAGCAGAGAAAGCCAAGTCTTTTATAAGAAGGTTTCTATCTTTTTATGGCCATTCATCGTGCTGAAGTAAAAAGCCTTGAAAATATTGAAATATCTGATTACAAATGGCTGGCTTCTTCTTGGTCTTTTGAATTACTCAGACATGTTCTTCCACTTTTAACTTCTAAGTGTGTTGCTTGCATTAAGAATGGATTACTGAGAAGGCCAGTGCTATTTTTAAAGCAATTTAAGAAGAAACTGGAATTTTCTTTTTTGAAAGTCTTTAAACAATACAATATATTTCCCGTAACCAGGGAGCCTGAGGTGCCTCCCCTATAAAGAGTGAAGGAACCCGCCTTTCTAGAGCCTCTGGGGTTTTTACGAAACCTGATACTGTACTAGATCACAAAGAAAATGTATTGACTCCCTCAGCACAGAAACTGTGCAGGCCGCCTTCTCTGGGAATAATGTAACAGAAGTCTAAAGAAGCAAGCCTACCATCTGATAATGAAAAACCAGCAAAAGGAAATCAAATAGAGAAAAACAGATTATTTAGACAAGAAATGAGGTCATTTACAAATGACGTGGCCAAAGGTCACTGAAAACTTACACAGAGGTGATCCATAGCTTAAATAGTTTCATTATTGAAGAAAATAAATAATTCATTCAACTAAGGAATTTTAAAAGATTATCCTTCCTTGCAAAAAAGTGAGAAGGAAAAACTCCAACATACCCACAAGTCTATTAACAAGGCAGTGTGGTCAAGGGTGTGGATTTTGGAGAAAGTCTGCTAGAGTTTAAATCCTTGCTTTCATCCCCTACTAACTGTGAGCCACTGGGCAAGTGACTGGGATTGTCTTTGCCCCAGTTTCCCCATCTGCAGATAGGAATAAAAATATCTAAGTCATGGGAATTAAAGGAGAAAATGCAGGTAAGCTGCCTAGCATAGTGAATGTCACACAGTTAAGAGTTTAATATATGTTAACTCTTGTTCACTTCCCTGCTCCTGCCTGATGAATATCCACTCCCATTTGGGTCTGTCTGCTGGTGCCTCTCTGATTCTTTCTTTCTTTCTTTCCTTCCTTTTCTTTCTTTTCTTTCTCATTAGTGAATCACTTTTGGTTCTAAATAGGACATCTTCTCTTTTGGTAACAGTGTTACTGAGATATAATTCAGGTACCATATTACTCACCCATCTAAAGTGTACAATGCAGGGGCATCTGGGTGGCTCAGTCATTAAGCATCTGCCTTTGGCTCAGGGCATGGTCCCAGAGACCCGCATTGGGCTCCCTGCTCCATGGGAAGCCTGCTTCTCCCTCCCCTACCCCCACGGCTTGTGTTCCCTCTCTCGCTCTGTCTCTCTCTGTCAAATAAATAAATAAAATCTTAAAAAAAAAATAAAGTGTATAGTGCAGTGGCTTTTAGCCTATTTACATAGTTGTGCATCTGTCAGCGTGATCAATTTTAAAACATTTTTATTACCCCATAAAGAAATCCTGTACCCGTTAGCCTTCAGCACCCCACACACTCCTCATGGCCCCCCTGGCCCTAATAACTGGTCTGCTTTCTGTCTCTATGGATTTGCTTGTTTTGGACATTTTATATGAGTGGAATCATTCAATATGTGGCCTTTGTGACCGGCATCTTTCACTCAGCCTAATGGTTTCGAGATTTCGTCCGTGTTGGGACTTCATTCTTTTTCCTAAGTTAAGTAGCATTTCATTATATGGCCATACCATATTTTGGTTATCCATCCATCAGTTGATGGATGAAATATGACATCTTACAACTCAGGATGACTTCATTTTATTGTCTTTCTTCCTTGATTTGCTTACTCATTCACCAAACACATTTCTTTAGAGGCCATAAAACGTTAGAGGCTATGTTAGCCACCGACGATAGGATGATGAATAAGATATTATTCTTGGTTTCAGAATGCTTATTCTCCAGCAGTGGGAGAATGATGGATCTAAGTGTGTGTCTGTGTCTAAGTAACTGAAGCGCGTGCCTAGTTCACTGATGGAGAAGGCAGTGGGTATTCTACCTTGAAGGGTCATAAAGGAACGCACAGAGGAACAAAGCCCCGAAAGATGAGTGTGTGTGCATGATCACAGTTGCGACAGATGGTCAGACAATCCATGCAGTGCTGGCGGTCTGAACCGATGCATGAGGGCGCCTAACAATGCGCCACGCTGGGTGACAGGGCCTCTTAAGTGATTTGCCTCGCGGAGGGTAAGGCTTGGGATGGAGTGAGTGGCGAGAAAAACAGCTGGACACACAGGTTGGGGCCAGACCATGAAGTACCCTGTGTGTTAGGCTGAGGAGTTGATTTTCACCTAAACTGTGTGGGACCACCGAAAAGTGAGGGAGAATTATGAAGAGCAGAATGGGGCGGGGAGCGGCAGAAGGGAAGAGGCTGGTTAGGAGAACCTCTTTGCCCAAACCCGCTCCACTTGTGAGAGTTTCCATCCTGCCCTCCTCTTCCCATCAGTCACCAAGCCCTGACAGTTCTATTAGTTTCAGTGATTAGACACTGCTCACTATGCCCACTTTTATTGCTTCACCTTAGTATTTTTTTTTGTATTTTATTTTTTAAACTTTATTTATTTATTTAGTTGAAGTATAGTTGGCATACAATGTTGCATTAGAACATAGTGACTTTTCCCCCAAAGATTTTATTTATTTATTTGAGAGAGAGAGAGAGAGAGAGAGAGTGAGAGCGAGAGAGAGAGCACATGAGACGGGGGAGGGTCAGAGGGAGAAGCAGACTCCCCGCGGAGCAGGGAGCCCGTCGCGGGACTCCATCCCGGGACCCTGAGATCATGACCTGAGCTGGAGGCAGTTGCTTAACTGACTGAGCCACCCAGGCACCCCCCAACGGAGTGATTTGACAAGTCTCTACATTATGCTGTGCTCACCACCAGTGTAGCTCGCACCTGTCACCATATTGTGCTATTACCATACCGCTGACTAGATCCCCTATGCCGTGCCTTTTATTCCCGTGAGGTACTCCTTCCATAACCGGAAGCCTGTATCTCCCACCCCTCTTCACCCATTTTGCCCATCCCCACCTCGCTCCCCTCTGTGTTGCCTTCATGTTCTGGCTGAGCAAGTCTTCACACCTCCAGTCTGCCTCTGCTCCAGACTGCCCCTCACACGGCCGCCACGGGTCTTTAGCATGATCTGATCATGTGACTTTCCTGCTTCAAAATCCCCCTGGCCCCTTGTTGCCTGCAGTATGAGACCCAGACTCTAGGCAGGTCACAGGAGGGCCCCAAAGACTTCCATTATCCTTCACCCCCTGTGAATTTGTGACTTGCAGTGTGATCCCAAGGCTTCTTTTAAGAGGGAGACAGGAGGGGCCCAGTGAGAGAGGGAAGGGTGATCACGAAAGTGGAGGGTCAGAGAGGAATGAAGATGCTGCGCTGGCTTTAAAGATGGAGGAAGGGGCCACAAGCCAAGGAACACAGGTGGTATCTAGAAGCTGGAGAAGGTAAGGAACATTCTGCCCTAGAGCCTCTGGAGGGAGCACCGCCCTGTGGGCACCTTGATTTCAGCCCAGTGAAACCCCTTTCAGTCTTTTGACCTCCACAACTGTCAGGCAATACATTTGTGTTGTCTTAAGCCACAAAGTTTGCGTTAATTTGTTACAGCAGCGATAGGAAACTGATACAGGCTCACGCTTGGGGCTCAGAGTTACACTACCAGCTCCATCTCCTGTGACCTCTGCCCCTGGTTCTGCAGACTTCCTTCCTTTCTCTCTTTATTCACAGGCCATTGTTCTCTCTTCTCTCCTGTGATTTGTAGCCTCCGCCTAAATTGCTATGTGGTTCTCTATTGGTTTTTTTAAGGACCCAAAGTCTTGGATGATGGTACCAATTCCTCCAGGCTGTTAATCATGTTATTGTCTCCACTGCCTGTTTGTATGCCTTCATTACCTCCCTTATTATGAGGGATTGTAATTATTTGCTTATGCTTCTCTCTCACACTAGACCACGAGTTTCCCCAAAATGATAATAGCCATTTTTTTATGCCTGGTTCCTGCTTTGCAATAGTCACTTCAAGTTCTTTGTTTGGCGAAGAAAAGAAAAAGATAGAACAAAATTAGAAATAAGAATGTGTATATGACAACAGCCATGATATTTCAACATGAGAACATAAAACGAATGCTCATCAGGTTTTAATCTTTAAGTAAAGGAACACTTTTTTTAACCGAAAAAAATTAAATTTATAAAAGTAGGATACTTGCCGAGGGCAGGGTAACTCAGGGCTAAGGAAGAGTTTATACACTTTATCAAATTCTCCCCTTTCCGTGAAACAGCTGATAGAATCACAGTGAATTCTTTCCAATTTTCAAAGTATAGATGACTCCTACTTTTAAAAAGCCCTTCTGAAACATGGACAAATTTACCAAATTTATTCTATTGGGTAATCATGATCCGTAATCCAAGCCTCAATAAAAGTTATTTCAGAGACAAACAGACAAAATAAACACATCTTGCTCTTTAATTACCCAGCATTTTGAAAACTGGTGATCTGCAGAACACTGTTCTGGGAAATGTAAATAGATGTGCTGGAAAAAGGTTCCATAGTCAAATCAGTTTGGGAAATGCAGCACACTCTCTCCCTGTCCTTGAGATTCACGGTGCATGCCAGCTTCCTCCACTGCGCAGGCATGCAGTGGAGACTGGCCAATGTCATTTTAACCCACCATTTCTCAAGCTGGAGAATAATCCCTTCTAAAAAAATCGTTACACATTTAATAACATCTTGCTGAAAAGCCGATAGAGGCATAAAAGTCCGAAAGAATTTATTAGTGGACAGAACATGCCTCTCTGCATTCAAAATATTGCATCCCCAGATGGGAGAGGCTTGTTTTAGGAATGCAAGAGTAAGTAACTCAGAATAAAGTAATTCATTGACCTAGTACATCATCGTCATAGTTTTAGAAACAGAAGAAAAAGAATCTTAATACATAGTGAAATGACTTCCTAGAATCCAATACTTATTCCCAATTGGGGGATAATATAATATCCCACTTGAAACCAGGAACCAATGTTTAGCTGACAGAGAGAACAGAATCATTGTCCATAAAGTAGGAGTACAGCAAAAATGTCTATTTTCCCCACAACATTATGAATATTTGGAGCTTTGGCCACATGGCAGGCAGGGATAATAACCATTGTGGCATCCACTGGACATCAACTCCAAAGGTTGGGACACTAATATGCATTCCAGTTTCCTAATAATCTGTGATGATTCTCATCCACAACTAGATTCACACCACTCCTGAGGCTGATTTAGGTTTTTAACCTGAACATTTTGGGGGGTTAAAATTTTCTTACTTTTAGCCCTGATCATATATAACAGCATCCAAGGACCACTTATTTGTTCTTCCCGATTCCTTAGTGTCTCTCTCTCTCTCTCTTTTTTTTTTTAATTTTTCCTCAGCTCAGGGCCTGCGGTCCTGGAGGCAAGGAGAGTCTTGGTGGAAAGAATGCTTAGTTACCCCTCCTAGCTCAGGGTGGGGGAGCATTGTCTGTGTGTGGTGGGGGGCAAAGATGAAGCATCCTGTGGATTGATGCTTCCTGCTGCTGGCCCTTATTTCTTACCCCCGCACCTGATTCCTGCATCCAGCCTTTGATCAGTTACAGTCTGGGAAGCAGCAGTTACCCTGCTTTACAAAGTCCTCTGCCCAGGGAGAGCCCGGTGTCGACCTCGTTCTTTGGCAAGTTACCACAGTTTTGGCCCTTGTTGCGCATGGTTCTGTGGCATTACTATTTGGTGTCACAAAGTCCGCTCTCGGAAAGGTGGAAAGGAGACAGACACACACATCTTTGGGCTTTATTAGCTACGTGACGCTTCTGCCCTCATAAAACATTACAGGATAAATTTTTGAAAACGTGAAAATCATGGATCTCATTCACATATAAAATGTGTCTAAGATTTTATTTAGGTCCTCCATGAGGGAGCCAGTAAGGGGATACAACTTGTTCCAAGGAAAAGTCCAAGAACCACACATGTACAGGCAAGTGAGGAATGCTGATGTGGATTTACAAATGGATGCGAAATGGATCCATCCACTGGGCAGGGATCGCATTCCACAGGATGCTGCTAATGTGCATCTCTGTGGACGAAAATCTCTTGCACTATTATTGGTTTTCTGCAATTTACAGACTGTATAATAGCTCAAAGTTGACGAAAGACTGAAGACCTGGAGAAAAGTGTGTTAGACAAGATACCTAGGAATCCTTTTCATCGTTTCAAAGCCTTATAGTTTCCTTCAACAAAAAGCAGAACAGTAATAATAATAAAATAATAATAATAATAATAATACCCTCTTGCAATTCCTAACTGGCTGAAACAATCACTTCCCTTTGCGAAATTCCATCAAGCTCCAGTTGGTTCCATTTTCATCTTCTGAACACCCTACCCGCCCATCACTTTTTAGCAGATGGTACTCGAATTTCTTTGGTTTGGGAGCTTCTGCTCTGGCTGTCTTCTTGCATATTTGCATATTCGGGGTGGGTGTGGCCTTTGCCGCTAAGCTCCTCCCCCTTTCCACTGTGTGGTCCTTAACTACTGCTACTCTAACAATGATCACAAACAGGGCGGTTTAAAACCACACAGTTTTATTATCTTGTAGTTCTAAACGTCAGAAGTCTAAAGTGGGTCAACAGGGCTGTGCTCCTGGAGGCGCTGGTGGAGAATCCATGCTTTGATTTTCCTGGCTTCTAGAAGCCGTCTGGTCCTGGGCATGAGCCCCGCATCAGTCTGACTCCGCTTCTGTGTCGTGCATCCCTTTCTGACTCTTCTGCCTTCCTCTTAGTAGGACCCTTGTGATTACAATGGGCCCACCCAGATAACCCAGGAGAATCCAGGATCCTCAGGCACACCCACAAAGTCCCTCTGCTGTGTAATGTGACATATTCACAGGACATGGACATCCTTGGAGGGCCACATTCTGTCTACCAGAACCGGGCTTATGGGTCTTGAGAGGGTGAGTTCTGCACACCCCCCACCCCACCCCTCCGCAGCCCCCATCTTGAGGGTCTTTCTGGGAAAGCTTCTGGAACAATCCTGAAAAGTCTCTGGTATTTCCCCACCTGTCTACTTGTCACAGCTCATCTTCCTGTCTTCTTTTCCTTTCTTCTTAAGGCAGTCTTTAGCATTTCCAGCAAATGCTCCTTCCTTTTATGTGTTGGTAGACATTTTGCAAGAGAGGAAGCTCTATGCTTAGACTCAGGTGAGCTTGCTGACCGAGGCCCATTGCCTACAGAATGCCAATTTCTCACACCCATTCACAGATGCCTTGGCTCGTACCTCCTGAATGCTTTATCCTCCTACAAACTGCAGAACCCCCTCAGACAATCTTTGCGTTTTCTTTGGGGGCACTGAAGGAATATTTTACTACAACGTGGAACAGAGGGGTAGGACGCAGCGGGGAGAGAACCAGAAAATCATCCAGTATTTATATAACAAATGCTATGTTTATTTCTCTCCAGATATGGTGGAGGACATAAGCAATAAGCAATATTAATCATAGCCGAGGGTTATTGAGTGCTAAGTGCTGGAACTGTATCAAGCACTTTAAATATATTCACTGACTTAAATGTTCTCAACACTATGAGGCAAGGTACTGCTACTTTCTTAATTTTACAGATGAGGAAACTGAGGCACAGGACTTCAAAGAATTGCTCAAGGCCATACAGACAGTAAGGGCCAGAGCCTGTGTCTTTGATGAGTATGTGATGTGTAAGATTAGGTCAGTCTGTTTGGGGAAGACAGTAGAACAGCAGACTGCTTTTCCTCTGGGGTTATACCGTTGAGAAGAGATGATCAGGGGTTGGGATTAGTCATGGCTGGGAAATGGGCACTAACAGGCATTGAGGATTTTAGAAAGGTTCCTTAGAAAAGGTGGGATGCCCCCTGCTGGGTGAGCAAATTCAATTTTCTTCAACTGAACTCAAGTCATAAGGTCAGTTTTTAATGATCATTTCCCTCTGCTCCTGTTTTAGATCTGTAAAAGACTTTACTGGGGGGAAAAATGTCAGTTTTTCTCTGCTCAAGGGGATTCTGGTTGCTAGGCAACCTATACTTCAAATTTGGGAATCTTTTTCGACTCTAGGGATAGCATCCTGGCAGACTGGACATTCATAATTTACTATGGATGGAACATTAAAATTTAAAAATGGAGAGACTGTAAATGTTAGTTGCCCTGCATGCATTTTCAAAAGAAATCCCGATGAGTGTGTTTCACAGAGATGTTTGTTGCAACTTGCCTATTTGCAAATATACTCAGTATTCTTAATCATTTTGCACTCTGAATTGGCTAGTTAGTAAATGCAATTGCATGTCAACCACTTTTTGTTCACACTGAGTCCTCTTCTCTTCCCTTCCTGACTTCTTATATTTCCTGTCACCAAATCCTGTATGTTTCACCTTTGAAATGCTTCTGGATTTAATTTCTGCCTCCTTTTTTCTAACTGGCAAATTCAGGGATACCTCTAGGGCTTATAATTTTTCATGTGGATTATAGTAGGCTCCAAACTCATCTTTTTTCTTTCACCCCTTCTTTATTCATCTACTCTCTTCCCCTTCCTGCTTCCCCTGAGTAATCTTTTTAAAACATAGTTCTGATCATATTACTCTTGCTTAGCAACCTTAACGGTTCCCTAGAGTCTAAGGATAATCTAGACTCCTTGTCCTGGCATTCAGTGCCTTCACCGCCTGGCTCCACCCAGCCTTTCTCTGCTACTTTGCCAATGTATTCTCTCTTCTGGCCACACAAAACCTGGGGCTATTACCCATACAGTTGTCATATTGTTATGCCTTTGCAGAAACCGATCTCCCTGTCAAGAAAGAAGCGCTTTCCTTCTTTTCATCAACACTGGTTTTCAGCCATTGTTCAAAGCCCTTCCCATCAAGATTTATTTAATCATATACTCATCTATATTCTTATAGCATTGTTAGAACACGTCACATTCTATTATATTTATTTGGTGATACGTTTCTCGTACTAGACCAGCATATTTTTTAGACAATGACACACTTAAACAATGATGCCTATGTATGGGACACAGTGCTGTGTGCAGGGCCCAGTGCTCCAGCCCTATCTAATCCCTGGTCCTCTGCATTTTGCGATGCATGGAGATTGGCAGCAGTGTAGGGCTAACACAGAACCTGTTCTCTTTATTGTTTTGAAAGCAAGTCATTTGCAAACATACCTACACTTACCTGTGGCAAGCAATAAATGGTTTACCTTGAACTTCCAACCTGTGTTCTACAATGCTCTGTCCAGAACAGAGACGGTGCTTTATCTGTCTTTGTAATCCATTCACCTTATACAGTGCCTGTTACAGAGTAGGGACTGGAAGAGTCCTCACGATGTAAATATATTGAATGAGCTGAACACTTGTGTTCTTATTGATCTTTTTTCTGTGGGAATAAGTTTAGCTTTCATATAATCATAGATAAAAGTTATAGAAGTCCTTACTTTGAGGCAGGTGGTATGCTAAGTCCAAAGACTAGTGGGTCATCATAAGGAGGAGAAGGCCACACAAAGGGGCTCTGCTGCCCCAAGTGGGATTAATGTAAGCATCGAATGGAATAATAAATGCCATTGATAGAAACACATTGGAAAAAATATATATATAAGCACTCTATATATGTAAGTACTGGTACATATATATAGTTTATATATATTTTTCATTATGTTTATACCAATAGTAATATATATTTATGTATATAAACATATAAAAATATATACACATATATATATGAAATACTTGCATCAAGCAGTGGTCATCCATGGAAGAAACATTTTTTTTTTAAAGATTTCATTTATTTATTTGAGAGAGAGAGTGAGAGAGAGCACGAGAGTAGAGTGAGGGGCAGGGGGAGAAGCAGACTCCCCACTGAGCGGGGAGCCCAGTGCGGTGCTGGATCCCGGACCTGAGCCGAAGGCAGGTGCTTAACTGACTGAGCCACCCAGGCATCCCTGGAAGAAACATTAGATGAAAGGTCGAAGGGGGAATTTCCAATAGAAATTTCAGGTCTTCACTATCTGAACCTGCTGATCATCACTGTTATTGTGGAGATCCGGATATTGTGGTGTCCCGATGTGAAGCAACATGAAGCTCACAGCACCAAGTGTGGAGTTGTCTCCCCACCGCCCCCCCCCAAAAAAACAGTGAATACGAATCTAATCAAGTCTCTAGACCCAACTTCTGTTTATAGGAAATCTGAGGGACAAGCTAAATAACGTCACAAAGTCTTCTTGGGTGTCACACCCACAACACTTCTAACACCAGACGCGTGGGTTTATTTCTAAATCGACCAATTCTCCCACACCACCTGGGTGTCCTGCCATTCAGTTCCATTGTGACACTGTCTTTCTGGAGTCAGTGTGAGATGCCAAGTTAGGGGCTCGGTCCCACAAGATTGCCCTCCCTTCAGGTGCCACCAGCAAGTCCCAAGCTGTCCCCTGTACTTCTGGCTGACTGGCTATGGCTCCTTGGGTTCAGTAATTTGTATAACAGCTCACGGAACTCAGGAAACACTTACCTTCACCAGTTTATGAAATAGTGAGAGAGAACGGTAAGAAAACAGATGAACAGCCAGATGAAGAGATACATAGAGTGAGGTCCAGAAGGGTCTCGAGCACGGAAGCTTTTGTCCCGGTGGAGCTGGGGTATGTCAGGTGTGTGGATATGTTCACTAGTGGAAGCCTCAGGGGCCGTGTAGTTTGGGGATTTTTATGAAGGCTTCATCACATAGGCATGATCAATCTCCAGCTCCTCTCCCCTCTCTGGAGAATGGGGGGTGGGGCTATATGTTCCGAATGTCTCATCACAGGTTGGTCTTTCTGGTGACCTGCCCCCGTCCAGGAGCCCACCCAGTATCGCCTCATTAGAACAAAAGATACTCCTACCACTCAGAAAATTCCATGGGAGTTGGGAGCTCTGTGCCAGGAACAGGGTCAAAGGCCAAATCTTAGCAGGAACTGGGGTCAGATAAATATATATATATATTTCTTATTATTTTGCAGTGGGGCTATCTATAGGACAGATGACCTAGTTTCTGTAACAAATTAAAATGCCTTGAAAAGAGTGGGGAGTAGGGAAGAGGAGGGTGTTCGGTTCTAGATGAAGATGGGTAATATGTTTTGTTTATATCCCAATGTGATCATATAAAATGACACTGTGAGACAGGGAGATGGAATTATGGATAAGAATTAGGTGATTCTGAGGAATTATTATTTTGTTAGTGTGGTAACAGTGTATGGTTATGTAAGACAAAGTTTGTTTTTTATAGATGTGCACTGAAGTATGTAAGGATGAAATGACATGATACGTGACACGTGCTTTACAGTGTTCCAGCAAAGAAGGGGTTAAAAGGAGAGCTGCAGTACACACATATGCATATATGTATATAGGATATTTATGCATATTTATGCATATATATGCATGTATATGTGTATATGTATATTTGTAGATATTTACCTTCCACTTCAGTTTTAATTTCTACAGTGGTCAGTTCAATTATCCTCAAGTGTCCGATGAGACAAGACTCTGTTAGAAAACTTGCCAGTTGCAGTTGATGGTTTAATAGCACTTACCTTGACCTGTTTGGTTTTCTGGGGCAGATGTGTTCTACGGGGCCAGCCATCCCTCTGAGGCAGAGTAGGGATGTTCAAGAAAACTGTACATCCTTGAAAAAGAGCTTTTAATCTCAGGCATATTAGTCTTCATGTGAATGATATTAATTACCCATGAAATTTATTTAGTCTTCAGAGCTGCTCTGGTTAGACATATAAAGAGAATAATAAATAGAATATTTTTCTTATCTACTTCCTTTTGTTATTGAATGCCCTTGAAAGTCATAATGAGGAATTTATTTTAAAGGATTTCCCATCCAGATCAACTTTCCACCTTAGTAGTCCAAGTAAGATCTTACTTGCACTTGAGAAAATATCTAAATCTTAACTTTGTTAATTTTAATCTAAAAAAATTGCCAATTTTTACTTAGCATCTTGTTTGTTGCAAAGAAAATTATATTTTGTGTTGAAGTCAGTCTTTTAAAGTAAGGCATAATGTCTACAGACAAAAATTAAAACATGAGAAAGCTTGGATTTCAGATTTATCAAACAAATTTGACATAAAATACAAGATAAAAGCATTTCAGAGCTCACTGTTTATTTTTTAATGAACTCTAAATTTGACAAATTGAGTTTTGCAACCCCTGGTTGAAATAGATGTCTATGATATGCTTAAAAGGTACTAACCATGTGAAAAATTAAAATGAGAATATGTCAGAAAACCCATTTTCAAATTAGTCATTACAGTGATTATATGTTGGACATCACTCAATTTGATCTCTCCCACGAAGATTTTACTGTGGTCACATTGCCCGCTGCCTCTTCTTTATCAGGATTTCCCTTTAATACAGAGTTAAATAATTCTCGGTGCAGCCCGGGTCCTGATCCAGATTTGCTGGAAGAAGTCTTTCTTCCTGTGCCTGACCCTGCCTTTGTTTCCGGTCCTTCGCTTATTCTTCAAGGATTCACAAATTGTCCCTCACCCGGTACACATTGGCCCTTTAGCTCCCTCTGACTGGCCTACGGATTTTTCCATTGCACCTTCAGCATGTTATTTGGAGGAGCTAAATGCAAACACACCTCCCTATTATGCTTTCAAATTGGGGCCAGTGAGATCAATGAAATTAAAAATTCGCAGATCAGGCTACTGATCAAATGAGCTGTGTCTTCCCTCTCTGAGCCAAAGCAGTTGTCTGGAAAACAGGTGGTTGGATTGGAGTGAATTATTTTTTTGCTCTTGCTTCACACCTGCTGAAGGTGCTAATGAACACTGACCTGTCCACATAGCAGAGAGCTACAGCAGGAAAAAGCAAACAACTTGGTTGCCTTGGTGGCTGGAGTCCTGGGGAATGACTCTCTTCCCTACAATAGGGTCAAGTCTCCAGAAAATGTCCTGTTTTAATATAGAGTTTAGCTTACAGGATTTGAATTCCGAACCTGTCAAGTATAGTAAGAAATTACCCACAGAAACCCTGAGCTATTTGTCTGTCTAATGCTGACCCTCTGGCTGGGCCTGCCAGGGTAGCCTGCGAGGTCTTATTTCTATTTACCTTCCTAAAATGTGTCTTCTTTTGTGAATGTCCTCCTCCCTAAGTCAGGTTAATCCCTGGAAATAACAATGAGAAGAGTCCACATGGTCTAATCAGGGAGGACAGCATCCTGGTACATCACAGCGCTCACATGTTCAATGAATCAAAGAATGAATGAGTGAATGAGTGAATGAATGAGTTCATGTAGTTTTTTTTTTTTCAAGATTTTATTTATTTGACAGAGACATAGAGAGTACAGATAGGCAGAGCGGCAGGCAGAGGGAGAGGGAGAAGCAGGCTCTCCGCAGAGCAGGGAGCCTGACACGGGGCTCGATCCCAGGACTCTGGGATCATGATCTAAGCCAAAGGCAGACACTCAACTGGCTGAGCCACCCAGGTGCCCCGAGTTCTTGTAGTTTTTATAGTTTTGTCATAATGCCTAAGGACTACACCCATGCATCCTTCCAGCACAGCAGCAGACGAAGGTATGAGTTAGATGTCACGTGAGGATGACTCTGACAGTCAGCCACCCCAATTACAATAGGTGTTTCCACTTAGTCACTGTGGTTTATGCTAACTTCAGGCACATTATTCATGACGATACGAGCTTTTGGAAAGGAGCAAAACCAAGCACCATAGCTCTCCAGGGAGAGTGTTCCTGGGCCAAAAGAAAGGAGGGGAGTCAGATACCAGACAGGATAGAGAGTTCCCCCTCAATTCTATCCTGACATTTTGATTTTCTTGGAGGATGATCACCTGGTGTAAAGCAAGATGGTGCAACCTTGGGCTTTTCTGTACCAACATTGAACAACAGGAAACTTCTAGTCTTGCAGAGTTCTAGAATCTTCAAGTCGGAAGAGGTCTTAAGGGTTACCTCTACCTTCCCAAAAATGTTTCTACAAAGTCCTAGTCTGCCCTGCCTCTCCATAAATACCTCCAGGACCAAGAAACTCCCTCGTCAGTGTGGCGGCCAGTTTTTATCTTTGGATTATTCTTTTTGGTTGCAAAGTTGTTTTTTATTTCCAGATGAAGTTTGCTGTCTTCAGATCCACCAGTTTGCCTCGTCCTTGTGACGAGACTGTACAGAATCAGACGACACCTGGTGTCAGGTGTCAGATTATGTTCCTCAAGAGTCTTCACTTGTTTCTCAGATGGAATGCTTTCTTGCCTCCTCACCCTATTCTGAATTGCTCTTTTTTTAAAAAATGTATTGAGATATAGTTTCCATACAATAAAACTGCACATATTTAAAGTGACTTAAAGCAGTTTGTTGAGGTTTGATAAATTATTTATGCTTAGGAGACTACCACAGTAATGAAGACATCAGAGGTTTCCATCCCCCCAAACTTCCATATACCCCCTGAAAGCCATTCCTTCCAACGTGCTCCCTGCTCCCTGTCCCCAGCTGATCTGCATTCTGTCACTACAGATTAGTTTTCATTTTATGGAATTTTGTATTAATGGAATCATACAGTATATATTCTTGTGTCATTCTGAGATTCATCCACGTTGTTATGCATCACAGTTCATTTCTTTTTATTGTTGAGTAGTATTCTCCCGTATGGATATGCCACAACTTATTTATGCGTTCACCTGTTGGTGATGTTCTTTTTTTTTTTTTTTTAGCCCCATAAGAATGCCAAATAGAACATTCTTGTACAAGTCTTTTTATATACATATGTTTTCATTTATCTTGAGTAAACACATAAAAATATAGGTGGTCCTATAGACTAAATGTTTGTGTTCCTTCAAAATGTACGTGTTGAAATCTAAGCTCCAATGTGAAGTTATTCGTGGATGAGGCCTGTGGGAGGTGATTGTGTGGTGAGGATGGAATCTTCAGAAATGGGATCAGTGCCCTTGCAAAAGAGCACAGAGAGCTTCCTTGCCTCTTTTACCATGTGAGGACACAGCAAGAAGTTGGGCATCGATGAACCAGAAAGCGGGGTCTCACCAGACACTGAATCTGTCAGCACCTCAGTGTTGGATCAAGCCTTCTGAATTGTGAGAAATACCTTTCTGCTGTTTAAGTCACCCAGGCTATATTTTTGTTATAGCAGCCCAAATGGACCAAGGCAGGTGGTTGTATGGCAGGTAGATCTTTAAGCTTTTAAGAAATTACCAGGGTGCCTGATGGTTCAGTCAGCAGTGTGTGTGACTCTTGGTCTTGGAGTTGTGAATCTGAGCCCCACGCTGAGTGTAGAGATTACTTAAAAAATAAAATAATAAGGGCGCCTGGGTGGCTCAGTTGGTTGAGCGACTGCCTTCGGCTCAGGTCATGATCCTGGAGTCCCGGGATCGAGTCCCGCATCGGGCTCCCTGCTCAATGGGGGAGTCTGCTTCTCCCTCTGACCCTCCCCCCCCTCATGCTCTCTATCTCATTCTCCCTCTCAAATAAATAAATAAAATATTTGAAAAAAATAATAAAATAAAATAAAATAAAATATAAAATAAATTGCCGAACTGTGTTCCAAAGTGGTTGTGGCGTTTTACACTCCCATGATCAGTGTATGAGATTTCCAGTTATTCTATGTCCTTGTCAACACTGATATTATTAGTCTTTTTAATTTTAGCCATTCTACTGGGGGTGCAGTGGTATATAATTGTTGTTTCTTTTTATTTTTTTGAGATTTTATTTATTTATTTGACAGAGAGAGACACAGCGAGAGAGGGAACACAAGCAGGGGGAGTGGGAGAGGGAGAAGCAGGCTTCCCGCGGAGCAGGGAGCCCGATGCGGGGCTCGATCCCAGGACCCTGGGATCATGACCTGAGCCGAAGGCAGACGCTTAACGATGGAACCACCCAGGCGCCCCTATAATTGTTGTTTCTATTTTCATTTCCCTAATGGCTAATGACAGGCATCTTTTCATGTGTCTGTTGGCTATTTGTATTTCTTCATTTGTGAAGCTCTGTTTAAATTTTTTACTAGGTTTGTTTTCTTATTAAACTGTAAGAGCTGTTTATATATTCTAGATTTATATCCTTTGTCTGATGTACGTGTTGCAAATATTTTCTCCCGGTCTCTGGCTTGCCCTCTTATTTTCTCAACAATGGCCTTAAAGTGCAAATACTTTTATTTTTATCAAGTAAATGTATCATCATTTTCTGGTCTGATTTATGCTTTTTGGGTCTGATAAATCTTTGTCTATCCCAAGGTCATAAAGATTTCTTCTATTTTATTCCAGTATTTTATAGTTTTTAGCTTTTGTATTTAGGTCTGTGGTCAATTCTGAGTTCATTTTTATTTATGATATGAAGTAATGGTCGATAATTTATCTTTCTTGCCATGGGTATATCCAGGTATTACAGCACCATTTATTTTATTTCATTTTATTTTTTCATCTTTGCCAGTGTCCTTTATTGATTTGTTTTTCTTTTTCAAGTTTTTATTTAAATTCCAGTTAGTTAACATACAGTGTAATATTAGTTTCAGGTGTAGAATTTAGTGATTCATCACTTACATACAACACCTAGTGCTCATCACAACATGCACTCTCCTTAATCCCCATCACCATTTATTGCATCCCCCACTCACCCCCTACCAGCAACCCTCACTGTGTTCTCTGTAGTTAAGAGTTTGTTTCCTGGTTTGCCCTCTTTTTTCCCCCTATGTTCATGTATTTTGTTTCTTAAATTCCACATATGAGTGAAACCGTATGGTATTTTTCTTTCTCTGCCTGACTTCTTTCACTTAGCATTATACTCTCTAGCTCCATCCACGTCATTGCAAATGGCAAGATTTCATTCTTTTTTATGGCCAAGTGATATCCCATTGTGTGTGTGTGTGTGTGTGTGTGTGTGTGTGTGTGTGTGTGTATCTGTGTGGCATCGTCCCCATCTTTCTCCCAGAGATCAGAAAACATCAGGCATGACGAAGAGCCCCAGAGTCTCAGCTCCAAGATGGGGCCCTTGGGTGATTCTCAGCTCAAATTTAGTCATTTGTGATTGCCATGTCTTTAGCAGAGATTCAAAACAACTGAGAAATCTAGATAGGTCCAGATTCTTTGATCTACTCAGAGGAAAAACAAACAGCTATTTATTAAATTTTACCATAGATTTGAGATAAACTGAATAATTGAGCTAAGAATAAATACTGATCCCTTGCACCTGTGGGAACTTTTAGGTAGACTGATCAACACTGAATAGGACTTCACATAGTCACTTCTTTATCCTTTCATCTGTCAATGGACATTTGGGCTCTTTCCATAATTTGACTATTGTTGATAATACTGCTATAAACATTGGGGCACATGTATCCCTTTGAATTAGAATTTTTTTTATCCTTTGAGTAATGTGGTGCAATATTGTAGCACCATTTATTAATTAAACAAACCAACAAAAAACAATCTTTCATCACTGAATTACCTTAACACCTTTGAAAAATATCAGCTGACTAGATATATGTATACTTTTATTTCTTGGCTCTTTATTCTACTTCAGTGATCTATAATTCTATTGTATATATTTTTTCATGTTCTCTGCCCATTTTTTATTTAATTTATTTTTTAAAGATTTGTTATTTACTTGAGAGAGAGAGTGAGAGAAAGAGCACAGGAATGGGGGAGGAGGAGCAGAGGGAGAGAATCTTCAAGCAGACTCCCCGCTGAGTGCAGAGCCTGACTTGGGGCTCGATCTCACCACCCTGAGATCACGATCTGAGTGGAAATCAAGAGTCACATGCTTATCCGACTGAGCCACCCAGGCACCCCTGTGTTAAGAATTATTGCATCTTTGTTCATTAGTGATTTTTTCCCTTTTCTTTCATTCTTTCTTTCTTTTTCTTTCCTTCCTTCCTTCTTTTTCTCTTTTCTTTCTTTCTTCCTTCCTTCCTTCCTTCCTTCCTTCCTTCCTTTCTTTCTTTCTTTTTTTTACTGTAGTTTGCTTTTCCTGTAATTCTTTTGTCCACTTTTGCTCCAGTTCTTGCTTGCACACAATGTACCAGGGCTGTGCGTGTCTGGCTGCTGGGCACCTGTCTCTGAGTGTTCTCTGTCAATGGTGGCTATAGGAAGAAGGGACAAATAGTCTGAAAGCAGCTGAAAAGATACGGAAGCCCTTTCCTGGTAGACATCTCACATAGCCTTCTGGTATCCTTTGTGGGCAAGGATGACCCTACTTTTACTCGGGAGAGTCTTAGAAAGCTAAGTGATAAGCAGCAAGGCTTTGACCCGCGGCTGTGAAAATGCACGCTCTTGGATTTAGCCTTTCTACAGGTGTCCTGCCCTCTGCCTGGTCAGTCAGCCTGGGCTCTGTGGGTCTGTTCCCTGTACATTGCCCTTTCGCTGATGAGTCTGTGACGGTGTTGGAGAGTGGTGGCAGTAAACAAGGGCCAGGAGCCAGGGACACTGCTGGGCTGTCTCCTGCTCTCATTCTGCTTCTGCTCTGCTGCTTCAGAGCTATGTGACCTGTGACAAATGTCTTGATCTTTCTGGATCTCAATTTCTTTGTCTTTTGGACGGAATAATGATACCTTCCTGGTCAGACTGTGTGTGTGTGTAGGTCTATGGGTGAATAAAGGATAACTTTTATTGCTACTTTAATATTTAAACTCTCTGAACCTGAGTTTGCTCTTATGTAAATGTAATAATGTGTAAACATGAGAACCAGTGTTATTTTGGAGCTAAGATGAAGTGATATAGCGCCTGGTATGTGGTAAATCCTCAAAATATTCTTTCCATTCTGTCCCTGCTTGACTTTTGAGGCCTTGTTGTGGGCATTTTTTTTTTTTTTTCTGTAGGTCAATAAATTTGGACTAAAAACATATCAGGCTAGATAATAGAGGTTTTCATGTTTTTTTATTCCTTCATTTGTCCATTCATTCATCCAGCCATTTATTACACATCATCTCTATGTCAGTCACCAGGCATTTTAGGAATGTTATTTTGTGACACTTTTAATGATTTGGAGGTCTATAACTCTAGTTACTGGCTCTGAAGCTCTTACGGGAGTTGGGATGACAAGTTTAAATCAGCCACTACCTAATCTTGACTATGTGAAGTCCTATTCAGTGTTGATCGGTCTACCTAAAAGTTCCCACAGGTGCAAGGGATCAGTATTTATTCTTAGCTCAGTTATTCAGTTTATCTCAAATCTATGGTAAAATTTAATAAATAGCTGTTTGTTTTTCCTCTGAGTAGATCAAAGAATCTGGATCTATCTAGATTTCTCAGTTGTTTTGAATCTCTGCTAAAGACATGGCAATCACAAATGACTAAATTTGAGCTGAGAATCACCCAAGGGCCCCATCTTGGAGCTGAGACTCTGGGGCTCTTCGTCATGCCTGATGTTTTCTGATCTCTGGGAGAAAGATGGGGACTATGCCCCTGGGCCTCATATCCAGCCTGGCATTCCTGAGACTTTGGGTTACTTAAACATGATCATGAATTTTTTAAATCCTTTTAAAGATTGTTTTGCAAGTGGTTGTTACTGTTGTTCATCTCCTTGGCTTAGAGTGGACCTTGTGATCAAAGCCAGAGTGATGGTTGCCAGAAGACCATGAGATGCTTTCTTAACTAGGTTCAGAGTCATTAATGCCAGAAAGGGGCAAGAGAGTGGAACTAAATGGCAGCCAAAGAGAAGTTAGAGGGAGAGAGAGGGTATAAACAACAGGAAGTGGGAGCCATAGAGGGTGAATGGCAAATTTCACTTTTTTAGGGAGCATATTTCTCCTTCAAGTCTTTTTTACAAGGAGGTGCAGTGTAATGAGAGTTTTGGTCCTTCGTGCAGTGATTATGTGTTTCTCTCCCACCACATCAAGTATGTGGAAATGTAGAGGAGAGGGTGGTAAGGACATAGATATCATCGTCTGCATCCTTGAAGAATTCATCATAAATGGGACACAAAATACACTACTATGAAACCGACAAGTGAAGGGAACTATGCTAATTGTATCAGCCAGTTTATAACGAAGACAAATATGATAATAGGCAGCATTAAACTGGCATGGAGTCAGAACACCATCCCTTTACTTTGCTAGTTAAAATCCGTAAGTCTGGTTTTGAAAATATATTGGAAGAGACAGATGGGCACAATGTCTAGTTTCTTGCAAACATTATAAATAAAACATTTCTTGTAATCCTTGGAATTTTGTTTGGTGCATTTTAAAAGGTCTATATTTTAAAGCCCTGAGCTGCAGATTCACTAGAAAATGTAATTTTACTACTGATGCTAAACATAAATACATATCCATGTAATTTTCTACAGCTTGAATAACTTGTTTTTTTTTTTTTCAATGTATTCACAGTCCGCTTCAAAAATAATCAACTTTTGCTTCCCCGCCCTGAAGATTATTGAGTTTGTGGACTGTCAGGGTGAATATTGCATCCCAGGACCTCTTCCCAGTTCATGATCCAAATCACTCTTTGTATTTTTTCTTTCTTTTTTCTTTTTTTGAAGGGTGTGTTGAGAAAATGTCAACTAATTTTAAGGTTAACTAAGGGGGAGAAATAATTTTGCTGTCTAAAAAAAGCTACCATGAGATCCCCAAACTATATAAAAATGGTTTCTATCCATGAACATGGATTATATAGATGTGACAACAGACACTCTCTTTTTTTCTTATTTTATTTTATTATGTTATGTTAATCACCATACATTACATCATTAGTTTTTGATGTTCCATGATTCATTGTTTGCATATAACACCCAGTGCTCCATTCAGTACGTGCCCTCTTTAATACCCAGCACCAGGCTAACCCATCCCCCCACCCCCTCCCCTCTAGAACCCTCAGTTTGTTTCTCAGAGTCCATAGTCTCTCATGGTTCGTCTCCCCGTCCGATTTCCCCCTGTTCATTTTTCTCTTCCTGCTATCTTCTTTTTTTTTATTATTAACATATAATGTATTATTTGTTTCAGAGTTAAAGGTCTGCGATTCAACAGTCTCACACAATTCACAGTGCTCACCATAGCACATACCCTCCCCAATGTCTATCACCCAGCCACCCCATCCCTCCCACACCCCCACCACTCCAGCAACCCTCAGTTTGTTTCTTGAGATTAAGAATTTCTTGTATCAGTGAGATCATATCATATGTCTTTCTCAGATTGACATATTTCGCTCAGCATAACACCCTCCAGTTCCATCCACGTCGTTGCAAATGGCAAGATCCCATTCCTTTTGATGACTGCATAATATTCCACTGTGTGTGTGTGTGTGTGTGTGTGTGTGTGTGTGTGTGTGTGTGTGTGTGTGTGTATACCACATCTTCTTGATCCATTCATCTGTTGATGGACATCTTGGCTCTTTCCACAGTTTGGCTATTGTGGACATTGCTGCTATAAACGTCGGGGTGCACGTACCCCTTTGGATCCCTATGTTTGTATCTTTGGGGTAAATACCCAGTAGTGCAATTGCTGGGTCATACAGTAGCTCTATTTTCAACTGTTTGAGGAACCTCCATACTGTTTTCCAGAGTGGCTGCACCAGCTTGCATTCCCACCAACAGTGTAGGAGGGTTCCCCTTTCTCCGCATCCCCGCCAACATCTGTCGTTTCCTGACTTGTTAATTTTAGCCATTCTGACTGGTGTGAGGTGGTATCTCATTGAGGTTTTGATTTGGATTTCCCTGATGCCGAGCGATGTTGAGCACTTTTCCATGTGTCTGTTGGCCATTTGGATGTCTTCTTTGGAAAAAGTCTGTTCACGTCTTCTTCCCATTTCTTGATTGGATCATTTGTTCTTTGGGTGTTAAGTTTGATAAGTTCGTTATAGATTTTGGATACTAGCCCTTTATTTGATATGTCATTTGCAAATATCTTCTCCCATTCTGTCGGTTGTCTTTTGGTTTTATTGACTGTTTCTTTTGCTGTGCAAAAGCTTTTTATCCTGATTAAGTCCCAATAGTTCATTTTTGCCCTTGCTTCCTTTGCCTTTGGCGATGTTTCTAGGAAGAAGTTGCTGCGGCTGAGGTCAAAGAGGTTGCTGCTCTGTGTTCTCCTTTAGGATGTTGACGGACTCCTGTCTCACGTTTAGGTCTTTCAACCATTTGGAGTCTATTTTTGTGTGTGGTGTAAGGAAATGGTCCAGTTTCATTCTGCTGCATGTGGCTGTCCAATTTTCCCAACACCATTTGTTGAAGAGACAGTCTTTTTTCCATTGGACATTCTTTCCTGCTTTGTCGAAGATGAGTTGACCATAGAGTTGAGGGTCCATTTCTGGGCTCTCGATCCTGTTCCATTGATCTATGTGTCTGTTTTTGTGCCAGTACCATACTGTCTTGATGATGACAGCTTTGTAATAGAGCTGGAAGTCTGGAATTGTGATGCCACCAGCTTTGCTTTTCCTTTTCAACATTCCTCTGGCTATTCGGGGTCTCTTCTGGTTCCATATAAATTTTAGGATTATTTGTTCCATTTCTTTGAAAAAAGTGGATGGTATTTTGATGGGGATTGCATTAAATGTGTAGATTGCTCTTGGTAGCATTGACATCTTCACAATATTTGTTCTTCCAATCCATGAGCATGGAACGTTTTTCCATTTCTTTGTGTCTTCCTCAATTTCTTTCATAAGTGTTCTATAGTTTTCTGAGTACAGATTCTTTGCCTCTTTGGTTAGATTTATTCCTAGGTGTCTTATGGTTTTGGGTGCAATTGTAAATGGGATTGACTCCTTAATTTCTCTTTCTTCTGTATTGTTGTTGGTGTACAGAAATGCAACTGATTTCCGTGCATTGATTTTATATCCTGCCACTTTACTGAATTTCTGTATGAGTTCTAGCAGTTTTGGGGTGGAGTCTTTTGGGTTTTCCACATAAAGTGTCAGATCATCTGCAAACAGTGAGAGTTTGACTTCCTCTTTGCCGATTTGGATGCCTTTGATTTCTTTTTGTTGTCTGATTGCTGTGGCTAGGACTTCTAATACTATGTTGAACAGCAGTGGTGATAGTGGACATCCCTGCTGCGTTCCTGACCTTAGGGGGAAAGCTCTCAGTTTTTCCCCATTGAGAATGATACTCGCTGTGGGTTTTTCCTAGACGGCTTTTATGATATTGAGGTATGTACCCTCTATCCCTATACTGTGAAGAGTTTTGATCAAGAAAGGATGCTGTACTTTGTCAAATGCTTTTTCTGCATCTCTTGAGAGGATCATATGGTTCTTGTTCTTTTACTAATGTATTGTATCACATTGATTGATTTGCAGATGTTGAACCAACCTTGCAGCCCAGGAATAAATCCCACTTGGTCATGGTGAATAATCCTTTTAATGTACTGTTTTATTCTATTGGCTAGTATTTTGGGGAGAATTTTTACATCCATGTTCATCAGGAATATTGGTCTGTAATTCTCCTTTTTCATGGGGTCTTTGTCTGGTTTTGGGATCAAGGTAATGTTGGCCTCATAAAATGAGTGAAGTTTTTCTTCCATTTCTATTTTTTGAGACAGTTTCAGAAGAATAGGTTATTAATTTTTCTTTAAAAGTTTGGTAGAATTCCCCTGGGAAGCCATCTGGCCCTGGGCTCTTGTTTGTGGGGAGATTTTTGATTACTGCTTCAATTTCCTTGCTGGTTATGGGTCTGTGCAGGTTTTCTATTTCTTCCTGGTTCAGTTTTGGTAGTTTATATGTCTCTAGGAATGCATCCATTTCTTCCAGGTTATCTAATTTGCTGGCATATAGTTGCTCATGATATGTTCTTATAATTGTTTGTATTTCTTTGGTGTTGGTTGTGATCTCGCCCCTTTCATTCATGATTTTATTTATTTGGGTCCTTTCTCTTTTCTTTTTGATAAGTCTGACCAGGGTTTATCAATCTTGTTAATTCTTTCAAAGAACCAGCTCCTAGTTTTGTTGATCTGTTCTACTGTTCTTTTGGTTTTATTTCATTGATTTCTGCTCTGATCTTTATTATTTCTCTTCTCCTGCTGGGTTTAGGCTTTATTTGCTGTTTTTTCTCCAGCTCCTTTAGGTGTAGGGTTAGGTTGTGTATTTGAGACTTTTCTTGTTTCTTGAGAAAGGCTTGTATTGCTATATACTTTCCTCTTAGGACTGCCTTTGCTGTATCCCAAAGATTTTGAACAGTTGTGTTTTCATTTTCATTGTTTTCCATGAACTTTTTAAATTGTTCTTTAATTTCCTGGTTGACCCATTCATTCTTTAGGAGGATAGTCTTTAGCCTCCATGTATTTGAGTTCTTTCTGACTTTCCTCTTGTGGTTGAGTTCTAGTTTCAAAGCATTATGTTCTGAAAATATGCAGGGAATGATCCCGATCTTTTGGTACCAGTTGAGACCTGATTTGTGACCTAGGATGTGATCTATTCTGGAGATGTTCCATGGGCACTAGAAAAGAATGTGTATTCTGTTGCTTTGGGATGGAATGTTCTGAATATATCTGTGAAATCCATTTGGTCCAGTGTGTCATCTAAAGTCTTTATTTCCTTGTTGATCTTTTGCTTAGATGATCTGTCCATTTCAGTGAGGGGGGTGTTAAAGTCCCCCACTATTATTGTATTGCTGTTGATGTGTTTCTTTGCTTTTGTTTTTAATTGGCTTATATAATTGGCTGCTCCCATGTTAGGGGCATAGATATTTACAATTGTTAGATCTTCTTGTTGGATAGACCCTTTAAGTAGGATATAGTGTCCTTCCTCATCTCTTATTACAGTCTTTGGTTTAAAATCTAATTTGTCTGATATAAGGATTGCCACCCCAGCTTTCTTTTGGTGTCCATTAGCATGGTAAATGGTTTTCCACCCCCTCACTTCCAATCTGGGGGTGTCTTTGGGTCTAAAATGAGTCTCTTGCAGACAGCATATCGATGGGTCTTGTGTTTTTATCCAATCTGATACCCTGTGTCTTTTGTTTGGGGCATTTAGCCCATTTACATTCAGGGTAACTATTGAAAGATAGGAATTTAGTGCCATTGTATTGCCTGTAAGGTGACCGTTACTGTATATTGTCTGTGTTCCTTTCTTGTCTATGTTACTTTTAGGCTCTCTCTTTGCTTAGAGGACCCCTTTCAATATTTCTTGGAGGGCTGGTTTCATGTTTGCAAATTCCTTTAGTTTTTGTTTGTCCTGGAAGCTTTTTATCTCTCCTTCAATTTTCAATGACAGCCTAGCTGGATATAGTATTCTTGGCTGCATATTTTTCTCATTTAGTGCTCTGAAGATATCATGCCAGTCCTTTCTGGCCTGCCAGGTCTCTGTGGATAGGTCTGTTGCCAATCTAATGTTGCTACCATTGTAGGTTACAGATCTCTTATCCTGAGCTGCTTTCAGGATTTTCCCTTTGTCTCTGAGACTCGTAAGTTTTACTATTAGATGTCGGGGTGTTGACCTATTTTTATTGATTTTGAGAGGGGTTCTCTGTGCCTCCTGGATTTTGATGCCTGTTTCCTTCCCCACATTAGGGAAGTTCTCTGCTATAATTTGATCCAATATACCTTCTGCCCCTCTCTCTCTTTCTTCTTCTTCTAGGATCCCAATTATTCTAATATATTTTCATCTTACGGTATCACTTATCTCTCGAATTCTGCCCTCGTGATCCAGTAGTTGTTTATCTGTCTTTTTCTCAGCTCCTTTATTTTCCATCATTTGGTCTTCTCTATCACTAATTCTCTCTTCTGCCTCATTTATTGTAGCAGTTAGAGCCTCCATTTTTGATTGCACTGCATTAATAGCCTTTTCGATTTAAACTTTGTTAGATTTTAGTTCTTTTATTTCTCCAGAAAGGGTTTCTCTAATATCTTCCATGCTTTTTTCAAGCCCAGCTAGTATCTTTAAAATCATCATTCTGAACTCTAGTTCCAACATCTTACTAATGGCTGTATTGATTAGGTCCCTGGCAGTCGGTACTGCCTCTTGTTCTTTTTTCTGAGGTGATTTTTTCCATCTTGTCATTTTGTCCAGAGGAGAATAGATGAATGAGAGAACAAAATGCTAACAGGGTAACAATGACCCCAGAAAAATATATACTAAACAAATCAGAAGAGACCTGAAACAAGGGGAAAATAAAGGGAAAGAAACAAAAAAGGAAAAAAAAAAAAAGAAAAAGAAAAAGATAAAAACAACAGCAACAACAACAAAAAAAACCAGAATATGATCAAATATGATCAGGCTCGTGCATAGATCAGTGCCATACACTAGATTTTGGGCGTATTTTGGTCTGTTAGAAGAAAGTGACTCCCAAAATTTTAAAGAAAGAAAAACTTATGTATGTACAAAAATAGGGGTAAATACGACGAAGGGATGGAATATGACTGTAAAGATGAAGATTATAAAAGATTTTATGAAAGGAATTGATAAGAAGTTGGTTGAAAAAAGAAAGAAGAGGGTTTCAAAAAAAGGGAGAGAATGTGATTAGGCAGGAGACTATAGCAAAGCCATACCGTAGAGATTTAGGGTATATTTTGGTCTGTTAGAATAAACTGTATCCCAAAATTTTAAAGAGAGAACAACTTTTATATATATATATATATATATATATATATATATATATACCAAAAATAAGGCTAAATACTATGAAGGGATAGACTATGACTCTAAAAATGAAAGATAAAAATGATTTTTTTAAAAAGGGATTGATAAGATGTTGGTGTTAAAAGGGAATAAAAAATTAAAAAAAAAAGAAAAAGAATAAAAGAAAATTAAAAATATTATCTTTGAAAGACTAAAGAATCGGGGGGGGGGAAGCCATGAATTCTATGTGCAGTATTCCCCTAGCACTGGAGTTACGCCGTTCTCATTGATCGGTAAACTTGGTCTTGGCTGGCTGTTCGTGCTCATCTTTCGGCCTGTTGCCGTGGTTCCCAAATGTCTTTGCTGGAGGCAGAATTGTCCTGCCCTTGCCTGGTCCAGGCTAAGCAATCTGCTCAGGTTTGCTCTCAGGAGCTTTTGTTCCCTGCAAGCTTTCCTTACAGCTTTGGAGGATGAGAGTGAAAATCGCGGCCTCCCAATCTCCGCCCCAGAGGAGCCGAGAACTCGGGGCCCTGCTCCTCAGTGCGCCCCCAGAGAAAAGCAGTCAGTCACTCCCGTGTCCCCCGTCTCCGGCCGCACTCTGTGCTCACCTGGGCTGTGACCGAGCATTTCTATCTCTGGCACCCGATCCCGTATGGTGTCTCCAAACCCAGCAGATCCTTGCGGTGCGCTCCTGCGCCACTCCTCCTGGGGGAGGAAGGGGAGTCTCCCCTGATCTGCCGCTTGCTGGGTCCCCGCTGGAAGAGCAGTGGCCCAACTGTCACCGATCACAGTTCATGGCAACCCCGAGCTGAGAACCCGCGCCTCGGCTCCGTCTCTGCAGCCGGCTTCCCCGCTCTGATGCCTGGGAGCTCTGCCGCACTCAGGCACCCCCGGTCTTTCTGTGACCCCGAGAGTCCTGAGACCACACTGTCCTGCGAGTGTTCCACCCCCCGCTTAGCCACTGGAGCGACGTCCCTCAGCAGAGCCGACTTCTAAAAGTTCCGATTTTGTGCCCCGCGGCTCTAGCACTTGCCAGAAGCGGGCCGACAGAGGCCCCCTCCCCCGCCGTCTATCTTCCCGAATATCGCCTCGGATTCAATTCTCCGCACATCCTACCTTCCAGAAAGTGGTCGCTTCTCTGTTCAGAGAGTTGCTGCTATTCTTTTCTTTGCTCTCCTGTTGAGTTCGTAGGTGTTCAGAATGGTTTGATCCCTATTCAGCTGAATTCCTGAGACCAGACGAAATCCAGGTCTCCTACTCCTCCGCCATCTTGCTCCCCCCCCCCCCCCCACAACAGACCCTCTCTTACCTGGACGGTCATTCTTCCCTGAAGTTCATGCTGCTGAATTAGTATGTTGAGAGCACTTAGGAACTTTATTCTTATTGGCACAATCCTATCTTCTTTATCCTGCCCTGACCATTTGTGCCAAGTGTTTGGAGCTTGGGGTAATCAATTGCTATAGCTCCCTTGACATGACCATGATGTTTCATAAATATTTCACGAACTCTTAAAAATGTCGCCAAATGACTCCAGTCAGACTAAATAGTTTGGAAATTAGACCATTAGACCACAAGTGGACCCTGTGGATTATTTTCTCCAATATTTGCCTTGAAGGGAAGGAAAAACCATCTCAGAGGTATTAAGTGGTTCTCCACATCCACAGATCACATGAGTAGTAGTGTCAAAACTAGAACGCTTGTCTACTTACTCTTCGTTTGGTATTCTTTTCTCTATTGAATAACTTTGGTAGCAGCCCTAGATACTTGGTTAATTCTAATATGCTTGCTGGTACCCTCCCTTCCTCACTTTCTTTCATCCAAGTGTAATTGACATACAATATGATATTACTTTCAGGTGTACAACATAGCAATTCAACATTTATATGTGTTATTAAGTGATCTCAATAAGTCTAGTTACTGTGTCACCATACAAAGTTGCTACAATATTTTTGACTATATTCCCAGTGTTGTACATTATATCCTGGTGACTTATTTGTTTAGTAACTGCAGCCTGTACCTTTTAATCCCCTTCACCCATTTCTCCCATCCTCCTACCCACCACCCCTCCAGCAACTGCTGGATTATTTCCTGTATTTAAGAGGCTGTTTCTGATTTGTTTTGTTTTCTCCATTTGTTTTATTTTGTTTTTCTCTTTTTTAGATTCCATATATAAGGAGAATCATATGGTATTTCTCCTTCTCTGTCTGACTTATTTCACTTAGCTTTATACCCTTTAAGTGCGTCCATGTTTTTTTCAAATGGCAAGATTTCATTCTTTTTTATAACAGTAATATTCCATTATATATATATATTAGATATATATCTAATTATATATATACTTATCTATATCTATCTATCTATCTGTATCACATTTTCTTTATCCATCCATCTATTGTTGGACACTTGGACTGTTTCCATACCTTGGCTGTTGTAAATAAGGCTGCAATGAACATAAGGATGTTGTTCTTGACATCATTATGCTACAATTGTTCCCATCTGAGTTGATAATGCAATGCCTGTAAATTGCTTAGAGCTTAGTAAGCCATCAATAAATGTTAACAATTCTTAGTTTTCTTCTCTCCCTCCTTGTTTTATTACTAAGTGCTTTACTTTTATTTTGATAGTTTCATGCTAGAGGTTGCCAACAAGTAGACTTAAACATAGCCTTTGAAGAATACTTGGTACATTTACAACTCATTTGCCACTCCCTCTGTTGCCCATCTTCCTCTCTCGTTTGCTGGAACTCTTAGTGAGAAGGGATAAAATTGTTAGTTTTTATCAGTTAGGAATGCATCTGACAGCAAGTAACAGAAATGTTGATGACCAGTGGCTTAAATCACAAAGATAATGACTGTTCATTTAATAAGAAATCTGAAAATAGCAGATGCAGCGACACACTGATGCCCTTAAGTCTTTAGGCCTTTCCCAGTTTTCTACGCTATCGCAAATAGCTGTTAGCTTTTCGCTCTCACATTTGGTGCTTCATGGTCTCAAGATGGCTGCCTAGGTGTAGCATCATGCAAACATCTGCCCCAAGGAAAAGATAGGGCCTAATACCTTCACCTCCTGAGACTCTGTTAGAGAATAGAAGCTTTCTTCTCATGTATTTACTAGTTAGAACTGCGAGACGTGGACAGCCCTTACTGCACGTGAAGCTGGAAAAGTGAATATATAGCTTTTCATTTAGTAAAGGATGGTAAAGGGAGGAAGGAAGTTAGGAATGGCTGCTAGGTCAGCCAACTAAAAAGCTCTATCACGGACAGCAGGATGCATGCCCTTCCTCCCTGCATTTTATCTGGTATGTATTCAGCCTTTTATGATGAGACAGCCTCAATCCTGGAGTTCTGCATATTTCCAGACAATTTTAAGTGTGAGTACTATAGTGAAAGATCTTCTTTAGACATCACTTAAAAAATCTGAGGATTTGTATCTGTTTCTGTAAATTTCTCGGTTCTGCCATCCTTAGACCTGAGTTTATGGGCAGTCACCTTGAAGAAGTTTGAAACAACAGGTTCTGGGCGGTGTATATGGGGGGGTGCGGTTTGAACCCACACTGAATCTGTTTTTTGCTGTCAGGCTCTTCAATCTCATATCTTGGTAAGGCTTCTGCTTACTTGCTTATACTTTTTCAAAGCTTTTTTCCTTTTTTTTTTAAACCACCAATTTAGAAACCGTGAAATGCACAGATCTTCAGTGCCCAATTTGATGAGTTTTAGTAAATGTGTGTGCCCATGTGATCTCATTAATATATGTACCCATGTGACCATGTGTATTCATAACAAAGTACCACAAACTGGGGGTTTAAGCAACAGAAATTTATTGTCTCACATTTCTAGAGGCTGGAAATCTGAGATCAAGTTGTCAGCAGGGCCATGCTCCCTCTGAAACCCATAAGGGAGAATCCTTCCTTACCTCCTTTTGGCTTCTAGTGGTTTCCAGCGATCTTTGGAATTCTTTGGCCCACCGCTGCATAATTCCAGTCTCTACATTCCTCATCACATGGCCTTCTCCCTGTGAGTCCCCTGCCTGCACGTGACCATCTTCTTATAATGACACCCGGCACCTCATCTTAACTAATTACATCTATATAGTGGCCATATTTCCAAATAAAGTCACATTCTGAGGTACTGGCAGTGAGGACTCCAATGCGTCTTTTGGGGGCATGGAATTTACCCCAGAACTCCATGTGAATATATCCATCCATGTTACTATATTACCCCATATAATACATTACACAGGGGATAGGGGTCAATAGACTTTCTCCGTAAAGGACCTGATAGTAAATATTTTAGGATTTGTGGGCCATATTCTCTATTGTAACTATTCAACTCTGTCTTAGTAGTGCAAAAGTAGCCACAGACACGTGAACAAGCAAATGTGGTTGTGTTACAATAACATTTTATTTACAAAAATGGAAGGCAGGCCAGATTTGGCCCAGGGACTGTCCTTTGCTAACATTTGCATTAAAACATGTCCGTCACCCCAGAAAGTGCCATCAGTTCTCCTTCCTGTTCAGTCCTCACCTCCCAGAGGCAAACATTTGTGCAGCATTCTGTCAATACAGATCAGTATTTTGCCTGTCTTTGGACTTCATATAAATGGGATCACACCACATGTGCTCTTGGGTGTCTATCTTCATAATGTCTGGGTGATCAGCCATATTGTTATGTATATCAGGATTGTCTTCTTTTGCCCCCCCCCCAAGCTTTATTGAGGTATAACTGACTGGAAGTTTGTATTCTTTGACCAACTTGTTGCCATTTCCCCTAGCCTGCAGCCCCTGACGGCTCCTTTTCCACTCTGTTTCTCTGAGTTTGGCTTTTCTTTTAGATTTCACGTGTAAGTGATACCATACAGTATTAGTGTTTCTCTTTCTGGTTTATTTCACTTAGCACAATGCCCTGAAGGTCCACCCACATTATCACAAATGTCAAGATATCCTTCTTTCTTGTGGCTGAATAATATTTCATTATATATATAAAGACCTATATATATATATATATATATATATAGAAAATATATATATATATTTATCACATCTTCTGTATCCATTTATCCATTGATGGATACTTGGGTTGTTCCCATATTTTGGCTATTGTGAATAATGCTACGATGAATGTAGGAGTGCAGACATTTCTTTGAGACAGTGATTCCTTTTCCTTCAGATATATACTCAGAAGTGGGATTGATGCATTATATGGTAGCTCTATTTTTAATTTTTTGAGGAATCTTCATACTGTTTTCCATAGTGGCTACCCCAATTTACATTCCCACCCACATCCTTGCCAATGCTTGTTATCTTTTCTTTTTGATAGTAGACATCCTAACAGGCATGAGGTGATTTCTCATTGTGGTTTAGATTTGCATCTTCCTGATGAGTAGTGTAGAACATCTTCTCATATAATTATTGGCCATTTGTGTATCTTATTCAGAAAAATGTCTATTGAAGTCCATTGCCCATTTTTTAGTGGGTTATTTGCTATTTATTTATTTATTTGCTATTCAGTAGTAAGAGTTCCGTATATATTCCGGATCCTAACTTCTTAACAGATATATGGTTTGCAAATATTTTCTCCCATTTGGTAGGTTGCCTTTAAACTTTGTTGATGGTTTTCTGCACGGACACTTTTTTTTTCTTTAAATTTTTTATTGTTATGTTAATCACCATACATTACATCATTAGTTTTTGATGTAGTGTTCCATGATTCATTGTTTGTGCATAACACCCAGTGCTCCACGCAGAACGTGCCCTCTTTAATACCCATCACCAGGCTAACCCATCCCCCCACCCCCCTCCCCTCTAGAACCCTCAGTTTGTTTTTCAGAGTCCATCGTCTCTCATGGTTCATCTCCCCCTCCGACTTACTCCCCTTCATTCTTCCCCTCCTGCTATTTTCTTCTTCTTTTCCTTAACATATACTGCATTATTTGTTTCAGAAGTACAGATCTGTGATTCAACAGTCTTGCACAATTCACAGCGCTCACCATAGCACATACCCTCCCCAATGTCTATCACCCAGCCACCCCATCCCTCTCACACACCCCCCACTCCAGCAACCCTCGGTTTGTTTCCTGAGATTAAGAATTCCTCATATCAGTGAGGTCATATGATACATGTCTTTCTCTGATTGACTTATTTCACTCAGCATAACACCCTCCAGTTCCATCCACTTGCAAATGGCAAGATCTCATTCCTTTTGATGGCTGCATAATATTCCATTGTATATATATACCACATCTTCTTTATCCATTCATCGGTCGATGGACATCTTGGCTCTTTCCACAGTTTGGCTATCGTGGACATTGCTGCTATAAACATCGGGGTGCACGTACCCCTTTGGATCCTTACATTTGTATCTTTGTGGTAAATACCCAGTAGTGCAATTGTTGGATCATATGGTAGCTCTATTTTGAACTGTTTGAGGAAGCTCCATACTGTTTTCCAGAGTGGCTGCACCAGCTTGCATGGACACTTTTTATTTAGTTTAATGTGGTTCTACTTGTTGATTTTTGCTGTGTTGTTGCCTGTGTTTTTGGTGTCAGAGCCAAAAAAATCATCACTAAGATCAATGTCAAGGAGTTTTTGGCCTGTTTTCCTTTAAGAGTTTTATGATTTCAGGTCTTATGTTTAAGTCTTTAATGAAATTTGAGTTGATTTTTGTGAATGATATGAGTCCAATTTCATTCTTTTGCATGTGGTTACCTACTATTCTCAGCACCACTTATTGAAGAGAGTATCCTTTTCTCATTGGGTATTTTTGGTGGTTTTGTAAAAAAATCAGCTGGCTATATATGTGTGGGTTTATTTCTAGGCTCTCTTCTGTTTCATTGACTTGTGTGTGTGTGTGTGTTTGTGCCAATACCACACTGGTTTGATCCCTGAAGCTTTGTCATATAGTTTGAAATCAGCAAGTTTTATGCCTCCAGCTTTGCTTTTTGTACTCAAGATTGCTTTAGCTATTTCAGGTCTTTCGTGGTTCCATATGAATTTTTGGAGTGTTTTTCTGTTTCTCTGAAAAATGCCATTGGATTTTTAAAAATTGGTGTATATATTGGGTGTTATATGCAAATAATAAATCATTGAACACTACATCAAAAACTAATGATGTACTACATGCTGGATAACGGAAAGTAATGAAAAAAATGGTGTATAACGTATTAGTCTAAGGTGTACAACATAATGGTTCAATCGTTCAATATTTGTATATATTGAGAAGTGATCACTGTAATAAGCCTAGTTAACATCTGTCATCATGCATAGTTACAGAATTCTTTTCTTTTTTTTTTAAAATTTTATTTATTTATTCATGAGAGAGAGAGAGAGGCAGAGGGAGAAGCAGACTCCCCGCTGAGCAGGGAGCCTGATGTGGGGCTCAATCCCAGGATCCCAGGATCACAACTTGAGCCAAAGGCAGACACTTAACTGACCGAGCCACCCAGGCGCCCCAAGAATTTTTTTTCTTATGATGACAAAAACTTTTAAGATCTAGTCCCTTAGATTTTTTTAAAAGATTTTATTTATTTATTTATCAGAGAGAGAGAGAGAGAGAGAGAGAGACAGAGAGAGCACAAGCAGGGGGAGCGGCAGGCAGAGGGGGAAGCAGGTTCCCCTCTGAGCAAGGAGCCCGATGCGGAACTCGATCCCAGGATCCTGGGCTCATGACCTGAGCCACCCAGGTGTCCCAAGATCTAGTCCCTTAGACTAGAAATATTCAATACAGTATTTTGAACTATAGTCACCATGGTGTACATTACATCCCCAAGACTTATTTATTTTATAGCTAGAAGTTTGTACCTTTTGACCCCCTTCACTCATTTCACCCCCTGCTCTGCCAACCACCAATCTGTTTTCTGTGTCTATGAGCTCATTTTTGTTTGTTTTTAGATTCCACATATAAATGAGATCATAGGGTCTTTCTTTTTCTCTGTTGACTTATTTTACCTAACATAATATCCTCCGGGTCCATCCACATTGTCACAAATGGCAGGATTTCCTTCTTCCTTGTGACTGAACAGTATTCCACTGTGTATATATGCTACATATCTTTATCTAGTCATCCATCAGTGGACACTTTTTCCCCCCATAGCTTGGCTATTGTAAATAATACTGAAGTGAACATAGGGATATATGTATATCTCTTTTCAAATTAATGTTTTCTTTTTTTCCCCAATAACTACCCAGAAGTAGAATGGCTGGATCATATGGTAGACCTATGTTGAATTTTTTGAGAATGCTGCACAGCGTTTTCCATTAGTGACTGCACCAATTAACACTATTACCAACAGTCCACACAGGTGCCTTTCCTCCACATCCCTACCAACACTTTTTTGTGTTGAATAGTCATTTTAACAGGTATAATTTGATATCTCATTATGGTTTCAATTTGCATTTCCTTGATGATCAGTGATGTTGGGCACCTTTTCATGTACCTGTTGGCCATCTGTATGTCTTCCTTGGAGAAATGCCTTTTCCAAGCCTCCGCCCATTTTTAAATGAGATTGTTTGATTTTTTGCTGTTGGGTTGTATGAGCTCTTTATATATTTTGGATATTCATCCCTTATGAGATATATGATTTGCAAATATTTTCTTCCATCTGGTAGGTGGTCTTTTCATTCTGTTGATCTTTTTTTTTTCTGTGCAGGCACTTTTTAGTTTGATTGTAGTCTCACTTGTTTTATAGTTTTAAGTGTATAGATCTTTCACCTCCTTGATTAACTTTATTCCTAAGTACTTTATTCTTTTTGAAGATAATGCAAATGGCTTTTAATTTATTTTCTGAATAGTTCGTTGTTAGTGCATAGAGATGCAAGTGATTTTTAAATGTTGATTTTGTAGCCTGCAACTTTACTGAATTCATTTTTAGTTCTAAAATGTTTTGGTAGCATCTTTAGATTGTCCATATATAAGATCATGTCATCTGCAGAGACAATTTTGTTTTTTTCCTTTCTGATAATTATTAATGTGGTTTATCAAATTTATTGATTTCTATATGTTCAACCAGCTTTACAGCTCAGAGATAAATCCCACTTGGTCATGGTGTATGATCCTTTTAATGTGGTGTTGAATTAGGTTTGCTGACTTTTACATCTATGTTCATCAGGGATATTGGTCTGTAATTTTCTAATCTTATAATGTGTATGTCCAGCCATGGTGTCAGGGTAGTGTTATCCTTGTAAAATGAGTTTGGAAGTGTTCCTTCCTTTTCAATGTTTTTGGAAGAGTTAGAGAAGCATTGACACTATTTTTTCTTTAAATGTTTGGTGGAATTTACCAGAAAGCCATTTGTACCTGGACTTTTCTTTATTGGGAAGTTTTCAATTTCCATACACATTGTTGATCTGTTCATAAATTATATTTCTTCATGATTCAGTCTTAGTAGGTTGTGTTTCTGGAAATTTATCCATTTCTTCTAAATTATCTAATCTGTGGATGTAAAATGGTTCATAGTAGTGTCTTATGATCCTTTGTATTTCTGTGGTATTGGTAGTAGTGTCTCTTCTTTGATTTTTGATTTTATTTATTTGAGTCTTCTCTCTTTCTTATTTAGTGTATCTCAAGGTTTGTCAATATTGTTTATCTTTTCAAAAAAACTAACCCCTAGTTTCATTGAATTTTTCTGTTGTCTTTCTAATTTCTACTTTGTTTACTTATGTTCTGATCTTTGCTGTTCTTTTACACCTTTTGTTTTCAGTTTCTTGATGTGTAAAGTTAGATTGTTTATTTGAGGTCCTTCTTTTTTTTAAACATAGGTATTTATTGCCATAAACCTGCTTTTGCTGCATTGTACAAGTTTTGGTATATCATATTTCCATTTTTGTTTGTCTCCAGATTTTTTTTTTCCTTCTTAATGTCTCCTTTGACCCCTTGGTTCTTCAGGAACATGTTTAATTTCCACATATGTGTGACCATTGTAGTCAGAAAAGATGCTTGATATGATTTCAGTCTTCTTAAATTTCTTTTTATTTATTTCTTTTATTTTTTTAAAGATTTTATTTATTTATTTGACAGAGAGACACAGCGAGAGAGGGAACATAAGCAGGGGGAGTGGGCGAGGGAGAAGCAGACTTCTGGCTGAGTAGGAAGCCCGATGTGGGGCTCGATCCCAGGACCCTGGGATCATGACCTGAGCCGAAGGCAGACGCTTAATGACTGAGCCACCCAGGTCCCCCTCAATCTTCTTAAATCTCTTAAAACTTGTTTTGTTGGGCCAACATACAATCTATTCTAGAGAATGTCCTGTGTGTGCTTGAGAAGATTGTGTATTCTGCTGCTGTTGGATGGAATGTTCTGTATGTGTCTGTTAGGTTTATTTGGTCTCACGTGTATTTCAAGACCAATGTTTCCTTATTGATTTTCCATCTGGATGATCTATCCATTGTTGAAAGTGGGTATTGGAGTCACCTACTCATTGCATTGTTGTCTGTTTCTCCCTTCAGATCTGTTAGTACTTGCTTCATATATTTAGGTGCATCTGACCTTGGGTGCATCTTTTTTTTTTTTAATTGATGAGTAGTATTCTGTTGCATGAGTACTTCAAATCGATTATCCACTCTCCTGATATTGGACAAGTTGTTTTCAGTTTGGGGCTGTTATGAAGAAAGCAGCTTTAAACATTTTTGTACAATTTGTGTGTGTGTGTGTGGGGGGGGTATTCTGGTTTATCCTGGATAAGTACTCTGGGGTAGAATTGCTGGGTAGGTGTATGGTCGGCTTTGTAAGCCACTGTCAAACAGTTCTGCAAAGGTGTTACACCATTTTACATGCTCACCAACTGTTATGAGAGATCCTATTGTTTCATATCCTCATCAGGTCTGGTGTTGTCTGTCTTTAGTTTTAGCCAATCTGGTTCTTTAATGTTTGGTGATTTAATGCGTACTGATATCCCATTGTGATTTTAACGTACATTACCATGATGGCTAATGATCTTGGGTGGATTTTCTCTCTCACCATCTCTCTCTCTCTGTTTTTTCCCTCTGGTTCCTTCTCCCCCTCCCTTCCATCCCCCTTCCTTTCTTCCTTCACCCCACTCCTCCGCTATCAGTTCCTGAAAGAGGGATGTTAAAATCTCCAACAGTGATTGTGGGTTTTTCTTTTCCTTCCTTTAATTCTCTTAATTCTTTCTTCACGTATTTTGAAACTCTGTTATTATGTGCATATGCATTTATCTTAGGATTGTTGTGACTTCTCGATGAATTGATTCTTTTAGCATTATGAAGTGTCTCTATCTCTTTTCATACATTTTGCTTTAAAGCAACTTTTTCTGCTATTAATATAGCCACACCAGTTTTCTCCTTTCTTTTACTGCCCTCCTATCTTTGTCTTTAATTTAAAGTGCATATCTTGTACATGGCATATGGTTAAGTCTTGACATTTTATCTTGTCAGGAAATCTATTTTTTAATTGGAATGTTTAGTTGACTTACATAAAATGTAATTATTATATAATTGGATTTCTTTCTACCTTTTTGTTATTTGTCTTCCGTCTGATCCATATGTGCTCTTTTCTCTCTGTTTCTCCTTTCCTGCCTTCTTTTAGGTTAATTGAATATATGTTTTGGTATTTAATTTTAATTTATCCATTACATACTTAGCTATACTGCTTTGATTGTGTGTGTGTGTGTGAGATCTAGGGATCACAATATACATCCTTTATGGTTTAGTATGATTCCACTTCATGTAGAATCTTGGAAATCTGCAATATACATCCTTTATGGTTTAGTATGATTCCACTTCATGTAGAATCTTAGAAATCTGCAATACTATAATTATATATGTAAACAGTATATTACATATAGACAGTATGTTACCCATATATGTGTATATACGCATAACATTATATTCTCCCTGTCCTGTTTGGCAATGCTGTCATGTACTTGGCATCTACATATGTTATGAATTCCTCAATATTATACTTTATAAAACTTTCACGAAATGGTCAGCATTTTTCTAAGTGAAGGAAGAAAAATAAGCTTTTTTATTTACCCAATTATTTATCATTTCCAGTGCTCTTCATTTATTCCTATAGATGGAGTTTCCACTGGGTGTCAGTTCCATTGAGGGCTATGGGAGACAAATTCTTCTAGCTTTATTATGTCTGAAAATGTCCTCATTTTGCCTTAATTTTTGAAAGATGGTTTCAGAGGATACAGAATTCTGGGTTGAAAATTCTTTCATTTTTTTCCCAGTAGTGTATATATAATACCACATAATACTACATGGTACTACTATGTACCGTACAATACATGTTATAGTCTATATATTTTATACATAACAAACATATATATACACACACACACACACACACACACACACACAAACACACACACACTGTACTTATGTGTATACACATACACACAATCTTGGAGCTGAATCTGCATTGCCTGAAAACAATTTCAACTTGTAGACTTGTCTCCACCACATTACAAGAGTCACCACCTTTTTAACCCAGAATAGTTGATCTTCTCTGCCTAGCAGCCTGCCTCTTCATTCTGCCGCTTCCACGTTTCAGGGTCTGTTACCTGTAGCTGGCATTTCATGTCTCAAATTCTAGCTACTTTCAGCCATGTTTAGTTGTAAGTAACCAAAAACCAGTGTCTTAAACAAATAGGATGTGTTTTTTTTCTTCCCTGGGAAATCTGGAGGCAGAAGTCACTCACTTGGGTTCCGGGAATCCACGACCCCAGTCTGGCCTCTCCATCCTTCCCTACCACCCCCTTATGTCATCTTTCCTTTCTTTCTTTCTTTTTTTTTTTTTGCTGGTCTCTTCATGGTTGCAATACGAACTGTTGAAGCTCCAGGCATGGAGACCTGACTCTGTTGAGAGCAGGGAGGAGGGAGATGCTGGGTGGCCACTTGTCTGTCCTTTTAGTCAGCAAAGCTGGAGCTAGCCCAGAAGCCCTTGCCAGTTTCTGCTTCAGTTTCATTGACCGTGACTGGGTGGCCTGGTTACCCCTACTTGGAAAGGAGGCTGGGAAGGTGAATGTCCTGCTTCTTCTGGCTCTGTGGTGAATGGGTATGGAAGGAGGATGGGGCCGTGGGTGTGGAGACAGCCTAGCATGGGCGCCGCCCCAGCAGTGACACGGCTTCCTTTCTCTGCATTATGCCCCTCTTGGCTCTCAGCATCTCGGGCTGTAGGGAAGTGAGACGTATCCCCTGACTATAACAGTGCTTGGGATCCACAAGTTTATTCTATTACTTCTCAGGGTTGGAATGGTTCAAAGATGTCCATATCGAGCAACTAACTATAGCATTGTATACAAATAAAATATTCTTTTTTTTTTTTAAAGATTTTATTTATTTATTTGAGAGAGAGAGAGAATGAGAGATAGAAAGCATGAGAGGGAAGAGGGTCAGAGGGAGAAGCAGACTCCCCGCTGAGCAGGAAGCCCGATGCGGGACTCGATCCCGGGACTCCAGGATCATGACCTGAGCCGAAGGCAGTCGCTTAACCAACTGAGCCACCCAAGTGCCCCAAATAAAATATTCTTTAATGTTGATGATTTTGACCGATGCCCCCTCTTCCCTGCGTCCATCTTGAGAATTCAGAGGGGAGCTGATAATCTTAGGGTGGCCTCAGTGGGAGGACCACGTTCTTGTGATCGGCCCTCACTGTGTCATTTCTAATGCAGACTGACAGGACGCAGGAATGCCAGTTGGACGTGTTTGGGTTGGTTGCCCAGACCAGCCCATGGCTTTCTGTTCATTCTTATCCATCCTTCACTTGGACATCTCAAAGGAACCTCCAAATTATCCACATCCGCTCCTCTTCCTGTGTTCCCTGGCACAGTGAGTGACAGTCTACCTGTCAGGCTGTTGAAGTCACAAACTTCAGAAACATCTGTTTCTCTCACCTGCCCTGACAACTATCACCAAGCCCTGTTGCTTCTTCCTCCTAAAGATTTTCTGTGCCTGCCTTCTTTAACTGCCTTGCACATCGAGTTGCTGAAGCTGGTGTTGGGTATGGTAAATAGAATACCCAACGAAAAGCAGCTTAATCCGTAATTGGCTCTTGATTTGTTTCTTTTAAAATCGCACGCAGTGAGAAGGATGAGTGAGGACAGGTCCAGGGCTGATTTAAGTGAGTTAGAAACGTCAGTGAGGCTCAGGTACTTTCAAAACTCCCACATCAACTACCCTTTTTTTTAAAAAAATTTTTAATTGTTATGTTAATCACCATACATTACATCATTAGTTTTTCATGTAGCGTTCCATGATTCATTGTTTGTGCATAACACCCAGTACTCCACGCAGAACGTGCCCTCTTTAATACCCATCACCAGGGTAACCCATCCCCCCACCCCCCTCCCCTCTAGAACCCTCAGTTCGTTTTTCAGAGTCCATCATCTCTCCTGGTTCGTCTCCCCCTCCAACTTACTCCCCTTCATTCTTCCCCTCCTGCTATCTTCTTCTTTTTCTTTTTTCCTAACAAATGTTGCATTATTTGTTTCAGAAGTACAGATCTGTGATTCAACAGTCTCACACAATTCACAGCGCTCACCATAGCACATACCCTCCCCAGTGTCTATCACCCAGCCACCCCGTCCCTCCCACCCCCACCACTCCAGCAACAACACTCAGTTTGCTTCCTGAGATTAAGAATTCCTCATATCAGTGAGGTCATATGATACATGTCTTTCTCTGATGGACTTATTTCACTCAGCATAACACCCTCCAGTTCCATCCACGTCATTGCAAATGGCAAGATTTCATTCCTTTTGATGGCTGCATAATATTCCATTGTGTATATATACCACATCTTCTTTATCCATTCATCTGTCGATGGACATCTTGGCTCTTTCCACAGTTGGGCTATTGTGGACATTGCTGCTATAAACATCGGGGTGCACGTACCCCTTCGGATCCCTACATTTGTATCTTTGTTGTAAATACCCAGTAGTGCAATTGCTGGATCGTATGGTAGCTCTATTTTCAACTGTTTGAGGAATCTCCATACTGTTTTCCAGAGTGGTTGCACCAGCTTGCATTCCCACCAACAGTGTAGGAGGGTTCCCCTTTCTCCGCATCCCCGCCAGCATCTGTCGTTCCCTGACTTGTTAATTTTAGCCATTCTGACGGGTGTGAGGTGGTATCTCATTGAGGTTTTGATTTGGATTTCCCTGATGCCGAGCGATGTTGAGCACTTTTTCATGTGTCTGTTGGCCATTTGGATGTCTTCTTTGGAAAAATGTCTGTTCATGTCTTCTGCCCATTTCTTGATTGGATTATTTGTTCTTTGGGTGTTGAGTTTGATAAGTTCTTTATAGATTTTGGATACTAGCCCTTTATCTGATATGTCATTTGCAAATATCTTCTCCCATTCTGTCGGTTGTCTTTTGGTTTTGTTGACTTTCTTTTGCTGTGCAAAATTTTTATCTTGATGAAGTCCCAATAGTTCATTTTTGCCCTTGCTTCCCTTACCTTTGGCGATGTTTCTAGGAAGAAGTTGCTGCGGCTGAGGTCGAAGAGGTTGCTACCTAGGTTCTCCTTTAGGATGTTGATGGACTCCTGTCTCACGTTTAGGTCTTTCAACCATTTGGAGTCTATTTTTGTGTGTGGTGTAAGGAAATGGTCCAGTTTCATTCTGCTGCATGTGCCTGTCCAATTTTCCCAACACCATTTGTTGAAGAGACTGTCTTTTTGCCATTGGACATTCTTTCCTGCTTTGTCGAAGATTAGTTGACCATAGAGTTGAGGGTCCATTTCTGGGCTCTCGATCCTGTTCCACTGATCTTTGTGTCTGTTTTTGTGCCAGTATCATACCGTCTTGATGATGACAGCTTTGTAATAGAGCTGGAAGTCCAGAATTGTGATGCCACCAGCTTTGCTTTTCTTTTTCAATATTCCTCCGGCTATTCGGGGTCTCTTCTGGTTCCATATAAATTTTAGGATTATTTGTTCCATTTCTTTGAAAAAAGTGGATGGTATTTTGATGGGGATTGCATGGAATGTGTAGATTCCTCTAGGTAGCATTGACATCTTCACAATGTTGGTTCTTCCAATCCATGCGCATGGAACGTTTTTCCATTTCTTTGTGTCTGCTTCAATTTCTTTCCTGAGTATTTTATAGTTTTCTGAGTACAGATCCTTTGCCTCTTTGGTTAAATTTATTCCTAGGTATCTTATGGTTTTGGGTGCAGTTGTAAATGGGATCAACTCCTTGATTTGTCTCTCTTCTGTCTTGTTGTTGGTGTATAGGAATGCCACTGATTTCTGTGCATTGATTTTATAGCCTGCTACTTGACTGAATTCCTGTATGAGTTCTAGCAGTTTTGGGGTGGAGTCTTTTGGGTTTTCCACATACAGTATCATATCATCTGCAAAGCCACACCAACTACCCTTAATGTGTCCGTGATGTTGCCTTCCCCTGGGGGTTGAAAGATGGCTGTGACAGTTCTTGGCATCCCCTGCAGACACAGCCTTGTCAAGCAGAGGAGGGCATGTCTTGCTCGTGTCACTTTTTATGAATGAGGAGAATCTTCCTAAGGAGTTCCTCTACAGTCTTACTCCCAATGGGCATGACTGGGTCATTGTCCGTGTTGTAGCTGACGGCTGCTGGAAAAGCGAGTTTCTGGCATGTTCAGCTGTTTCTGCAGGTCAGGAGGAAGGTTGGAACGGGGGTGTAGAGGGAGGGAGTGTTATTTTGGGGAGACCTTCCTTAGGACCTGCTGCAGACACACCCATCTCCCACCTGGACTTTCTGGTCTTCCCTTTCAAGCCATTCTCCCCACAGTCGTGCTGCCAGAGAGGTCTTTCCAAAGCGTGTCATTATCTGGTTAGCTCATCTGCTTACTTGTTTATTGTCAGTTTCGCTCCTAATTATGTAAACTGCAGGAGGGAAGAGAACTTGCCTGTTCTGTTCGCAGCTTTGTCCCCTGGCATGTGGCCTCACACATCAAAGGTATTAATGTGATTTTTAGGTATTTGTTGGCTGGCTGAATGAATGGAATGCAAATCTGATTCTGTCAATCCTCTCTTAAGGCCTCCCATGCTTTCCCGTGGCCTCTCAGCTGAAGTCACATCTTCTGGAAATTGCAATGTCTTTCACAAAAAGGTCTGTGCCTGCCTTTCCATCTTTCCCCCACTTCCCCCACTTCTCCACTCTTTCTCCAGCTTTCCGGAACTTTCTTCAGGTTTTCAAATACACACCATGTGTTTTCTTCCGTCTACATGCTTTCCTCTGACTGCCTAGAACTGTTTTGGCTTCTCACTTTGCTTGACTAAGTCCTCTAGAAGCAAATTTCAGTTTAAATGTCATTTCTTCTGGGAAATCTTCCAGAAGTTTCTCTCACTAGGCATTGTTAGAAGCCCCTGTGTATCTCCCAGAGCACCCTGGACTTCTCCATCTTAAAAGTTGTCACATGCTATTGTAACTGCTTAATTGTGTTTCTCTACCACCATGATTTTTTTTTTAAATCAGCTTTATTGAGATAAAATTCCTATTCCATACATTGACCTATTTAAAGTATATGATTTAATTGTTTCTAATATATTCACAGATTTGTACAGCCACTACCCAAAATCAATTTTAGAGTATTTTCCTCACTTTCCCTTCCTCCCCAAAATATCCATTAGCAGCCACTCCTCGTTTCCTTCCAATCTCATTGGCCCTGGGTAGCTACTACTCTACTTTCTGTCACCAGGACTGTGCTGATTCTGGACCTTTCACAGAGTGGAACTTAACTTCTTTGTGGTCAGTGATTGTCTGGTCCGTTCCCACTGGATTTCCAGTGCTTAGCAGAGAGCTTGGCATGTGGGTGGGCCTCAGGAGATATTTGTTGAATGATTAGTTGATTGAATAATTGAAAATTTAGACACTTGCAAAGCCAATCATTCCCTTTTCTTTACATGTACTTACTGCTGTTTTTATCACCCTGCATTGATGTTTTTTATGTACTTGTTTATCTTCCTAGATCAGGAGTTTCTGGAGGACAAGAGCCATGCCTGATTCATCTTTGTATATCTCTGTTGAGTACTTGGCACGCAGTGCCCCAACAGATACTTGCAGAATGGGTAAATGAATGAATGAATCAGCTAAGACCACTCATTCCCGTATCATCCGTCAAGCCCTCCCACAGGGACAGGTGGGCTCAGGTCATTGTTTGTTCATGCTGCCAGTGTTTATTAACAAATGAGGACATGATTTTTTACTTCGCACCAGCATTCTGTAAATCCATGTCAGTCATGATAATCACCCTGCTCTGTGGCAGAGGCTGTGACTTGGTAAACCTGGTATCCTCTCGAGGCCCTGCACACCCCTTTACACAGACTTAGGGCTTCATCAAATGCTGCAGTTTTAAAACCTATGCCTTGGGAGTCTCTGAGGCCCTGGGTGTCAGGGAGAGGGCCAGTAGGCCAGATGGGGTTGTGATGTCCAGTTCTATGATCCGGAGGCATTTTAGTAGGAATTGGTGGTTTTTGAATCTCTACCATCCAGAGGACTCTCACTACGGGTGTCTGTCCCTCCAAGTGAGGCAGTCACAACACAGAACCCTCTGCTCGAGTCGGGCACCTGTGTTGGTATGGTGGTGATGTGTCTTGATGCCACACAGACGGCTTCGAAGGTGGAGGAAGGGGCTGTGGGAAGCCTCTAGAAGCTGGTAAAGTCAAGGATTATCCCCTGGAGCCTCCAAAAGGAACCATCCCTGCCAACACCATGATTTTAGCCCCATACCACCTATTTCAAACTCCTGGCCCCCATAAGAGAATAAATTTGTGTTGCTTTAAGCCACAAAGTGTGTAGTGATTTGTTACAGCAGAAGTGGGAAAACTAACATATTGCTCCTACCTTGGTTGCAGCTGTCCCGAGCACAAAAAGTTTATGCTGGTCAAGTGGGAGCATTCGTTTTTGAACTCAAAGTGAGGCTGTATTCGTCAGCGTGGCCTGCCATTAACAAAGGGCCACAGCCTGGGTGGCCTAAACAGCAGAAACTTATTTTCTTACAGTTCTGGAGGCTGAAAGCCCAAGATCAAGGTACCAACAGGGTAAACGTCCAGCAAGAGCTCTCTTCCTGGCTTGCAGATAGCTACCTTCTCATTGTGTTCTCACATGGCCTTTCCTCTGTGTGCCCATGGGGAGGGAGAGAGAGAGAGCTCTCTGCTGGTGTCTCTCCCTCTTATAAGGACACCGGTCCCATCAGATTAGTGCCCCACCTTATGACCTCATTTAACCCTAATTCCCTCTGCAAAGGCTGCCTCCAAACCCAGTCACACCAGGGGTTATGTTTCAACATGAGTTTGGGGGGCGGGGAGGGGACACAGTTCAGCCTAGAACATGGGGCCTCTGTGGCTCTATTTGTAACAGAAGGGGCAAAAGTTCCTCAGGCCATTTTCATTGCAGGGGCTCGGTGCTATTTGCAGAGAGGGACAGTGTGTGGTCTGGGTGCTAGCATGACCGTGTCCTCAAACTGATCCCCGTGTGAGCTGACCTTGTGCTTCTGTCGTTCAGGACTTCACAGACTAAATTGGGGGTATTTGAGGATTTTTTACTGAGCATGTTTGGGTGGTCCTTCACTGATGGCAAGCGTAACCCCTTTGGGCCAGTCATCAGAAATGTATACTGAGAACATCAGGAGTTAGGGTGCAGAGTTCTTGGGTGAAGGTCCATTTGGCGCTAAGGCATTTGTCATTATGCTGATCGGGTCATATGTCTCTCTCTCTCTCTCTCTCTCTCTTTCTTTCTTTCTCCACCCCCCCCCCCCCCACGCCACTGCCCTCCTTAGTAAAGGAAACAGTCTATCTGGTTCTTAGTCATGTTTTCATCTTTCTAGGGGTTCACACCATTTTATATGTTCCCAAGCCCCAGTCTTTTCTGATCCAGCCTGATGCTGTACTGTTCAAAGGTTGCTTCCAACACCATCCCAGGGACACGTCCTCATGGGACCCCATCCTGCAGACTCCACACTAGTGCCCAGTTCATGAGAAAGTTACTTCTGGCCAAATTTCATTCTCCCATGCTGGGATATGAACTGTTAGTGGTTCATGGCTCAGGTGACCTAGGAAACATGAGAGCCTCATCTCAGGAGAGCCACACACCATGACTGTGGTTTCTGGACACCAAGCCTGGGTGAGCGAGGACCAGCTCCCAGGCTGACACCAGGCAGCGTGCTCTGAAGCAGCTGATGGGCTGAACTGATGTCCCGTGATGGAAGCCACAGGCCCAGGGAATGGCAAAGGCCTCCCTCCCCCGAGAGAGCCTCTTCTCTGACGACTTTCTGGAAATCAGCGCTGACAGCAGGCAGACAATTCCTGACCAAGATCCCGCCACCCCACTCCCCACCCCAGAAGCTCCCGAAGGACAGAGTGCAGACAAGGCCGGTGGAGGAACGCATACTTGAGTGTGATAGACCCACAGTAAAGTCACACCGGCAGGCGGGACCGCTGTGGCCCAGAGCTGTTAGAGGCAGATCCTTAAATAGAATTCTTGGAATGCAATTTAGATCCGCCAGCAGAAAGTGTCAGTCTTAACATTCACCATTTTAGACTGATTTATAAGGAAAGGGGCTCAATTCTGCTAGCCTGCGGAGCTGAGCGTAAGTGCTGGGTTTTTATCCTGCTCGGTTGGGTGTCTTGATTTATACTCAGCTCGGAAGGGATGTGGCTTCAGGCACTGAGAAAACAACTGTGCACTTGAGTTTATTTGTCCAAGTGGCCAGGGACAGTTTGGGGACAAACAGTGCCTTATTTGGGGTTGTTGACTCTTTCTATACCTGTCTTCCATGGGGTGACCTCAGATAACCTGCTCCAGCTTGGAAAAACCTGAATCGGCTTATGCACAGCCCAGGAGAAGCTTGTCCATGGCCTGAGGAGAGTTTCCGTCCCCTTCATCACCCTAATGAAAACTGACAAAGACTCCAGGCCTGTCTGGGCCCCTCTCTATTGGCTGGTGGCGGGGCATTGAGTTCTGAGGACCAGGATTCTCCTGAGGACCTCTTGCTTCCCTGAGGGCAACATGTGCTTGCCTTGGCAGCACCTCAGATTTCTGCTTCTGGAAACATAAACACAGATTTCTCAGAGTTATCCCCATGACAAGGCTCCTGGACTTCTGTGTGCTGTGGTGCCTGAGTGTTTCCTAGAAGGGAGACAGGTTGGGCCAAACCCTGTCGTTAGCCACAGGAAGTGGAGGGGCATTGGGTGGATTGCAGTGCCCTTGGAAGGCTGGCTTCTATTGGCGACCCTCTTGGACCATGAAAGGTCCAGTTTCATGAAGACGGTATCTCAGTGGGGTTCCCTTAGGAAATCCGACATCTACAGAAATGGGCAGCAAATGTGATGGTGTCCCCCTTGAAGTCACAGTCATCCTGGCATAAGCAGCAAGTTCTGTCCTTCTTCGCAGGGAATGCTGGCCTCATCATAGAGGAGGCAGAGAGCCTGATGAATTCCCCTCCCAGCTGTGGATTCAGAAGGAAAGTGTATGTACTGGGCAGGAATGTGGGTCCAGGTACTTGGCTGGTCCTCCGGTCACACTCTGAATGTTCTCTGGCTGGTCTGAAACACGTGTCTGAAGGACAGGATGTGGAAGTGGGGATAGTGTTGGACAGGGGACCTGTGAGCATGAGGCAGTGCTGATGGCAGAATCCCCAACATGAGGTGTGGCTCTGTTATGGTCAGATTGTGTCCCCCCAAAAGATATGTTGGCGTCCTTAATCCCTGCCCCCAGTACCACAGAACACAACCTTATGTGAAGATAGGGTCTTAACAGAGGTAATCAAGTTAAAATGAGGTGTTTACCATGGTCTCTAATCTAATATGACTGGTGTCCTTTTGAAAAGGAGAAATTTGGACAAAGACACGCGCACAGAAGGACACCATGTGGAAGGTGAAGGCAGATATCTATAAGCCTACAAGCGAAGCAGCACCAAAGATTACCAGACTGCATTAACTCCAGAAGTTAGAGGAGAAGTAGGGAACAGATTCACTGCATTCACAAAGAACCAACCCTGGGGGGGACCTGGGGTGGGGGGCTCAGTTGGTTAAGTGTCGACTCTTGATTTTGGCTCAGGTTGTGATCTCAGGGTTGTGAGATTGAGTCCTGCATCGGGCTCCGCGCTGGGTGTGGATTCTGCTTAAGATTCTCTCCCTCTCCCTCTGCCCCTCCCTAAAAAAAAAAAAAAAAAAAAAAGAATCAACCCTGCCAACCCCTTGATCTCAGACTTCCAGCCTCCAGAACGGTGAGACAGTAAAATGCTGTTGTTTAAACCACGTGATCTATGGTGCCTTGTCACAGCAGCTCCAGCAAAAGGATACAGGGTCTTGCAGGTAGTGAGGAGCTTGTGAGAGGCCAACTAGGAAGCTGCCAAGGACTGGAGGGCCCTGTGCTCAAGGGCGATAGTAGGGTCTGCTCAATGGATGGTGCCTAGTGTTTCCATCCTTGGGAGTGGCAGCCTCTCAGGACAGGCCCGTGACATCATCATCCTCTTCATCATCAACATCATCACAGCTGATCTTTCTTGAGTATCTACTATGGTGCCTCATGTATATGCTTTACGTGTCTTTTTGTTTGTTTGTTTGTTTTTTGAAGCAGTCTCTATGCCCAACATGGGGCTTGAATTCACCACCCTGAGATCAACAGTCGCACGCTAAATAAACCAACCAAGCCAGCCAGGCGCCCCTATGCTTTACCTGTCTTATGTCCTTGAGCTTTTACAACCTATAGGGTCGATGTTGGTACTATTCTCATTTTACAAACGAAGAAACTGAGGCACAGAGAAGGAAGTCACTTGCCCAAGAGCATATGGCTGATAGGTGGCGAAGCCTAAATGCGGTCACTCCCGGCCCTATTCACGATGCTCCAGTTTGTGTACATTCTTTCTGTTCCTTCAAGGTCAAGCTCACCCTCTCTGCATCTTTGTGTCGGCTGCTCCCCGCTAGGTTGCTTTCCCACTAGATTTCTGCCTGGCCGGCTCCTTTTTCTCTCTGGGTCTCACCCCGGTGCTGCTTCTGCAGGGAGAACCCCTTATCCTCCCAGTCATCCCTGCCCACTGCATGTTTTATTATTATTTTTCTCAACAGCCCTTGCCACTGTCTGCAACTTCCCTCTTGCTCACTAGTGAGTCATCTGTCATAGCCCACTAGCACGTAAGAACCAGGACCTTAGCTGGCTTCTTCTATCCTCTATCCCAGAAACTAGATCAGTTCCTACAGCAGAGAAAGTGTTCAATAACCCAGTTATTGATTAATTATTCAAATAATGTGGGCCTTTTCAACCAAACTGGAGCTTGGGCTCCATCTTGCACATGCAACAGATTTGTGAAGGTCTTCTACTAAAACAGAAGGCAGCCTCCGTTCATCCTTCTGACCCTTCTGCAGTGCCTGGGAGCTGGAGGAAGCTTTAACACTGGGTCTCCCCCGCGCCCCTCCGCTGTCCGTCACCTGCCAAGGGCGTGTAAGTGGAAAGCAGAGGAAGGGAAGTTGGCTTTGTCATTGGATGGTGGTTACCACCCTCCCCAGGTGGCAGAGAGTCTGGGGCCAGTGACCGTGGCCTTGGGTCAGTCAACCAACACAGCTCCAGGTCGAGCTCGTCCTTGAGGCTGCTGTAGTCCAAGTCCACTGTGCAGGGCCCTGGGAGGTGGAAATCCTCTACCCTTCCTTGTAGGGAGATTCAGGAGGGTGCTACCTGCCTCCTCAGCTGGAGACCAGTTGCCGTAAGGCTGCAGGGCAAGACCCCTGTGCGTGGGATGGGCAGCCATGCCCAGCTCTGGAGCGCCCTAGACTGTATGTGGAGAGAGGCAGAGCCATGTTCTAGCCTCTTCTGTGAGTCGATGAGCTCCAGTGGGCTGCCACCTACCAGGTGCACTCTGCCGTTTCTGGAGCCTGGCTAAGGCCACCCCACTATTCACGTGCAGGGCCAGCTCACATGTCTCAAGATCTTACCAGCGCTGCCTCAGTCCGTTCAGTGGATATTTATTGAGCACCAATGGGCCTCCCAGGGTTGGTGCATGAGCCGGAAGCATTGGGGCAGCTCGGGCAGGTGGGGCAGGGGGAGCTCTGGCCCGGGCACTTCTGAGCCTACTTCCCTGGCTGTTCCTCCAGGGTTCCAGAGGAGAGAGTGAGCCCCTTCTTTTCTTCCCAAGGAGAGCTTAGTAAGCAACCTGACTTCGGCTGTAAATCTTACAAAAAATAAATAGGTGTTTGTCATTTGCAGAATATATTCTGAGTAGCAGAATAGTCCGTTGTCTTGACAGAGAAGTCTGCTCTTAATTCAGCAAAAAGCTGGTGTCTGGTGTGTGGCCTGGAATGGGGACGATTTTGCCGAGAGGCATGAAGATGGTGGGCGTGGCCCAGTTTGGGAAGAGGCTAGCACACCAAAGAGGGGGTCTGACCTTGCTGGGCTCTGGCCAGGCCTGAAAGAGCAGCCCCATAAATGCTTGCTGAATTAGTGAGTAGGTAGGAGCCAGTGGGGACACCGATGCTGAAGTGAATTGTGGTGAGATGGGCTGTTTGAAACCCACAGGTCTGGATGGTCCAGTCACCAAGCAGGGAAGGGTTCGAGGGTGAATTTTTGAGGTTGAGCTATATAGGACAACACTGAAAACTCTGGAATGTGTTCAGGTAGAAAGAGCAGAATGACGAAGTGTTTTGTGGGTTTTGTTTTGTTTTATTTTAAAGAGACAGGAGGGGCAGAGGGGGAGAGAGAGAGAGAGAATCTCAAGCAGGCTCCATGCCCAGCCCGACGTGGGGCTTGATCTCTTGACCCTGAGATCATGACCAGAGCCAAAATCAAGAATCGGACGCTTAACCGACTGAGCCACCCAGGCGCCCCTGTTTCTGTTTTGTTTTGTTTTGTTTTGTTTTTTCGTAGAATGTGTGAACAGTCCCGATTCTCTGCTCCAGGGTTAAAAAAAAGTATCCCAACTCATTTTTCCATTGAGGGAACCTCATTTTCCATTCAAGTGACACGAGAGAGGAAGGGTAAGGAGCTAGAGGGAGGGCACAGTGAGGAGACGGGTCGGCCAACGGCTCTGCTGCATGCTGTTTTTATCAGGCATATTGTCATGAACCAATTTTCATGTTGAAATGGCTTTCCTCCCTCCAAACAAATGACTTTTTATGTTGTTGAATGGGATGGCAGGCACCTTCTTTGAAGATTAGCTAACTCAGTTCTTTGCCCGTGCTAAAATACGTACCTTGGAAACCCTTCTAAGGGCAGAGTCTGTGACTGGTTTGCTCCTCACGGAGGAATTGATTAATAAGAGTTGGGAAAAAACAGTTTCCAAAAGAATTGGGGATAAGAACAGATGGCTTCAAGTTTTGTGAAAGTAGATTTCCACTCCGGGACTTCAGGTGGCCTCAGGAAAATGGACCCCAGAAGGGAGAGGGCATTTTAAGTGAAGTTTTCAGTTCATTCATTGCTTTTGTTGTTCTTGTTGTTGTTAAGATTTTATTTATTTGAGAGAGAGAGAGGGAGGGAGAGAGAGAGAAGGAGGGGAGGGGCAGAGGGAGAGAGAATCTGAAGCAGACTCTGCACTCAGCACGTGGGGCTTGATCCCATGACCCAGAGATCATGACCTGAGCTGAAACCAAGAATCGGACACTCAACTGACTGAGCCACCCAGGCGCCCCATTTTGGTTTTATTTTTTAAAAATAATATTTGGTTATAAAATATAAAATCAGGGGTGCCTGGGTGGCTCAGTCACTTAAGCATCTGCCTTCTGCTCAGGTCATGATCCTGGAGTCCTGGGACTGAGCCCCGCATCGGTCTCCCCGTTCAGCAGGTAGTCTGCTTCTCCCTCTCCCTCTGCCTCCCCTCTTGCTTGTGCTCTCTCTCAAATAAATAAATAAAATCTTAAAAAGAATAAAATAAAATCAGACACACAGATGCATTTGTAAATAAAGTATAAGGACCATCACCAACTGCCTGCAGTCATCTGAAATATCACCACTCTACGATAATTTATCTCTGCATTTTGTTGTATTTACTTCCTGTCTTTCTTTCCCTAGGCACGGATTTTTACAGTGCAAATCGTATTGCTTATGTAATTTTTATCCCAGTATTTAAAAAAAATAGATTTTCTCATGTCATTTAGTAGATGGGATTTTTGACTGTGCGTTATATTTGACCATGCGGATGTAATTAAATTGACATCACACAGTTTTTTGATTTTTTACCATTTTATTTTCAATAATTTCAAATAGAAAGATTCAAGGGTAGTACAGTGAACTCCCATATATCTCTCACCCAGCTTCTCTGATTGTTGACATTTGGCCATATGTGCTTTACCAGTCTCTCTCCGTCGCAAATATATATAATTAGTTTTTCTAAATCTCTGTAGAGTAAGTAGCAGATATGATGTCCCACTACTCTTGAATACTCTATGCATATTTTCCACAGTCTCCTGGTTAATCATGATCGTATCAGCAGAATCAGGAGACTAGTATCAGGCAGGACCACCACGGAATCCGCACTCACCAGTCAGATTTCCCAGGTATCCTAGTTACCCTCTTTCTAGCCGACTCATCCAGCCCAAGAGCATATTTAGCACTTATCTGTGATGTCTTTCTTTTTCCTCCAATTTCAAAAGATTCCTTGGGTTTTGTGTTTGCTTTGGGTTTTTTTTTTTTTTTGGCTCTCGCCATGTGGACATCTTTGACATCATAGGCCACTTATTCTGTAACATGTCCCTCCTTGGGTATGTCCAGTACCCACGGTTGGATTTAAGTTTATGCAGCTTCTGCAGAAATACCACAGAAGCGAAGATGACATGTCGCTCTCACAACACTGGGTCAGGTGACATATAATGATGATCTGCACCATTACTTGTGATATTAACTTTGATCGCTGAATTAAGATAGAGTCTGCCAGACTTCTCAATGTTAAGTGACTCTTTCCCCTTCATAATTAATAAGTATTTAATGGGGAAATACTTTGAAATTTATCAATATCTGGTCCTCATCAAACTTTCACCCTCGAGTTTTAGTAACCATTAGGGATTCTTGCTTGAATCAATAATGGCGTTGGTGATTACCAAATGATTGTTTTTTGAAGCCCAACATCCCTTGTGCATTTATCGGCATAATGCTGTAAGCCAGAGGCTTTTATTATCTCCATTCATCCATCCACCCATTGATATCTGTATTGGTTCATCAATTTCCATTTTATTCAATAGATCATTCTCTCTTCCGGTCATTATTTATTTTCATGTTAGTTGCAGCCCCTTCAGGCTTGCTCCTGGATCTTTTCAGTATAATCTCCTCATTGAAAATGATGGTCATACAACACATAATGTTTAGAAATTTATTTTCTCCTTGACAATAAACAATGAGCATTTTCCATGTTAGTAAGACTTTACAGTGTGATTTTTAGTCAGCGCACAGTGTCCATCAAATGTACTTCATGCTTTAGCTTTCCTGGTGGGTGAGAAGGTCTGAGAGAGACCCCTCTCACAGGCGAAGACCCTCATTTCATTAGACGGGGACACACAGTGTTATCAGAGGGCAGGAGCAAGTCCCGTGTATTTGGGTACAATTATTCCCAGCTTGTAACTGATTGTGCACCTTCTAGACAGGCACTGTCTACACAGGATGCAGAATTATTCACTGTAGGGATACCTTTCATATAAAAAAGTTCCAGCAATCTATGTACCCATCAGAAGGAGATGGCATATTGTATAGTAGTTTAAGCAATCTCAAGTTATATGGGTCATATGTGTAGATGTATACGTGCGTATATGTGTGTTTGTATTCATTATATTATGTATGCATGCCCAGCACCCACCCCCCCACACACACCCACACCCACACACAAGCACGTATCTTCAGAATGCAGATGAAAGTCCAAGACAGCAATAAGAACTGACGTGAATGATAGTGATTACAGTTGGATGGAAGAGAGGAAATAGAAAAGTGATCTATAAGGGGTTTCAAACTAGTGTATGTAAATTATACTTCCATGAAGTCATGAAGACATCTGAAGTAAATATGATGTAATGTATAGACTTGATAAGGGGCTGGGTTAGGTAAACACATGTTTACTATAATATTCTCTTTTCTGGACTTCTATGTGTGAAATCTTTTATGGTAAGAAGTAAAGATTTTGTTTTTAAAACATGAATGGGAATGATCAGTACTAAATTCAAGATAGTGAATTTATCTGTGGGGTGAGGGAAATAGAATCAGGGAGAGAGATAAAGGGAGCACCACTTGTATGTGTGAAGCCTAACTTCTTTTTGTTTTTCTAAAAAAATTAAATCAAAATTGCAAAATGTTAAGATTTGACTTAGTTTAGTTGGGGGTTTACAGGGGTTCACTTAGAGCATTCTCTAGGCTTTTCTGCATTTATAAAAAACCGTGCCACAGAAAGGAGAAAATAAGGTTCTAACTCTCTGGACAGGAAGGAAGTAATGGAATTTATAGCACGCGTGGCATGTTAGCTCTGAAAAGCAGAGCCTGAGGCAAGGCTTAAGTGCTAATGTCTTTGGGGAGGTACAAACCCAAGGCAACAGAATGAGGGAAAAGAGAAGTGAGAGAGGGAAGGATGAGAAGCAAACACCAAACAAAGCATTGCTAGATTAGCCACTGTTTTATGAGGTCTTAACTGTGCAGGATGTGTCCACATAGGCTATCCAGAAACACTGTCTGGGGACAGTCTACTGGAGAGAGGAATGGACAGGGAATTCACTTCCTAGCTCTCTCCTTCTCAGTTTTGTCAAAACTGACTTTTCGGGGAAGTTAATACTCATGTACTTCTGGAGTGGGTCATCTAGCCCTTCTGGCCACCACGAGGGAGGCAAGATTGCATACGCAGTGTAGTGCTTCATCCGAGTTAGGAACTGTGAGGGAGTGAGAGAAACTGGCAGTGGCCTCAGGCCTTGGGGCCATCTGGCCCTAAAGGAGCCTGCTTTGAGTCCCCATTCAAACCAGGTGGGCTGGGACACCTCTTTTGTCGAAAACATGAGAGGACATGAGGATACATTTTGCAGTAGGTAATCTTACCTGGGAGAAGGGGTGAGGAGCCGATAACCTCTTTCTTTTCTGAGGAGCCCTTGGAGGACTGCAGGATTCACTGAGGCTTTGGGGATGGATTTGGGAGGTGGGGTTGGGAGTTTGGGGAGAATCATGAAGGACTTGAATAGAGGCATGGGGAAGGGATTGTGTCTGGTGACAGAAGTGGGGAGGCTCCTTGGGATGCAACTTCTAGTTGGGTTGAAGAGGAAAAGGAGACTCAGGAGGGCTGATGGTCTGGAGAAACGCTGGGGGTTGATGGTTTTGGAAGGCTGAAGAGCAGCTGGGTGGGAGTGACACTTGGAAAAATAGCAAGTTGTGGTACAAGAGTGAAATTTTAGAGCTTAAATTTCGGAGTTGGAGCTATGTTGGGCAAGAATGAGGATCAGAACGTGGCCATGGGTGAGGCAGTGGGGGTAAAAGATAGGAGGGAAGGAGCAGTTAAGGATTTGGAGGTCACTTAGAATAGCCCAGGAGTCTAGAAATGGAGCAAGATTGTTGTTCTGAGGCATGGCAGAAGTTTAAAGGCATGAAGAGGAATGATTAGTAAATTTAGCTCAGCTCTGCACCGGAGGACCAATGTAAATGATGAGGAACTGTTCCAACATTGAGTCACCAAGGGACGCCAATTAACAAATGGGGTCAGCCATTTTATCTTTGACACTAAACTGAATCATCACCGTATAATCTTGAATCCAATTACTATCCATCTGTAAAGATCTTATGCATTTTCCTACTGCAAAATTAGTTTCTTCCCATGACCCCTCCGTACCGCACCCCTTCCACCTTGCATTCCCCCCAGTCCCCCTCGCCCCTCAGCTTTCTTAAGTGGGGTTATTGTATCACATAGTGCTGTCACGCCAGCCTGGGTTTCTGCCTCTCTTCCCACCTGCCCTATCATGAGTGCTTGCAGGGCAGATCTCACCCTGCGACGGGTCCCCACCCAGCCTGGTCCCTGATGACCTGTGGGTGCTCAGCACGTTACAACTAGGGGGTGCTGGCAGCAAGAGGGCTGTAAAAGCAGTGGGCAACTTGAGGACCATGGGTCACTTTCCGTTTGATGGTTGACACGAGCTCTTTGATGAGGTCATTTCCTGGTTTCTGCCCTTCCCCACATAACCTTCTCTCTCTCCTCAGATTATGTGTTCCTTGTACAATATTTGGAAAACCATAATAATCACTCTTAACCCTTAACCTTCAGTGACAACCACTATTGATGGCTTAGTGTGTATTTTTACAGTCATACATTTTATTTGTTTATGTGAATAGCTAAGACATTCATGGCACACATTTCAAAAGGCAGAAAAGTGTATGTAGTTAAAGTGTCCCTCAATTTCTGTCCTTCCTCCCTCCACCCAGTTCCCGTCCACAGGGGCGTCGAACCATGGTTGTCTGATTCCTGTATATTCACCCAGGGATAGCCCGTGTACAAGCCAAGTTTGTGCCATGGGTGTGTTTTTTTTTTTTTTTAAGTATTTTTACACAAAAGGTAGTATTTGATGGACACCTTTTTGCATCTTGCTTTTTTCATTGAACAACACATCTTGCAGGTCATTCCACATCAGGATATAAAGAAGATTCTTATTTTCTTTATGGCTGCATGGTCTTCCATTGTTTGGGTAGAGTGTACCCGATTTAACCAATTTTCTGTTAGTGGGTATTTGAATTCATTCAGATCTCTTTAATTTTCAGTGTTTTATGGTGGAAAATACAAGTGTCATGTACACTAATGGGGACCCATCACACAGCTTTAACTTGGGATCAAGCTTGTTTCATCTGCACCCAATCTGCCAACCTTCCTTCTCCCTCTATGATTTTACAGCAAATCCCACACATTACGTCATTTCATCTGTAATTGTTTGAGTGTAGATTTCTAAAAAGAAGGACTGAAAAAATCCTAATATCACACCTACTGTGATTAACAGTAATTCCTTATTACCATTAAAATCTGATCTTTAAACAAATAAATAAATAATGTTGCAACCAAAGCCATGGCTTATCCTTCCTCTTGTATGTATGTGCATAGATACTAGTAGGGTATGCGTCTACAGGTAGAACCATTTAAAGTGTGCTCTATTTTTAATGGAATCGAGATTGCCCTACTGCACTTCAAAGAGATTCTACTAATATGAAGTCCTCCCCCCAGTGTTTAGAGGGCCTGCTACCCAGAACTTTATCTCCCACAGTGTGCTCTTAAAGTTCTTGAGCTCTACCTGCCTCCCCGGTGAAATACATTATACAAAGGTCATTTTACTTTGCATTTCTCTTATTATGTGTTAGGTTGAACATTGTTTTATGTGTTTAAGAACCATTTGTAATTCCTTTCTTAGAAACTATCTGCTCATATTTTCTGAAGATTTTTCTTTTGGTTTGTTGGCCTTTTTCTTATTGATGTATGTAAGAGCTTTTTTAATATAAGGGAAGTGGGCTCCTCATTTGTAATATACACTGTAAGTATTTTCACCTTGTTTCTGATCTTTGATGTCACTTGCTATAGTTTTTTGACATGACAAGGGTTTTAATATTTTTAAAGCTTTTAAAAATTAGGTAGAATTATCGTTCTTTTATAGCTTTTGGTATTCCCTCCTTAGTACAGCCTTTTATCTGCTCTGAGATGATACAAAAATTTCCTTTTTTTTTTTCTTTTACAATTATGACTTCATTTTATATATTTAACCTTTGATTCTTCTGGAATTTATTTTGGTGGAAAGTGTGGAGGATGGTTTTATTCTTGTTTTTTTCGGGTATCTACTTAGTTGTCCTGACAGCATTTATTGAATCATTATTTGAAATGTCACTCTTGTCATATGCTGCATTTTGTATTAATCCAGACCAATTTCTGATCTTCCTACTCTTTTCAACTGAATGGCTTATTATCATAAATTTAGCTAATTACCTATTGTTTGTGGTTTCCCATTTTTATTATTAAATATAAGGCTGTGATACATATCTTTGTGGATGAATCTTTGTACACATCTCTTTTAGGATAAATTCCTACAAATGGAATCACTGTGTCTAAAGGTATACACACCTTAAAATACCTTTATTATGGAAATCATCAAGCATCCTGAAACACAGAGAGGATAGTATAAACCCTTGAGTAGCCATTTCTGTGCCTCAATGATTTTTAACGTTTTACTTCTCCTATTTCATCCATCACCTCTGCCCCCCAAGCATTTTAGTCCTAGAGTATTTTATTTTTTTATTTTAATTTTTTTAAATTTTATTTATTTATTTATTTGACAGAGAGAGACACAGTGAGAGAAGGAACACAAGCAGGGGGAGTGGGAGAGGGAGAAGCAGGCTTCTCGCCGAGCAGGGAACCCGATGCGGGGCTCAATCTCAGGACCCTGGGATCATGACCTGAGCTTAAGGCAGATGCTTAATTGACCGAGCCACTCAGGTGCCCCCGTCCTAGAGTATTTTAAAGCAAAGCCCAGACATCATATCATTTCATCCATAATCACATCGGTGTACATCTCTAACTTAAATCAGCAGGCTTCTCTATTATGATTATCTCAAAAGTGCCCATTTCATATTTGCTCTCATCAGGATTCACACAAGGTCCAGATTTTTAGGGCTTTTGTAATTCCTGCCCCTACTGGCCTGATGACAGAATGCGCCAGTTTACACCGCACCTGTCGGAGTTGCTTTCCCCTACGTCCTCGACGGTTCTGGGCACATTATCAAACAAGCCTTGCCGACCTTCCAGGTACTGTGGCCAGAAACCTTGGAGCCCTCCTGCCTCTTTCCTTCTCTCACATCCCATGCCTTCCTTTTCAGGGTATTCTGCTGGCTTTACCTTGAGATCCATCCAGAACCTGATCACTCCTTCCTTATCTGCTGTGTCCTTCTCTCTCACCTGGATCTTTGCAACAGCCTCTGTTATCTCTAGAGTGTGTTCACACGGCAGCTGGAGACCTCCTTTTTTTTTTTTTAATTGAGGTATAATTGACATATAAGATTATATTAGTTTCAGGTGTACAACGTAGTGATTCGATATTTGGTATATCGCAAAATGATCACAGTCGCCTAGTTAATAACCTGTCACCACACGTAGTTACAAAATTTGTTTTCTTGTGTTAAACACTTTAAAGATCTACTTGCTAGCTACTTTTGGATGTGCAATACAATATGATTAACTATGGTCATGCTGTATGTTGCATCCCCATGACATTTATTTTATAACCGGAAATTTGTACCTTTTTTTTTAAACTTTTTTTTTTTTAAGATTTATTTGAGAAAGAGAGAGAGAGTGTGTGGGCAGGGGGAGGGGCAGAGGGAGAGAGGAAATCCTCAAGCAGAGTCCCCACTGAGCATGGAGCCCGATGTGGGGCTCAATCCCAGGACCCTGAGATCACGACCTAAGCTGAAATCAAAAGTCAGCCGCTTAACTGACTGAGCACTGCTCTTCCCACCTCTGGTAACCACCTGTCTGTTCTATGTCTCTGTGAGTTCATTTTATTTGTTTGTTTTTGAATTCCAAAACAAAGTGAGGTTATATGGTATTTGCCTTTGTCTGTGTGACTTACTTCACTTAGCGTTAAGGCCCTCAAGGTCCATCCTTGTCATTGCAAATGGCAAGATCTAATTCTTTTTGATGGCTGAGTAGTACTCCATTACCTCATCTTCTTTACCCCTTCATTCACAGATGGACACTTGGATTGTTTCCGTATCTTGGCCACTGTACATAGTGTTGCAGTGAACAGGAGGGGCCTGTATCTTTTTGAGCCAGTGTTTTCATTCTCTTTGGATAAATACCCAGAAATGGGATTGCTGGATCAGAGGGCTGTTCTATTTTTAATTTTGGGGGGAAACTCCACGCTGTTTTCCACCATGGCTGCACCAATTGACTCTCCCACCCACAGAACACAAGGGCTCCCTTTTCTCCATAGCCTCGCCAACACGTGCTATTTCTTGTCTTGGTGATAATAGCCCTTCTGACAGGTATGAGGTGATACCTCATTGTGGCTTTGATTTGCATTTCCCTGGGGATTGGTGATGTTAAGCACCTTTTTATGTACATATTGGCCATCTGTATGTCTTCCTTGGGCAGAGGCATCCTTTTAACACACAAATGAGACCGCATCGCTCCTTTGCTCAGCAACCTGCTATGGCTCCCACCTCACTCAAAGTAAAACGCAAAGTGCTGACAATGGCCTATGAGGCCGTACGTGATCTTCCTTCCCACCCTTACCTCTGTGATGCCACCACCTGCTTCTTTCCCCCTTCACTCACTCCATCCCACGTGGGTCCCCTGGCCTTCTTTTGTTGTCCAGTGTATTGCTTTAATTCCTTTCATTTTTTTTAACTTTTCAGAAGTAGATTTGGGTAGATGTGTGATGTACAATCATAACTTAATATTTTCCAAGTTCTCAACTGATTAGTGCAGCCCCATGTATTTAGTAATCTTGTCTTTCTCCATGGGTTGAAATGTTGCCTTCATTGTGCCGTTTACTTCCATGATCCAAAAGTCCACATGGACGTGCGTGGCCCCTCAGCTTCCTCCCAGCAAGGTCGCCTGCTCTTCAGGAGAAATCAGGAATGGTGTGTGTGTGTGTGTGTGTGTGTGTGTGTGTGTGTGTGTGCGCGCGCGCGTGCTTGCACGTGCATGCACGTGTGTGTTCTGGACTAGCTGACTTACTCCCTTGTGACTCACTTAGGATTAAGTTTCTGAGTAGAATTCCTAAAGCAATTTTCCTCCTTTTCTGAGCGGCCCTTTTCATTGTGGAGGGCCGGCCTGGGGTCAGTCTGCCTCAGCTGATTTCAGTGTTATTTCTCACACTAGGGCCATTGTGAGGCTTTGAAAATAGTCTTTTCAAAGGTGCAGACTCATTTTGATAGAGAAGCAGCATGTTAAAACAAAATGAGAGAGTTGGCAATTTTGAGGAAATAAATTGCTTCCTATTGATAATGGGATATTTATGCAGCCTGCAGCGGAGAACAATTACTTTCATATCCAGGCTCTTTATCAATGATCAGGACGGCCAAGTGGAGTAGGAAGGAATGTGGCAGGGAGCTGATGGAAAGGCTGCTCTGGGGGAATTCAGTGAGTGAAAGGAGGGACCCTTATCCTTCGCACCCTTTCCCAGGGAAGCTTGGGCTCACGTTGCCTCACATTTCATCTGGCTGCATTTTCTGAGGTGAGTCTATTTGTGAGGCCGGCGGGAACGAGACTTGGGCCATATTTCTGTGTGTCCTTGCATGTGGGGAAAGGAAAGACATGTTCAATGAGTTAGAATTGAAAGGTTACACAACAAAAGGAATCATTTTCTGGAGTAGAGCCAATTTCTCCAACTCCTACCCTTTGTCATTTTGCTCTGAGTCCCAGGGCCATGGATGATTTGGAAGATGACTTTATGAGAATTTTTGTTGCGGGGGCTGAGCTCCCCAGGCAAAGTGTGCTCCCTGCCACGGGCAGCTAGGAGTCTTCTGGACCCTGTTTTAGGCACGGAACCTGCCTTGGTCGAAGATGCTGCAAAATGGTTGAGTTAGGAGTGGAGAAGTTAAGGTAAACATATGGGACCGTCACTGACCTCTGGTACTGCTGGGGTCAGCGTGGAAGACCGGTGAATGCCTGTGGCCAGGGGAGGCTGCCTGCTTCTGCGTCCTCCCCAGTCTGTGGCTGAGGTTCTTCCAGATGGGGCGGATGGCAGGCGCAGGTAGCTGGAGGGTTTAGGCCTGCAAGGACTAAAGCTATCTTTCCACAGGTGTCAGGTGTTAAGATTGGTGGGCCCATAGGGTTTACAAAAACAAAGACTTTTCTTTGTTCTTCCAGAAGGTGACATCCCTTGGGGGCTCCAGGAAGGTGGTTGTTGAATAGATGGTGGTACGGAGGTGGGGAGCGTGTGTGGTGTCGCCAGCAGTGAATGGGAGCTAATTGCTCAGTGGAGAAGTAGGAAACAAGACGATCCCACCACCAGAGCCATGATAGAGGAGGTCATCGATTCAGGGGTGACAGAGAGATCCTAGGACAAGCTCGGGAGGCTGCTGGGGGAGAGTCTGATGTGGTGATGTGGTTAGTACCAGTGAGTAATAACGAGACAGAGGCTGTCCTGGGGGAACCAAGACAGGCACAGGCCAGGGCTTCTCCAAGTGTGGGTCCTGAACAATTCCTGCATAGCGAGATCAGTTGAGTGAACTGGGGTGTGCGTCAAAAAGAAGAAAGACATAGAATAGGAAATACCAGAGCGTGTCCCACCTAGAAAACGGTGTGTACCATTTTGGGAAGTGTGTGTTTGAAGAGGTAGAAAATGAGGTTTAGGGGTGCAGACTCTGGGACCGGAAGGCCTGGGTTCCGATCACTGTCCTGACACAACCATGTGGTGAAGGGTAATGACAGAATCCTCCTCATGAGCTATTGTGAGGAATAAATGAGCTACTATTCCAGGAGTGCTTAGACCAGCACCTGGTATAGACCGAGCACATAATCAATGTTAGCCATTACACGGTGGTTGGAACCAGAAGAAATTGCTGATATTTGACCATTTGTTACCTATACAAAAGCAATTTTATATGGTTTCAACCTAATATATATACACGCGCGCGCACACACGCACCTTCTAAGAGTATGATAGCTACATTATGCATCTGTCATGATGTGCAGTGCATTTCCTACTGTGGGTTGGAATAAAAAGGCTGTGTGCTTTGCTGGCTTCCCCTGGCAAGGGAGAGGAGATGAGGCATCAGTTTTCAGTTTTATAGGGTTTTGCTCTGCAGGTGCCCATGACATGCCCTTTTACTGTCCTTATTTGTGTCGCCCTTCCCTTCCTTGTCATCTAAGGATGGATGGGTGTGCTGAGCAACCTAGAGCTCAGTAAGCTCCCCTTACTGTAGTGGGTCACACAGAAGAGCCCACCTCAGGTTCAACCCCAGGCCTCCCTCCTTGCTCTTCTTGAGCCCTGCGTGCTGGGCTGCACAGAGCCTTCTCCCTCCGCATGAACCCCCAGAATCAAAACAAAGCTGTACCGCCTTTAACAATAATAATCTTTTCCTCATTAAAAAAGAAAAACAATCAGAACCCCTCGTGTTTTCTTGGGCTTAGATGTTGGTCTTCGGTTATAAAGGTGTTTTCTGCTTCCAGCCTAGGAGAGATGACAGAGGTCAAGGGGAAAGACTTGGCGTCTAGAATGATACCCTGCAAGGGTCGGAGAGAGAATCTGACTTCCAGCCCCTAAGCCGTCCTCCACGTTCCCTTCCCACTGCGGGTTCCGTGCAGACCCCACCTCTTCCCAGTCGGACGCCCTACTTGCTATTCTACTTTGGTTTCCTGGGACATGGGCCCCCAGCGCCTAGAATGGTGCCTGACACACAGTAGGTGCCCAAGAAATATTTGTTGGATTGAGCTGAGCTGAATAATCCGAAGAGAGATTTTCCTTCTCAAGAGAATTCCTAAGACCCCGGGGAGGGGATGGGGTGCGAGCCACTCCTGAGAGGTCGCCACCTTCTCTCCACTTACTTTGCTTCTGGTTTATTTCTGGAACTTGGATCATGTTCTTTTGGCCTCCACATGGGCGCTAAATCCACAAAATGGCTTTGTTTTCTCAGATGTTAATTATTCTCTGATCTCAGGATATTAAGGTTTATAGCACAGGAACAGCATGACTTAATGAAAAATTAATTGTATTGATTATTACCATGTTGTTCACAGATAAATTCCACTCGATTTGCTGCTTGCAATATTGCCTTTCGTGCCAAGTGATCCGGTGCCTACTTTCTGTCTTGGGCGGCTTGACTCTTTTTCGCCGAGAAGGTCCTTGGTGCTGTGTGAGAAATGGCTCCTTTCATGCAGAGGCGCCAGACTTGTCCCTCTGAGGCTGTTCGGTCTGCTGGGCCGTGGGAGATGGTCTGTCTCCTCCTGGGACAAACTGCCCAGCATCCTGCCCCAGAAGCAGTCCGAGTCTGGGGTCGGGAGCACAGCTCCCCCCACACTCCCTACTTTTCTTCTCGTGTTCTCGTGTCAGGGGAGCTCTCTTCCCCTCTGAGCCTCAGCTCTGTTGTGTCAGTGGCCCGTGTGTGTGTGTGTGTATGTGTGTGTGTGTTGTGTGTGTGTGCGCGCGTGCGTGTGCGCACACATGTTCCTGGACACCTCCTTTGGGCCAGGCCTGTGCTGAGTGTGGGGTTTACTCAAAGTCTGTGACTACCCTGCAAGTCTTTTCAGACAATATCTGAATTGTCTTCCTCCCCTTGAAGCCCCCCTTTACAATCATCTGGATCTTGAACTTCAGGAACAAAAGCCTCTCTAAGTGATAGCTGGATGAAAGGTGTAACTCATAGGAGATTGGGATTCTGTGCATAAAAATGGTGTGAAATGGAGGGTAGGGTTAATTGATCCTGCCTTCTGGAGAGTGTGATATTGTGATAAAATAGGAGATACATATTTGAACTTCTTTCCTGGTTCTGGAAGCTCCTAAAATCCTTGGAATCTCTGGAGTGGCTAACCAGATGACTGGTGGCTCAGGTCCTTGGATAATTGCAGGATGGGGGCTGGTTGCCAGAAAGACCAAGGTGTGATTAGAGGGTCGGAGCTTTTAGCCCCAGCCCCCAACATCCAGGGAGGGGAGAGGGCTGGAGAATTGAGTTCCATTACCAGTGGCCAGTGATTGCATCAGCCATGCTCACATTGTGGAATCTCCATGAAAACCCTGAATAACAGGGTTCAGAGAGCTTCCAGGCTGGTGAACATATTGAGGTGCTGGAAGAGTTATGTGTCCAGAAAGGGTATGGAAGCTCCACACCCGCTCGGGCCCCTTCCGTACCTTGTCTTGGGCATCTCTTCCATTCGGCTGTTCCTGAGTTGCATCCCTTATAACAAACCAGGAAGTGTTAGTAAAGAGCTTTCCTGAGTTCTGTGCGCCATTCTAGCAAATGATCAAATTCCAGGTGGGTTTGTGGGAACCCCAGACTTTAGAGCCACTGGTCAGTCAGAAGTACAGGTGGCCTGACTTGCGACTTGCGTCTGAGGTGAGGAGAGGTTTGTGGGGCCTGACCCGTGGGGTCTGCACTCACTGTGAGTAGTTATTGTCACGGGTGGATGAAATTGTTGGATGCTGGATTGGTATCCAGAGAGTTAGAGAATTAGTTGGCATGGGACCCCCCCCACCCCTGCCAGTTGGTGTCAGAAGTGAGTAGAAATGGATCCTAGTGGGCAACTTGGCAATATGTATGAAGTGCCTTAAAATGTTCCTGCCCTTTGACCCAGGAATTCCTTTCCTGGGATATCATCTTAAGGAAAGGATCATCAAAACCCATGAAAATTTCCGTACAAAGATTTCCATGGCAGCATTATTTAAAAGTAGAAATGATCTGAATATCCCACACTAGGAGTTTGGGGAACTCAGTTGGGCTGCAGGCATAATATGGGACACTATGTAGCCATCAGAAATGATGTTTTAAAGACTAATAAACAACATGGAAGATCGAAATGGTTGTGTGTTAAATGGAAAAAAAAAAGCTGTAGAGAGTGCAGGATCCAAATTTAATTAAGAATATTTGTATGTAAAGGGTTTGAAATAAAATGCTCTAATATATTAAGCATGGTTATTGCTGCCTGGTGAATTAGATTATTTTTTTTTCCTTATACATTTTGGGAGCATTTTTCATTAAGAAACATACATTAATGTGTAACCTGGGAAATGTTCCATTCCTGGGCGGGTCCAGCTCTGGTCTTTTGACCCCAGGGGTCAGGGGCAGAACCTCTCAAGACAGAAAACTGCCCTTCCTCTCTCTCTTCACTCAGAATGTCTTTTTGTCTAGAGACCCTCCAGCCATTCTCACCCTCATACATATTCACATCGAATTTTAATGATTTTCCTTTCAGCCCTGCCTAGAACATTCTGTCCAACACGGGGTGCCCCTGGCTGGGATGGGCTTTCATTGTTAGTGTCTGGTCTAATTTGCTTTGTTCTTGTACTGTTGGGGAATTTTCCATCAGCTTAAGCAACCTGGACTGCCGAAATCCATTCAGCTTTATCTGTGCAAGTATAAAATTTGGGGACAGATAAACTCTCTCCTAGCTCTTAAACCCTTTGAAATGCCCCTAACTTCCTGACTGCCTGTGCCACCCAATTTTAGGAAAGAAATGATTATTTTTCATGAGCTGGGATACTGAGTCTTTGTCTAATTTCACCACTTAGTAAATTACTGAGATGCTTTTCTTTCTGAATGCCGGCTAGGCAAGGAGTTGGCTTTGCTTTTAAATTCAGGGTGCCATTTGGGTCATGAGGTAATGAAATTGGCCAGGAGCATGGGGATACCTGAGATATACAGTATGAGCAGCACATCACTGGCCCACCAGCCTTAAGTGTTGGGCCTTCGATGTTTTTCAACACTGCCTCTTGTCTGCTCCCAGGGTTTACCAGTGACTCAGGGCGAGTCTGGGGCCTCAGTGCTCAACTCCGGATTCTAGCCTTAGATCACAGAGGCAATGATGCTGTCTGGGAGGGATGGTGACCATTGCCAGCTATATCCTTTTGCAAGTGCCTCCCAACAGCAGTCCTTGCCTGCAACCAGGAACCTGAACCCAAAGAGTGCATCACTTTTGCCCCCTTGCTCATGCCATGCCCCTGCTGGAAAGCCCTCTTTGTTGCATTGACTAGGATTCTCAGCCTCCTTCCAGGCTCTCCTAAGGCTCACCTTGCTTTGTTCAGGACGGATTATGCTCAGAGGCTGAGATTGCCTTTGCCAATAATTTATTTAATCAGGTTCACTGTGGGAATTATAATTTATAATAATATTTCATAAGCCAACAAAGCATATGTCTCCTAATAACCCAGTAAAGAAATAACATACTTCAAGCTAGTGATAGATTAATTATGCTATTGTTCAGGCAAAGAGGAGATGAAAGAAATAAAGCCCAAATTTAGTTGGAGGTGTACCTTTCTATAAGTTGGTTCTCAGTAGGGTCAGTCCTTCCAACTAAAAGTTGGGTATCATTCACTGCTGGGGCACATAGCTAGCAGGTGATGGTACCTGTGTTGGCAGGCAAGGTAGGCTGCTCTGAAGGTTATTACTCCAGGGACTGTTACATGGCTTGCTCCACTGCTTACGAGGAGAAATCTCACCAAGGCAGGAACAGGTGTCCCTTCTGTTCTTGAGACTGCGGCATGGTTTAAACACCCCCGCTAACCAAGAGTAGCCTGGCCACGGCAGCAGCAAGTGTCTCAAGATCTTTGGAAGGCTATATAGATCAGCGAAGAGTAGCCTCGCCCAGACCAAATACTCTCAAGGAACCGGTCACACCTCTTGGTCCATCATGTGATGGACGCCATTGCCATTACTATGGTGTCAAGGGCGCAATGGTCCTCTCAGCTTCAGGTGCAAGAGTTGGATAAGAAGGTCCTAATATTCAACTTCAAAACAATTTCATCAAAACAAGTCATTCAAAACAAATTCAAACCACAAAACAGCTTTGCCCCAAACAAGCTTGCAAGACATGGATTTGAAATCCTAACACGTCAGTAGGCAACACACCTCCTCCCTGTGTATTTCCGGGTGTTTTCTATTTTGGCTTCTCTCTCCTCTCTCCTGTGCATCCTCTTTTTTTCTCAGGTAAACCTTCCGTCCTTTAAGCCTCCTTTGCGAAACACGACTCCACTTAAACAGATAAATGAACAAAGACATACAGAAATGCCTCCGGGGTTGGGACCCCTCTTAACTGTGACTCTCCTGTGTTCCACTGTAGCGCTCATTACCATCTGAATCTGTGGAAGAAGCCCAATGAACGAGCACTTGTTGAAAGGGATGCAGTCACACCTCAAACAGCAGATAACCTAGGAGTGAGGCTCCTTTAGCCCTTTGAAGACAGTACCAAGAAAAAAATCCAGCTTAATAAAGCGTGCTATACAGAGCAGTGGCTGAGCCCCACCCTGCCCCATCCACCTGACCGTCCCCAGTCAGTGTTATTCAATGCCGAACACTTCTGACCCTGCCTCCTCCCAGCACAAAGGTCCTCCTTGGGGACCCTGAACTCCTGGCTGTTGGAGCCCTCGCCCCTGTGTTCCCTAATTATTGAAAACAGCTAGTTGTATTTGCGGACTGATTGAGTAGAATTAAATTGGAACTCATTCACACTAAAACCCGCACTGGGATTGAACCAGCGTTTTATAGGCAATTACGGTCATTCTGTTTCCATTTTCCATTCTGGTTGTATACTCAGTATTACTGTCAGCAATAGCTAGTTCCTTATTTCCAAATGCTCACCAAACCTGGCCGCCCGGGTATCTCTCCGCGCCCTGTACTCCATGTGGCTGAAGCACCCCTTCCCTTCCCACTCTGAAAACACATGCTTCCTCCTGAATTCTCTCTCAGTTGATGCCATCAGCCCTCAACCCCATCAGGCCAACTAGAAACCCCAGTATCATCCTCAAAGCCCCCTCTCCTAAACCCCGGACACCTGAGCCCTCCCAGCTGACCACCTAGAAAAGACCCTCGGACCCTGCTAGCAACTCCACGTTGCCAAGCCCAGGCTCCTCATCTTCTTGTAGACTCTGTGATGAGGGCTCCCGGTGAGGGCTGTGTTTCTCACCCTCAGCCACCCGGGTGTCAGATCCCTCAGTTTCAAAAATAAATCTGATCCTGGGGCTCCTGGGTGGCTCAGTTGGTTAAGCATCCAACTCTTGATTTGGGCTCAGGTCATGATCTCTGGGTCTTGGGATCGAGCCCCGCATTGGGCTCTGGGTTCAGCATGGAGTCTCCTTGTCCATCTCCCTCTGTTGCTCCCCACCACTTGCGTTGTCTTTCTGTCTCTCAAATAAATACATAAAATCTTAAAAAAAAAAATCTGATCCATTCTTTTCTTTCTTTCTTTCTTTTTTTTTTTTTAATTTATAACCACTGAGGGCTCCATGGCCTACAGCAGGATTTTACAAACTAACTATAAAAGGCCAGAGTGGACCATTTCAGGCCTTGGGGGCCAAACCATCCCTGTCACAACTTCTCAGTTTTATTTGTGTAGTACCAAAGTAGTACCCAGTAGGCAGCAGACATAGTGTGTAAATGATGCGTTCCAAAAACACTTTATTTTCAAAGCAGGTGCTGGGCCAGATTTGGCCATGGGCCATCATTTGCCAACACATGGTCTGCAGGGTACTGCGCGAATGGCTCCCCAAGGCCCTTTGCGATCTTGCCCTCATGTGCTTCTTCCCCTCATCTCTTAATGTCAAAAGATTCTGGTGTGATCTTTCACAAGAGTTGGCTCTCATGTGGAAGGATATCCATGGGTTTTCTGTAGGCTTGTAGATTGCTCTTGTCATTCTCTGCTGTGACCATCCCATCACAACTAGAATATAAGCTTCTTATAGCTTGGAAAGTTTCTTTTGCTACCTAACTGTTCTAGCACGGCATATGGCATGCAATAAGTAAACAGCAACTCTTAGTGAATGAACGGCTGTATTAATCATCTCTGAATATTCATTTGTCTTTCACAGAGCAGGTGGAGATTCTTCTAGATCTCTTTTGTCATTGACTCAGTCCCTGTCCTATTAATTTCTCTGAATAAAGACCTTGAGGTTCCTCTCTTGTATTTTCTGGTGCACTTATGTTGGTATTCAATAATTACCTCGCTGAATCGCATGTCTCCAGTTTTGCCATTTCTCAATGATGTGTATCAACAAAATGCATCTTGCTCATTAACAGAACCATCGCTTTTTGTGCTTAAAGCCCACATTCTTCCTAAAGACACATTTCTGTAGAGACTAGACAGATTTCGCATCTAACAGGGGCTGAGATAGGAAAAACTGTTGTTCTTCATTGCCGATTGGGAGCTTGCAAATTAGCGCCGTGAATTTCAGCTGATTCTTCGAGGCCAATGAATTCATTAGCCAACGAATATTGACTCTGGCTGGTGTCTGGTTTTCATCTGATGCACACTTTATTGGGGCGGCCTGCCCGATGAGTCTGTTCTGTATGATAGCCCTGCCTCTGCCGTTGTTCCTGCCCGAATTGGCCATGTCCCTGGGGTCGTCATGGAACTGAAGCCTGGTTCTTAGGGGCCACCGGGTTGGGATGCAGGTGTTACCAGTGGTGATCTGATGGTTTTGAGAAGACACGCTTGCTGGTGTAACGAGAAGTAAATCTCTTGGGCTCTGGAGCAGATTGATTTCTAGTCCAGACCTTGCTTGGCTCCAGAATATCAGGGAGGAGAGGTGCATTCCCCTGTGGGAATGCAGACTTCGTTCTGGGAGATTCCCTATGCAGAGAGCAGATTCCTTTTGCCAGAAGGTGTGTTGTATGACGCTTCCTTTCATAGTCCACAAAAGGTGGTTGGCCGGGCTCTCATCGCCATCACCATGGCCCCTTCTGGAACCTGCAAAGGCCTCTTGCCGGTGGGTGAATTGCCATGCCGGTGTCTGATATGACCATAAAACTGACTTAAAGACCAAAAGCACAGCACGCTTATGTAACTCTGAAGCACCAGGGACTTTAGCCCAGAGAGGGGATAAATTCCAGCAAAAAGCACACCGCATTACGGGGTTGTTCCTGAAACCTGATCTGTGGTCCTCACTTCCCAAGGATGTGGAGAGTGGCCAGGGCCCCTCCGTGTGCCAGCAGGCTGCCTGTAGCCATAGGCAGGGGGGTCCGGCCTGCTTCTGTGTCTCGCTAGTTTTATGGGCATATTTCTCACACCCTGTTCTGCTATTAAAAATAAAAATAAAACAAGGCACACATCACATGTCTCCGGCTGCAAGACCCATTTCCTTCTAATAAGCTTCTCATTTGCCTGGGCTTTCCCTACCCTGGAAAGATTAAATCTCCAGAGGCTCCCATTATGGATTTCTAGTTCTGTACTTTTTTTCCCCCCTCTCTGTTATTTTGAAAGAAAATGAAGTTAGTGAGCTTTGTCTGCACACACACACACACACACACACACACACTCTCTCTCTCTCTCTCTCTCTCTCTCTCTCTCTCTATTTGGGAGTCAGGAGCAGAAATTCTGGGCAAACAGGGAAGTGCAGCTTTGTCCCACTTACCTGGGGGCCACAGAAAACAGAACTCTGAGCTGGTTTGTACCTGCGCTGTGCTGTCTTGGGCTGGAGCAGGGCTGGCCTGCTTACTTACAGCAGATGGCAAACTATGGGGGTGTGAGGCCTCAAGGGATCACGTCCCTTCCCAGCAGGCCAGCTCTGCGGTGGCCTCCGTCTGACTCCTGCAGCCCAAGGGTGAGGTGGCTCTAGGAGTAGCCCGGGCAGTGAGGTGGGGGTCGGGAGGCACACCCATCAAGGCCTTTATTTCTAGGCCAAGTTCACACACATCGTCGCTCAGGCCTCTCTGGGGTGTCCAGGGTAAGGATACAGCCTTGTTCATTTGTGAGATCTAGGGCATATGCAGGGGAATCACAGGAATGAGGCCAGACCCTGTCACCCTGTCAACAGAAGGGGATTGCCCCGTCAGAGTGATCGAAACAGCCAGGGAGCTCAGGATTGAGTCAGAGGAATGGTGAGTGGAGATGTGCCTCGGGAGAGGAGGACAAGGGGCCGAGCTCGGCGTGCAGCCGGCAATCCAGGTGGCCCACCTAAGACCCTGGCCTCTTCTTTGACTCCAGGCCAGGCCCCTGTCATCATCTGACGTTTCCTACTCTTGCACGGTTCATGCCAGCTCTGAAGTAGAGCCCCATTAGAGAGGCTAGAAGGAGAGCCAACCCAACCCATTTTTCAGATGGGGCAATCGAGACTGAGGGAGAAGCCTGCCCCGGGTGTAGGGCAGGGCCGGACTGACTTCCTTGTGGGCTGACTCCCACCTTGGGAGACCCTGCATCTGCATCCTCCTGCTCTCGGCATCTGGGCTCAGGCCACATGAGGCCGTGGTCTCCGCCCCACTGTCCTTGAGTGTTGTGTGCCATGACCTCATGCTGAGCAGTGACTCTAAGCTCTTTCCGGGCCACCTGGGATTTGGTAGGAAAACATATGTCTGCCTGAGGGAATCTTGGGCAAGTTTCATGGGCGAGAAAAGCCTAAAAGTGCAGACAAACCCCTTGATTCAGAATTTGGACCAGACTGAAATTTTTTCTTTATCCTCAATGGAAAAAAGAGGGGTGTTTGAACAGTAGATTAATAGGGTATGAAAGAGAACACAGGCTTCCTGTTCTTCTCTTAAACACTTTAACAATGTCCACAGATCCCCAGGAAAGGTCTGGAAGGACCTTAGGGATCCTCGTGGCCAGCGCAGCTCATTTTACACATGAACAATCTGAGGCCTCAGGGTTTGGCTGCAGACCTAATTAGCTAATGCGCCTGGCCAGGAGCCTAAGGTCCCAGCTCACAGGCTGCTCTTCTGTCTGCTGGAGCCCACACTTATTCTCAGAAAGCACTGAACGTGCAGAATTAGTATTAATAGTGAATTTGCAGTCTGTGTAATGCCTCCTTCAAGGTGTCGGTGGGAATACAAAGATGAATGAAGTGTATGAAGAGATGATTTCTGATACATGCAAGATACATACAAGAGATGCATGATTTCTGCACCAACCATCGTATCTTTAGATGGGATGGGCTGACATCATGAGAAAGGAACGAATGAACCACTGAACAGGAGCAGAAAGGGAGAGAACGTTGGCCATGGTGGGCAAAGACATTTTTGTGGAACCCATGGTTCCTGACTCAGCCTTGAAGGACCGACAGGATTTGGGCAACTAAAGAGGAAGGCAAGGCATTCCAGGTGGAAATCCTGGGGTGGGAGAGGGCAGCAGTCTGAAAATCGGGCCCCAGAGGAATCAGGTCCTCAACCTTGGAACCTGTCAATATTTCCTTGAAAAAAAAAAAAAGGCTTTTGCAGATGTTAAGTTGAGGGTCTTGAGATGGAGCGCTTATCCTGGGTTATCTGGGTGGGTCCTAAATGCCATCACAAGTGTCCTTAGAAGTGGAAGGCAGAGGAAGATCACAGACAGAAGAGGAAAAGGGCAGTGCCTGGGTGGCTCAGTCGGTTAGGCGTCTGCCTTCAGCTTGGGTCCTGATCCCAGGGTCCTGGGATCGAGCCCTGCATCGGGCTCCTTGCTCGGTGGGAAGCCTGCTTCTCCCTCTCCCTCTGCCTGCCGCTCCCCCTGCTTGTGCTCTCTCTCTATCAGATAAATAAAATCTTTATTTAAAAAAAAAAAGAGGAAAAGGCGATGTGGCCATGGAGGCAGAGATTGGAGGGACCTGGCCACAAACCAAGGAATGTCGGCAGCCAGCCACCCAAAGCTGGAAGAGGCAAGGGACAGATTCTGCCCTAGGAGAGCACAGCCCTGTCCCCACCTTGATTTTGGTCCAGTGATCCTGATTTCGTACCTCGGCTTCCGGATTGTGAGAGAAGAAATTTCTGTTGTTGGGCACCTGGGTGGCTCAGTTGGTTATGTGTCTGCCTTGGGCTCAGGTCATGATCCCAGGGTCCTGGGATCGAGCCCCATGTCGGGCTCCCTGCTCCACAGGGGGTCTGCTTCTCCCTCTCCCTCTGCTGCTCCCCCTGCTTGCACTCTCTCTCTCTCTCTCTCTCCATCAAATAAATAAATAACATCTTAAAAAAAAAAGAAATTTCTGTTGTTTTTAGCCACAACGTTTGTAGTGATTTGTTACAGCAGCCCCAGGAAATTCGTACAAATGGGAAGGGGCCAGAGCTTGTTTGGGTAAGGGTGTGGTTCCAGGTGTTGTCATGGAGCATAGTCAGCTATTTCAAGAAGCAGTAGGTAAACGGGTTAGGGCCAGTGTCTTGGGTTCGTTTCAAGAGTTTCTGTCAGTTTCCGCATGAGTCTTTCCTTCCTAACTGGAGTGTAGGACTCTGGAGAACGGTGGTGTCCCTGGGTAACATGTTGTTGGTTCTCTGACGTACTTACTTCCATGCTCCTCAGGTACGGACAGCCAATTCTTTTTTTTTTTTTTTTTTTTAAGATTTTATTTATTTGAAAGAGGGAACACAAGCAGAGGGAGAGAGAGGAAGAAGCAGGCTTCCTGCTGAGCAAGGAGCCCGATGTGGGGCTCGATCCCAGGACCCTGGGATCATGACCTGAGCCAAAGGCAGCTGCTTGACCGACTGAGCCACCCAGGTGTCCTGGACAGCCAATTCTTGCTGAACAGCGTGGTGAATGTTGGCAGTGACCATACCTGCTTGCGCCGGGTTTATCGATGAAAAGTCAAAGCTAGCCAAGTCTGGTGCCCAGACACCACTGATGAACCTGTCATTTTCAGACTCTGATCTCGAATTCTCCACGCCATGCCTCGTGGCAGTGTGATGTGTTAATGCTCAGCCAACCCAGGACCGACAGGCCACGCGGGCTCTGGAGGGAGGGGTTCTGGGCCGAAGGCAGAACAACTCAGGCTGGGGTCAGAGGATGGGCGATCACCTGCCGAGTGGAATGGCCTTATTGATATCAGACCCTCTGCCGGCCCGGAGAGAATGTGATTAAAGATGCCTTTTTTGGGCTTTTATGACACTCTTATCGATCTGAGGTTGTTTATAGCTGTAAAATAGCTGTAAATTAGAGGATGAAATAAAAACAGCAGGATAGTAACTCCTGTCTTCCTACGGGGTTAAAAAAAAGCCTTCTGTACAGCTCCACCTGCAGCAGGGGGCTGACACACGAGCCTGCGGAGGGGAATCTCGTTCTTGTTTCCCGCAAACGAAGAGCCCAGGTTAAGAGGCAGCGCTGTCCTCAAGGCTGAAACCTAACCTGCTCGTTCCTGCCCAGGAAGTGTCTTCAGCGAACACATCTCCGCTGGGAGCACTGTCGAATTGTGCGGCGACCGTGGTGTTTTAAGGATGCTTGGGGCTGGTTTTCTTTTTTCCTTTTCCCCTTCTCTTCCTTTCCTTGTTTTTCATTCCCCTTTCTTCCTTTTGTCCCTCTTTTGGCCGCTCTTTTATCTGATTAAACGGTTCTGACATATTAGTATTTGTAAGGCCGTTAGGAGTGGTCAGTAGAGGATCACTGGTAATTTCAATGCAACAGACCAAGCCATGTGACCATCGGACTTTGTTTGCTTTCCCCTTGTAGAGATCCGAGAGGCCTTTCGGGTTCTGGACCGAGATGGGAATGGCTTCATCTCCAAGCAGGAGCTAGGAATGGCCATGCGTTCTTTGGGGTACATGCCGAGTGAGGTGGAGCTGGCCATCATCATGCAGCGCCTGGACATGGACGGTGAGCCCCGGGCGCACAGCGTGTCCCCCAGGATGAGCCCCGGCTCATCAGTGAGAACTTGGCTTTAAAGGGCCTTGCACTTGGGGTCAAAAGGCTTGGGGTCATGTCTTGGTTTACATTTGAGGGCTAGATCAAGGGTGTTCCAACAACACTCCGTGCAGTCCCTGCGGCCTGCAAAGGTGGTTCTGGGGCCACCGGAGGGAACAGGGTGAGGGAGGCGGTCTGGCTGCTGGAACAGTCATCACAGATCTTTCCACCTCTCCTCCCTCCCTGGTCAATAGCTTTACAGAGATAGAGTGCACATGCCATAAAACTCACCCATTTAAACGGTGTGATTCAATGGCGTTTAGTGGATTCACAGATTGGGGTAACCATGCTGTAATCAATTTTAGAGCATTGTCACCACTCCAAAAAGAAACGCGACCTTTCAGCTGCCACCTCGCGTCCCTCTCTCCCCCAAGCCCTAGGCAACCACTAATCTACTTTCTGTTTCTTTGGATTTGCCTCTCTCTGGACATTTCATATAAGATGGAATCCTACAATGTGTGGTCCTTTGTGACTGGCTGCTTTTACCTAGCATGATGTTTGCAAGGTTTACCCACATTAGAGCATGTATTTGTACTTTTTTTTTTATGGCCAAATCATATGCCATTGTATGGGTATAATAACAGTTTCTTTTCTCTCTGTTTCACTTACTGGGTTTCTATATACAGCCTCCCTGGGGAAAAGGGTTTCACTGTATTTTAAAAGTTCTAAAAAGTGACACGTGACATCTTTAAGGTTCTTTCCTGTTCCAAAACCCTGAGGCTATCCCAAACCAGTTGTGACCCTCCTGACATTTAGATTCTGCCTCGGCTGAAGGTCCAAGAAAAAGCCTTCTTCTTCTTCTTCTTTTTTTTTTTTTTTTCCAACACACACTCACCCCCTTCTGAAAAGCAGCTCAATCCCAGGCCTAAGGGGGGTCCAGAGTGGTGGGCATTGGGACTCTCACGTAGAGCATGAAGTAGACAAGGAAAAAGCAGGAAGAAGAGCATGGGGTCAGGAAGTCCCTTGGAGGAAAAGACCGTGGTAGGGAGATGTTTGCTTGGCCTGCAGCTGATTGGAAGAACCAGCTCTCTCCTGTTAGCTTGCTGGAATTGCTGGAAGGATGATAATAAGGGTGACCATATGGTGAACGAACTTCAGCGCCAGCCACCAAGTGCAGCTGTGGACATTTATTTTCTGGTTCAGGGAAGGGATGTTTCATCAGGGGTGTTCAGTGGTATAAGCAGCCCAGCCTTGTCCTTACAACTCTGATTGATTGTGACTCACCATGTCTTTGCAGGACTGATTTGACCTTGCTTTATATTTAGCTGCTTGCTTTAGATATTTCTGAAAAGCTGGAGCAAAGCGCATATCATATAGCAAAATCTGTTTTCCATTGACCCCCATCATCATTTCGGAGATACATTTCCAGAAAAAGTTTCCTCCTTAAAATGATAGAAATCTTAAGCTACACTTCCGTTTTTGGAACGAAGATTCTGTGCTTTTGATTCTCTGCCCACAACTCCTTATAACAAAACCTAGTCGAATGGACTACAAGCAAATGGAATTAGCAACATTTAATAAAAACGAGCCAGCCCTATTGTGGGCGAGTTACTCCTCTGAAGGGTCTTCATCAAAGTCCATCCGACTTCTTTGCGTAAGTCCGTCCGACTTCTTTGCGAATTCACTCGTTGGGTCTCAGCTCACAGGGAGTTTTTACATTGTTGCAAATCCTCCCTGAGTCCATGAGGTCTTGGAGGCCCAGGCGTTCTTGTGTGTCCCGGGTGTGCAAGGGACCCACTGGGACTCGGGCAGAGCTCCATATGGGATTCAGTTTAAGAGCTTCCAAAGTTCTGCCCATTTATTTACAACTTGCATCCTCAGCTACCAATGCCAAAGGCAGAACTTACCAGAACTTAAAAGGACTAAGCAGTTTTCTTGTAGAGAACTTCTATTCATCCCTTTAACAAAAGCTCGGGTTTAAAAAAAAAAAAAAAAAAAGCTGAGGTCATCAGCTGCTTCATGGTGATGAAATCAGGTCAAAACACCTTTCTTTACTTTTGAAGCACAGCTTCTTTGAGGTTTTGTTTTGTTGCTTACAAAAGATTTAAGGCAGCAACACGAAGACAGAACAGTGATGTACGTAGAAGGAATTGCTCCACCAGTTTATTAACTGCCTGAGTGTTAAAGAGCTAAGTGAAAGATGCCCAGTCTGAGGCTGAAATGTGTGTCTTCAAGAGTTCTGTGAAGGAGGCTGGTAAGTGGGATTTCTGGGGTACTGCATTCCGGTTATGGATGGACTGTGTCTCATGTCCTTTGCTTAATGGGCCTTTTGAGCTTCTGTTAAAAAAAAAAAAAAAAGGTCCAATTATATCCTTGCTTTCTAGCTTCTGTAACTGGGGGTTCTCCACAGAGATTCGGCCTTACTGAATTAAGCTATTCTTTGGCATGAAACTTGTGGAATGGCAGACACTTTTTTTGGGATACTGCTCAAAAAGTGGGGTGTTTGGGCTGGAGCTTGGGGCTCTTAGCTGTAGGCTGATGGTGCCTCCGGGCTCATAGACCCTGGTGTCCGGGGGACAGCAGGAGATGGGGCAGTGCCTCTGTCCACCCCAGCTGGCTGTGATTAGGAGCAGGTCTGGCCCACACACCGACCTTCTCTTTCTGGGGTCCCTGCCAGTTTGCCCGACGGTGAGGTCATCCCTTTGGCATGAGGGATTTAGCCTGAGTGTGTCTGTGCAACTGAAGTTGACACATGAGGCTTTCATTAGGTGGTTCCTTGGGAGTGGGGTGCCTTGCCGCCTCAGCATGTAATAGTAACCTGCCTGGATTAGGGAGCTCGGCAGGATTTCCTGGACACGGAGCCTGCAGGAGCCAGACAGTTCCAGTCTGTGTGTGGAGCTGGTTTTCCGGAGGACACAGTGCGAGGCAGGCTGTAGGGTCTGGGATTGCTCTCTTGGCCTGGGGCCAATTTGCCTTAAGTGCTGGGACTCTGTATGCGTGTGTGCGTGTGTGTGCTCGTGTGCGCACACACACACACACACATACACATGTGCTGATGGGCAGATCTGCTCGGAGTTAAATAAACAGAAAACCAGAATTTGTGCCCGATGCCCATTGCTTCCTCTTTGGCCCTTGGCGGCAAAGGTTCTTTCTTGTAACTTTTCACTCAATTGCACACTCCCTGGTGCTCGCGGTTCTTCTCCCCTTTCCAGCCTCTACAGCTGAGATGACTTATGCCCTAGCACCAGGAGGGAGCCAGGATTTACCTTTCCTGGGTGCTTTTTGCCAGGATCTCACCTTCAGCCCAGAATCTGGACGCCTGTAGCCTTCTCCATCAGGCTCGTCGGGAATCGACTTTACTCCAATGCATCGCAGTCCTAGTTAGGTACCATCCTTGGAAGAATGGACAAAATAGCTGCCCAAAAAAGTGTCTGTGAAGCTGACATCTTTCAGAGAAGTGGGTTGAGAAGGGCTGCTTGCAAAGGACTGTGGGCTCTGCCACGTCCCGTCCACTCCCCTCACCTCTGTGTTTCCCACAGCAGCCCCGGGGACCCCCAGAGCTTCCAGCCTCCTTCACTGGGGAATAAGGCCTTGGGATCTTCAAGACCCAGCAGCTATTTTTGACTGCTTTCCAGCTTTTAATAGTTTCGCCGACCACACCACTGTCGCCAGCAGCTAGCTTTGCAAATAGTTTCCCAAAACACTCAAACCAGGAGACATTCTCAGCAGCTCGTGGCCTTTGCGAGGGCCCCAGTGGCAGGTGCTCATGCTATCGTCTCCCCCTACAAATTCCCCTCAGGGATCCCGCACTTACCCCGCAGACGTCCCTCATTGAAACAAAGGCAGACCCTGCCTTCTTCCTCCTCAAATTCCTTTCTGCCCCTCAAAGGTGCAGAATCTCGTGAGATCCTAGCAAATGTGGGGTTTCGAAATGACTTCCTACCTCTGAACAGGTTCGTGGTTTGTTTTCAGACCCAGCTCCATGTCGAGAGTGAGTTGGACTCCGTTTAGTTCGATTTTTAAAAGAATTTATCTGACGGCCACTGTGTGTGAACTTGCTTATTTCTGTGGTCGGCAAGATTCACTTTGGGCTCGTTTTGAGACAAGCCACTGAACCGCAAAGAACAAAACTGTGGCCAAAGTCACACAGGAGAGTTAGCAATGTCCTTGCTGTCAGCCGACCTGTTCATTACAGGGATATCCTTTGCTGATGTGTCCCAATTGGGACCTCTCTGTTATCATTCGTGACCTCCTAGAAGACAAAAAGTACCAGCTTAATTCAGAGGAGCGCTCACTTCTGCCCCACATTCATCCATGTCCGGGTCCTGATTGGGAGGCTCTGGGACAGCCATCGGTCTGTTTTGGGAGCTGGGACACAGGCTTCTTTCCCGTGTGTGAGGGAAGGTGCTTGTCCACAGGCTGCACGAATGGAAACGCCTGGTATGAGGTGGAAGCTGTTGGGGCCATAAGCAGAGGGTCCCAAACCTGGTGCACGTCGGACCACATCCAGGGGGTGTGCTTAAAACAACAACAACAAAAAAAAACAGAGCAGTAGAATCAGAAACCACAGGGTGGTGCCTGGAAGCCTGCATCCTGTAACAGTCTCATCAAGTTACGTACAGCAGTGTGTCCATTCATGCAACTGGGGGACCTTTGGCTGAAAGAAAAATCTAAAGCTTGAGAGAAGTCTTCAAGCCTGTGGATATTTGTATGAGCAAGAAGGTCTGAGTAAGAAGTAAATGCCTCTAAGGCAGAGAAGGAGCTTTTCCTTTGGGAATTTGATAAAGCAAGAGGACAGTCTGTGGTCAGTCAGCCCTGCCTGAAAGCAAAGAGGCCTTCCCAGTCAGAGCTCATACCTACATAGATGCCCCAGCTTTCTCCCTCCTCCGTCTCTGGGACCTGCAGAATAGGCATCACCTCAGAGTTTGCTTAAAATCCACCCCAGACCTGCTGATTCTGAGCCTGCAATTTTTTTTTTTTTTTTTTTTTTTAGGATTTTATTTATTTGTCAGAGAGAGAGAAAGAGCGAGCACAAGCAGGGGGAGCAGCGGAAGGAGAGAGAGAAGCAGACTCCCCGTTGAGCGGGGAGCTGGATGTGGGACTTGATCCCAGGACCCACTCTGAGCCTGCATTTTAACGCAAGTCCCAGGTGGTTCATAGACATGGGGAAATTTGAGGAGCGCTAGTCTAGGGCACACTTTGAGAAGGAGGAAGCCAACCCAACCATGTTTCCTCATTTGAGGATCTCTTCGCAGAGTGCAGCCCCTTCCTAGTCCCCTGCCGGAAACTCAATGTGCAGGATTTGAAATTTACAAAGCCCAAGTCCTGTTGGAGGTCAGTTACAGGGATGTATCCAAATATTTGCATTTGTGAATAAGCATAAATAGCATTAAACTAATATACATTTCACTCTGTGTTAGTGAATTATTGCTGAATTTATTTTGATCTTGCTGTGCTAAGTCTTAACTGGGTAATGATAATAACGACCAACATTTATGTCATGCCCACCATGCCCCCAATAACAGTAGAATAGCAGTAATACTCGTAATACTCGCTAATACATGCAGAGTCTTCACCATGGGCCACGCTCTGTTCCAGGCACTTTATTTATGAACTTATTTGTCCTCATATCAGCCATAAGTACTGAGTAGTCTGATTCTCATTTTGTAGGTGAGAAAAATGACCTACAGAGGTTTCACGTTACTTGCCCAGTTCGTGCTGTATGAATCAAGATCTTAACCACATATCTTTTTTTATTTTTATTTTTTTGAAGATTTTATTTATTTATTTGATAGAAAGAGAGAGCCCATGTAGGCAGAGGAAGAAGCAGGCTCCCCGCTGAGCAGGGAGCCCCGATGTGGGGCTCGATCCCAGGACCCTGGCATCATGACCTGAGCTGAAGGCAGACGCTTAACTGACTGAGCCACCCCGGTTGCCCCCTTAACTACATATCTTTTTGTGATTTTAGTAGGTACCGGTCACTTACGGTGACAACAGGACATTGAAGCAGTGACTGAACAGAGCACACATACACATGCACATACTCGAGAATCATGACATTACCTAGGTATTTTAAACCTATATGTGAATATATTGGTTACCAATTCCCGCTCCAAATCGTCTCCTGCTGTCACCTTTGGCTGGATGATAAAATCCAGCCACTCCTTAGGTTACACTTGTATGAGTCAAGCCTGACCCTAGAACAAAATCTGTGAATTAAAGATGGTGTCTTTGGGTTTCTTGTTGCTTTAACGAGGGGAATTGTATTTAGGTCCTCTTGGGATATATAGTGGTGGTGGATGTTCATGAAAAATCTACTCCAACGTTCCCGGTCCTGAAACAATTCCTTCTTCTGTGTTAACCCAGGAAAAGTCCACCACCTTAATCTTATTGACAGTTGGCCACACTGATGAATCCCAAGTTCCAGCTAAGACCAAACTGTTTGAGCCACTTCTAGCGACTCAAGCCAGCGTTCATAATAAAAACAATTTCTGGTATGAGTACCCATTTCAGTAAGAGCCTCCTCAGCTGATATTATATTCTGTCTCCCTTGTTTTAACACCCTGGAATCCGTGGCTACACCTGTCCCCTGGGGTTACACTGATAGAAATTAGCAGCATCTCACCTCTCTACATTCTCCCATAGCAGACTTGAAACTCCTGGGATGTCCTGATCTGATCATAATCATGGGTGTAAAGGCAGCAAAATGTGGTGGGAGTAGGTCTTGAAAATAGGGAGTAGATCTTGAAAACAGCTTCAAAGAAGCTGCCTCAGCTGTTTCTTCCAGGTCTTCAAGCTGGTCTTGGCTCAGCTCAGGGAGATATCAGAGAGGGCGCGAGGGAGACTTGGGCATTCTGTTTTCTGAATCCACCCAGAGGTCCCCCTTCCAAGTCACAGGTTCCACTCCTTTCCAATCAGTGTGCTAAATTTTATATCAGAGATCTGGGGAGTCTGTGACCTCAGCTTACCACTCTGCAGACCACACAATTAAACTTGGGGCCTTCCTTGCAGTTATAGGAAGTGAGTGATAATTTGGGGCCAACCTGAAAACACCCTTGTTCTCTGTGACCGGAGCTGAGTTTCATGGCCTGAGCTTGTCTGTCCATCTGTTCTTCCTTCCTTCTTTCCTTCTTTCCTTCCTTCCTTCTTCCTTCCTTTCCATCCTTCCTTCCTTTTTTTAAAGATTTTATTTCTTTATGAGGGAGATAGAACAGGCAGGAGTGGGGAGAAAGCGGCGAGGGAGAAGCAGACTCTCCACTGAGCAGGGAGCCCAACACTGGGCTCAATCCCAGGATCCTGGGACCATGACCTGAGCTGAAGGCAGGTGTTTAACTGACTGAGCCATCCAGGCGCCCCTTGTTTTCTCTTTCAAGGGCACTCAGAAGCAACTATCCACCCCCCCCCCGAGTCCTTGTAGTCATTGTTGCTACCGTAAAGGTCAAACATTGGAGCTACATGGGTCTTTAGAAACCTTGCTTTTGATAATTATTTTATCCAAAAGAAACCACAGGTGACAATTAATTATGATGCCAATCATGCCAAGGATACCAGTATCCCATTTTTCACTGGCAAGAAGGTCAACACTTCTATTCTTAAAGAACAGTGACAAGCAAACCACTTAGGAAGGTGGTTTGCTCCTGGTACCCCACACTGTATCATGAAAACAGAAACCATGCTGGTTTCCTAGAAGCAAGAGTATTATCTGGAGCACAAGAACCTGCTTACAATCCTTCATACATAAATAACATTTCTCTTAGGCTAGGTTTACCAAAAGGAATATGTGAGAGGGCCTGTCTCAGGACACCCTGACCAGTATAGAGTATTATTTAACAAGTCGTTACTAATATGATTGATGAAAAATGGCGGTTCATTTTACTCTTTTTGTTTTATCTCATAAGTGAGATGATACATTTTTTCATAGGTTGATTGGGTTTTTCCTTTTGAGGATTGCCTGTTTTTGGGGGGTGGGAGTGGAATCAGTTTCAGTAAGGAGAGGCTAATTTGTGCGGACATAATAAATAAATCCCCCAAATACCAATGGCTTCATGTCACAAAATAAAAGTTATCACTCATGGGATATGTCCATTGTGAGTTGGCTGGGTGTTTCCTCTTTGTCATCCTCACTCAAGAGTTCCGGCAGAGGGAGGCTTCTGTCTGTTTCCAGCATAGCTGTAGTAAGGGAAAGAGACCAAGTGGACCACATAGTGATTCCTGAAGTTTTTGGTCACTTCTGTTCACTTTCTCATTAGCTAAAGCAAGTCGCATGGCTGTGCCTAATATCAAGGGGTTTGGGGAAGTAGAATCCAACTACATGCCCAGAAGGGAATGAACTGGAAATTATTTGCTGAACAACACTCACGATGATCTAAGGACCTGGGGCTTTTCTTTTTCTTTTTTATCAGAGTGTTACATTTATTGTAAAATATTTATCTCAGGGAAAACTTCTAGAAATTCTATAAATAGGGGCAGAAATGATTGTCATGGAGATTTTACACAATCCTTTCGGAATGCAAGTAGACAAAACTAAGTAGCAATTTGAATGACATTGAATATGTGTGTATATGAGTATGTGTAGGTGTGCCTGTGTAATATAAATATTGTGTTCCAAAAAAGAGAATATCCTTCTTTTTAGAGCAATTCTTGAACATTAACAAAACTTAGCTAGGTATTAGACCACAAGACCACCTAACTAAATTCCAAAGGACAAACATTATATGCACATCCTTTGGCTATAATGCGATAAACCAGAAATTAATAAAAGTTTGAGTAAGGATCCCACCCACTTGGAATCTAAAAATTAAAAACCAAAAACCTTTCAATTTAATGAATAATTCCAAGATTCTTGGGAAAAAAATGCAATCAATTGACAAATATAGCATATTTAATGGAGAATTAAATAGAGCTGCCAGTAAAATAAACTGGAAATGAAAAAATATGGGAGATTTAAAAAGGAATACTTAATACAGTTTTGTAAAAATACATTTGAACATCTACATGGAATGGAGATTTTTTTTCTGGAAAATAATGCATTATTGAAATGGATTCAAGCCCAAGTAAGGAGTCTAAATCGGAAGTTGCATACTTGCAGCCTTCCCAGCCAAATACAGCTTACAGCCCTGTTTTATTGGGCTCACACCTCATTTTATAAAGCAGAAAATCTCATATTAAAAATATGCACTTCTCTCTCCTCTTAAAATCCAGGAGAATTTAACAAGACTAGACCTGAACTCCTTCACTACGGTAATTTGGTGGACTTGAGTAGCTGTCTTCTCTAGGCAGGGCAAATCCCACCGTCTCCACTGTTCCTTACTGTCTTAAACATGCCTGCCCCCTTTTGATGGGCTAGCTTGGTCCCTGTGGACTTTGGAGTGTGGCAGTCAGCCTGGATTCCGGACCAGGGAATGGTGAGGGGATCTTCCACTGCTATGGCGATTCATTCTTCTTTTCCTTTAGTTGTTGTTGTTGTTGTTGCTGGGTTTTTTTTTTTTTTTTAGGGTTTTATTTATTTGAGAGAGAGAGAGAGAGAGGGAGAGCACAAGCAGGGGGAGGGGTAGAAGGAGAGGGAAGCAAGCAGACTCCCTGCTGAGCAGAGAGCCTGACGTGGGGCTCGATCCCAGAACCCTGAGATCATGACCCGAGCAGAAGTCAGATGCTCAACTGACTGAGCCACCAGGTGCCCATCCTTTCCTTTAGTTTTAATTCTGCATTTTGGGGTTTGTGTTATTTTCCTGTGCTTTTTTTCTGTTTTGCTTATTGTCCTTTCCAGCAATTTCAGTAGACTACTTGCTTTATTTTAATTTTTTATTATTTAATAATTAAGGCAACTAAGACGGGAAATTTGCCACTGAGAAGAGCGTTAGTCACGTCTTTTGTCTTTTGGTCATTTTGTTGTTTCACTGTTTGCTTTACAATATTTTATCGTATATTTTCATTCCCTTTGCTTCTCTGCAGATTTTTTAGGAAAGTGTTTTATAATTTCCAAGTCGCTGGAATTTTAAGTTTACGTTGAAATTTTCTATTATTTTTATTACATTGTGGAAAGTAAACGTGATCTGCTCTTTGGGAGGATTTTCTTTGTAACCGAGAATATGCACTTTTATGAAGGTATCTATAGTATGAGGCTTTTATATATGCATAGAAGTTACCTTCATATTACCTGTATCTCCTCCATCTGTATTTTTGGTTATTTTATCTGAGATAAGTTACTTTGATGTGTTGAATTCTCCTACTGCTGTTGCCATGCTTCCTTGGTTTACTTCCAGTGATTTTTATTTCAATTTTCTATGCTCTGTCTGCCCTCATAGTAGCTTTTATCTTTTATCAGTATAAAAGTTCTTTAGATGCTTTTGAGTTATACTTTTGCTTTCTGTTAATTTTTGCCACATAACCTTTTGCCCATGTTTGGGTAACATTTATTGTTAAGTGCGGTCATTGGGGGACATTCACCATTATACAGCTTCTTCCAGGAACATAGTCTGGTGCCCTTTCTGTGAGAAATTTTTACACAACATATGCCATGCTGTTTTAATTTTTAATTATTCTGAGAGCCTTTTTATGGGCAAGCTTAACCTATCATTTATTTCAGAACTTTTACGTTGGGTCTTAATTCTGTCATTTTGTTTTATGCTGGTTTCCATGTGTATTATTTGTCTTTCTAAACTACAACGGGTTTTTTAAATTGAGGTATATCTGGCATACAACATTATATTAGTTTCACATGTACAACATAATGATTCGATATTTGTATATGTTGTGAAATGATGACGGCAATAGATCCAGTTAACATCCGTCACCATACATCGTTGTAATTTTATTTTCTTGTGATCAGAACTTTTTAAATCTACTTTCATAGAAACTTTAGATTATGTAACACAGTGTTATTAACTCTGGTCACAATCCTGTACATTGTATCTCCATGACTTATTTATTTTATAACTGAAAGTGTGTAACTTTAACCCCCTTCACCCATTTCACCCAGCTCCCCATCCCCCACCTTTGGCAACCACCACCAGTCTGTTATCTGGATGGATTGATCTGTCTGTCTGTCTGTCTATCTATCTACCTACCTATCTGTTATCCGTCTGTCTGTCCATCCATCCATCCATCCACCCACACATACACACCACATTTTCTTTATCCATTCATCCATTTGGGGGGACGTTTGGGTTGTTTCCATGTCTTGACTGTTCTACATAATGCTGCAGTGAACAGGGAGGTGCATATATCTCTTCAAGTTAGTGTTTTCATTGTCTTCAGATAAATACCCAGACGTGGGATTGCTGAATCATATGGTAGCTCTATTTAAATTTTTCAAGGAGGGGCGCCATGCTGGCTCAGTCCATTAAGCGTCTGCCTTCGGCTCAGGTCATGATCCCAGGGTCCTGGGATCAAGCCCCGCATCGGGCTCCCTGCTCAGTGAGGAACCTGCTTCTCCCTCTGCCTCTGCCTGCCGCTCCCCCCCGGCTTGGGATCTCTCACTCTCCCTCTCTCTCAGATGAATGAATGAATGAACGAATGAATCTATCTTATCTTTCTTTAAATTTTTTGAGGAACCTCCAATACTGTTTTCCATAATGGCTGCACCATTTACAAGCCAGCTAACAGTGCATGAAGGTCCCTTTGCTCCACATCCTCACCAACACTTGTTATTTTATTGGTAATGGCCATGTTAGCAGGTGTGAGGTGCTGATTCACTGTGCTTTTGATTTGTATTCCCCTGACAATTAGTGATGTTGAGCACCTTTTCATGTACTTGTTGGCCATCTGTAGGTCTTCTTTGAAAAAAATACCTATTAAGATCCTCTGTCCATGTTTGAATTGGATTGTTTGGGTTTTTGCTGTTGAGTTGCATGAGTTCTTTTTATATTTTGGAATATTAACTCCTTATCAGATATACGATTTGCAAATATTTTCTCCCATGTGGTCAGTTGCCTTTTCCTTTTATGGATAGTTTCCTTTGCTGTGCACAAAGGTTGTTTTTTTTTTCTTTAAATATTCTCGCAGTTGTGTGGGAGGCAGATATCCTCCTTTCCCCTTTTCTAGTAATGTCCGAAAAGGTCTGGTGAATTTATCTCTAACGTCAGTTACAAATTAATAACAGTCTTTTTTACGGAAGGTGAGAAATTAAATGTTTACCCCCTTTGTCTTTTCTAGTCTTTGTTAATTTCAATATATGGTAATTATAAGTGTACTTCCCTTCCTTTTATTTTTATAATTTTCGTTATTTTCAGTTTTAAAAAATATTATCAGTTTTATGACCATTTTGAAACAATTATTTTGCCTGCACATTTATCTGATTTCTGTGCTTACCCCCTGTCATATTTACCTCATTTTCTGTTTCTTTTTTAAAAATTAATATATATCTGTTCTGACATAAACTTTCCAAAATTTCCTTTTTTTTTTTTTTTCTCCCCAGGAAGTTTACCTCAATCCTACATCGGAGTATATTAAGTCTGAGAATATTTCTCTTGACACGAACAGCTTGATTTAGGTGCTGAGTTCTTGAATTTTGGCCTCTTTTAAGGTCCACTGATTTCTACTCCATTATTTTGGGGTTTTAATGTCAAGAAGCTCATGGCCATCCTACTGTTTATTTCTCGCAAACAACCCACTTTGTGGTGACGTCATCATCGTCATCAGTGAAGGATGAACTTCTCACCAGTCCATTTCCTTCTCTGGGTTGTTGCTGTTCATGGTGGTTGGAGCGATGGTGGTCCCTGTTCTTAGGGCTCCTTGTGATGTGATTCACACTCTCCATGTTTAGACTGAGTTTTTTTCCTAGAAAACATTTTTTTTGACCTTTTTGTTTTCTTTTTTGCTCCATAGATGTTAGTCTCTCTTTCTAGCCTCATGTGCAGGTTCGATCCTGGGCTGTGGTCTCCACATTTTTCCCTCATAGATGTCCGTTCTCCATCTTTTTCTTCAGTATTCTGTATTTCATATATATATATATATATATATATATATATATAATGACATATATATATATCTTTTATATATATTATATCAAAGGATATCTATCTATCTTTTTTTCCTTTTCACTACTTCAAGGCTTTCCAGTGATCACTGGATTTTATCCCGGTAACCATGCTTTCTCATGTCTGTGTATTCTTTTCCTCTTGTTTTTCTAATTTGAAATCCTCTGTGTTGTTAAGGAAATAAACCGGATACCTCCCAAACATTCTTTGGTAAATCTGTTTGACAGTGAGGTAGCTGATGAGTTTTGAGACAATTGCTGGTGACTTTTGAGCCACCACATTCGCTCACAGGTCTCTGGGTTTTCAGAGTGGAGGCAGATCCAGCTTGTCCAGGGCTGATTCAGGATCAGGCTGGACTAGGTTCCAGCAGAGATGAGCTCAGGACAGCAGTTGGATCCCTTTCAGCACCAAGCAGAGAATGGGGTGATGTGAGGGAATTATATTTAGGAACCTAGGAAATGGAAGAGAAAGCTGAGCAGGTGTCTCCTGTGGTCCCGGTATGCCTGGGGTCCCTATAAAAAATGCTCCCTGAAATTTCCTGATCTGCACTATGTGGGGTCCCTGTTTTGTTTCGTTGTTGTTTTCTTTTTCTTCCTTATTTCATTCAGTGGGTGTAGCTGTTAGATCAAGTAATGCTGGTAATCTCAGACATTTTTTTTCTTGTGTCTTTTTTTAATGGAAACCTCCCCAGAGTTTGAACTTAAACTTGCAAATGGCCTTGATTGCTGTTTGAGATGGATATTAGTTATAACGGTAAGGTAATATCCAATTCTTGGTTTACCTTTTTTTTCTTTAAATCAGTAGTGGCTATTAAGTAACTTTTTGGCATCTACTGAGATAATCATATGGTTTTTATTATTTCGCCTGTTGGTGATACATATTATTTAATTGGATTTACTAAAATTAAAAAAACTCCTGCAGTTCAGGGATGAGTCCTCCTTACTGAAAATTGAGTTTCTCTCCCAAAATCCTGTTGTGTTTGTCTAGCTGTGTTTTATTTTTTAAGTTTTGCTTACACATCTATAAAAAATAATTGATCCATTGCCTTTTCTTTCCATTTGATAGGTTTTTGTATCAGGGTTTTGCTGAACTTATAAAGGTATTTGGGAGTTTTCCATCTTTTTATGCAGTAGAAGAGATTATAAAAAATCACTTTTGAATATCTGAACACATTCCTGTACAAATCATGTAAACATAAAATAGTTTGGGGTGTTCTTTACCAGTAGGTAGTTTATATCATATTTACTAACCTATTCAAATGATCCTTTTCCTTAGTCAATTTGATTTTGTTCCTAGAAATTGCCCATTTCTTTGGGATTTCAAATGCGTTAATATAAATTTCTGCTTGTCATTCTTTATATTTTATTTAATTCTGTAAATATATCATCTTTGTGATTTCTAATTTTATATATGCTTCTCTTTTTTCTTAATTTTGATTTCCAGATGATCTTCCTTGCAAAGATATTTTTTTCTCTAAGAATTGTCTTCTTTGTCACTGTCTTTTTTTTAATAATTTTTTTTTTCCGTTTGAGACAGAGAGAGCACGAGAGCGGGGTGGAGGGGCAGAGGGAGAGAAAGAATATCAAGCAGACTCTGCACTGAGTGCGGAGCCTGATGCGGGGGCTTGATCTCAGGACCCTGAGACCATGATCTGAACCGAAATCAAGAGTCCATTGCTTAACTGACTGAGCCACCCAAGTGTCCCTGTATCACTGGTCTTGATTAGCAGTGAGATTAGTTCAGTATTTGGACAGGGGGTTTACACTGTGGATTTTAATTGTGCTAATAGTTTTTAGTTTTGTTGTATTTTTTCCTCATTTCCCCCAGCTTCCTTTTCATCTCAGCCTGTACCAACAGATTTCTATTTTTTAATTGTCTCCTAATTCAAACACTATACAGTGCACTCTTCTTGACTGTTCAGGTTGGTGAGTTGTGACAGTTATCTGTAGCAGTGTAACTCACACCCCAGTGTAAGATTGGAACAAAAAAATTCCTTGACAAATTATTTTTCCCACTCCTGTGGCTTAGATATTCATTTCTTAATAGTGTCTTTTGATTAGCAGACATTTTAAGTTTGATTTAAGCCAATTTATCACTTTTTTTCCTTTGGAGTTTAGTGCTTTTTGATTCCCATCTAAAAAATATTTTTCTGCATCAATGTTAGAGAAATATTTGACTGCATTTTCTTCCAGAAGATTTATGGTTCTTTCACATTTGGGTCTGTGATCCACATGAAATTAGTTTTTGTGGAAGGAGCGTGGTACAAGTTGAGATTCTATTTGCCTTGCACAAGTTTTCGGTTATTCTAAGCACAGTTTGTTAAAAAGACTTTGTTTCCTCTTTGAATTGACCTGGAACCTTGATTGGATATTGATTGAGCATCGATGTGGCAGTTCTTGGATTCTCTGTTTTGTTCTACTGATCTGTGTGCTCTGTTCTGTACATTAACCCCATAGTGTGCTGATTCCTGTAGTTTTATGCTGTCTTGAAATCAGGAAGTATGAGTATATGGTATATTTCCAAAACTGTCATGGTTATTCTAGATCCTTTGCATTTCCACACAAATTTAAAAATCTTCTTGTCAATTTTATCAACAAAATGATCTGGGGTTTGTATTCCAATTGTGTGAAATCTATGGATACATGTTAACAGAATGAACATACTAACAACAGTAAGGCTTCCAATCTGCAAAGGGTATGTCTTTTCATTTTTTTTAGCTCCCAACAATGTTTTGTCTGTTTCATTTGTGCACATCTTTCATTAGACTTATTCCTAGGTACTTGATGATTTTTGATGCCATTGTACATTGTACGGTTTTTAATATCACTTTTAGATTGTTTACTACCATTATGTTGAAAAACAGTTGTTGCTTTTTCGACAAATTTTATTTTCTTTTATCTTGCTAGTTCTACTAGTTTTTAATAGCTTCTACAGGATTTTCTACAGACTCAGAGATGTCTCTGACAGTTTTAATTCTTCCTTTCTAAGTTTTATGCCCTTTATATTTCTTTTCTTGCCTATTGCACCAGCTAGAATTAATTAAAGTGATAAGAGGAGACACTTTTATTTCTTTGTTGATCTTTTATTTCTTTGTTGATCTTTGTATATCTTTCACCACTTAGCATGTAGTTAGCTGTAGGCTTTTTGTTGATGTTTTCGTCAGATTGAATAAGTTCCCTCTACTTCAGATTGCTGAAAGTTTTCATCTTGAATAGGTATTGAATTCTTTCAAATACTATTTCTACATCTGTTAAAATGATCATTTTTTTCTGATGTTCTGTCAGTGTAGTAAATTATATTGATAGATTTTCACACATTAAACCAACCTCATGTTCCTAGAATTACACCATACTTTGTCATTTTGTATTTTCCTTTTCAGACACTGCTGGATTTTATTTGCTAATTATTTTGTTAAGGATTGTTGCATCTGTGTTCATGAGGTATATTGGTCTGTAATTTTCTTATAACATCCTTGTCAGGGTTTGGTAGTAGGTTTATGCTGGCTTCATAAAATGAATTGGGAAGTGTTTTGTGTTTCTTTTTCCCCCTCTTCAATATTCTGAAAGAATTTGTATAAGATTGGCATTTTTCTTCCTTATATGTTTATTTGAAACCATCTGGACCTGCCTGGAATTTTCGTTGTTAGAAGGATTTTTTTTCCCCTAGTATTATATCATAAAAATTTTCAATCATGCAGAAATATTGAATGGAGTGAACACCTGTAAACTCATTCACTGATCTTACAGTACTAAATTTGCTTTATCATATACCTATTCATCTCTCTCGATGAGAAGCTTTTTATTATAAAGTACTTTCTTTGAAATCATAGAGCTATTTAGATATTCTATTTCTTTTTGCATTAGTTTTTGTCACTTTTGTATTTTAAGAAATGTGTTCATTTTAGTAAATTGTCAAATTTATTGATAAAGTTCTCTTAACATTTCTGAATTATCTTTTTACTATCTACAGGATCTTTCATTCCTAATATTGTTAATTGCTTTTACTCTGTTTTCTCTTCATCAGACTTATAAGAGGATTTTCTTAATACATTTTAAAACTAACTTCGACTTTGATAATTCTATTGTTTGTTTTTATTTCATTGATTTCTGCTTTTCTTTTTAAATTATTTTTTTTAAGTTACTTGGATTTAATTTGTTCTTCCTAACTTGTTAGAGTGGAAGCTCAGATCATTTGATTTTAAACCTCTTTTCTAATACACGTATTTAAAGTCTCAAAGCTTCAGCTACATTCTATAAATTCTTTAAAAAAACATTATAGTAGACATTATTACATGTTCAGGGAATTGGATCTGATTTGAATAGACAAAAGAAGTGAGACAGACTAACATTGATTGCCAACTTCCTTCATGTGGTTAGGAGGCATATACCCATTTTACAGATGAGAAAGCCAAGAGCATATTAGTTCATGTCTTGCCCAAGAAGCCACAGAGCTGGTAAATAACAGGGCTGGGATTTCACCTCTAGCCTTTCTGGCCTCCCACTCTGCTGCCACCCAGAAAAGACAGATCCTGGAATGTTGTAATAACGTGAATGACAACAATGCTAGCAATTACTTGCTTCTACAGAGTATTTGAAAGTTTGGAAAGTGTCCTCAAGCCTCTCTCCTCTCATCTTTTCTGGCATTCTTGTAATGACCAGTATGGGTGGGTGCAGGCCTGCATAGTTGGGTTGTGTCTTGGGAGAAAAGGGGACTAGAGAGAGAGGAGGCCACACCCTGCTTCTCCGGGTCGCATAAAGAATGCTTCATTGTCTTCTGGCATTCGAGATGTTTCTTATTCCATAAATCACGATGTGTTGCTTTTTTTGTTGTCAGTGTGTAGTATTTTCTAATGCCCTAGTGCGTTTTCCTTCCTTCCTTCCTTCCTTCCTCTTTCATTCATTCATTCATTCATTTATTTTTTCTTTACTTTTGACTTTCTGGGCTGGTTAGAAATATCATGCTTAGTTTCTACAATAGAGATGTTATAGAAATCTTACTGTCATCATTAAATATCATCTAGGTATATTATGGTTATCATTGCCATCAGAAGACATACCTTGGATGAATTTGATCCTTTGAAATTTACCATGTCCTTTTTTGTGGCCCAGCATTTCGTTCCCTGTGCACTTGAAAAGAATGTGTATTTTCTATTATTGGGTGCAATATTCTACAAATGTCAGTTACATAAAATTGGTTAGTAGTGTTCAGATCTTCTATATCTTTATTGAATTTTTTTCTTCTTTTATCAAGTACTGTCAGGAGGTGTTAAATTCTCCAAGTATTGGGGCACCTGGGTGGCTTAGTCAGGTCTCAGGATCCTAGGATCCAGCCCTGTATCTGGCTCCGTGCTCAGCAGGGAGTGTGCTTCAGGATTCTCTTTCTTCCTCTGCCTCGCCCCCCCACCTTTTCCTCTCTCAAATGAATCAATAAATCTTAAAAAAAGATTTCTCCATTTGGGCTTGTCTATTTCTCCCTTTAGTTCTGCAACTTTTGTGTGTATTTTGATGCACTATTATGAGAAGCAAGCACATTAGAAATTGTGGTGTTTTCTTTATAAATTGTTTCCTTTATACATTTCTTTATAAATCTTTATCATAATGAAATGTTTGATAATACTGTTTGTCTTGAAGTCTACAGCTGTATGGTTAGTGTGTGTATGGCTAACTTTTCAGCTGTTTTACTTTCCACTTGTTACTGTCTTTATATTTATTATAAGCTGCAAATAATTGGGTCTCCTTTTTATCCAGTCAACTAATCTTTTAAATTAGTGTCTATTTATGACCTATGTAATTATTGGTAAGGTTCTATTAAGTCTGCCATATTGATGCATGTTTCCTATTAGAAACACGTACTCTATGTTCTCTTTCTCCTTTCTTGCCATCTTTTGCTTGAAAAGAGAGTGTTGAAGTCATTCTATTTTTTCATTATTTTCCTTTATATATGTGTATTTATTGATCTCTCTAGAGATTACAACATGCAATAACTTACCACATTTTTTCTTCAAATAATCTTGGGCTACTTCATGAGCAATGTAAGAACCTTGCAATGTATAAATGTATGTTGTTTTGTATTTTGCTTCTCCATATACTATACTATATCTATCAACATTTTACCTTTTCTGGTGCTCTTTCTTCCTTCTTGCATATTTGAGCTTTCTTTTGGCTTCATTTCCTTTCAATGTAAAGGTGTTCTGTTAGCATTTTTTTTGCTGCATTTCTGTCAGAGAAGAATACTCTCAGCATTTCACTGACAAAATGTCTTTTTTTTCATTTTTTATATTTTTATGGTGATAAAACACATGTAACGTAAAATTCACCATTTTGAGCACTTTTAAGCGTATAACGCACTAGCATTAAGTACATTTATGGAATTATACAACCATCACCACTGTCTTTTTTCAAAACTCTTCCATCATCTTAAACAGAAACTGTGTAACTATTAAGCAATAATTTCACATTACCCCCACCTCTGGTAATCTCGAGTTTGCTGTCTGTATGAATTTGCCTATTCTAGATACATGTGGAATCACACAATATTTGCCCTTTTGTGGTTGACCTAGTTGACTTAGCTTAACGTTTTCAAGGTCCATCCGTGTTGTAGTGGGTATCAGAACTTCATTTCTTATTATGGCTGGGTAATATTCTGTTGTATGTCTGTAGCACATTTTTTTAAATCCATTTATCTGTTTATGGACATTTGAGTTATTTCTACTTTTTGGCTACTATGAATATGCTGGAATGAACATCAGCACATCAGTATTTGTTTGAAGAAAATGTCTTTATTTTATCTTCATATTTAGATGATCGGTAAAAGGTAGACCATTCTAGGTTAACAGTTTTGTGTTTCTTTGGGTATTTGGAACATTTCATTTTATTAGCTTCTGGCCTCCATTTTTCCTGATGAGACATCCACAGTTATTTTTTCTGTTGCTATCTTTTGTCATCTGCTGTGTCTTCTCCTTCGGCTGTTTTGAAGATTTTTTGCAAGTTTTTGGCAGCTTGTGCTATTGCCTGAGTATGATTTTCTTTGCACTCAATATGCTTGATGTCTGTCAAGCTGCTTGGATCTGTGGGTTGATTTCTTTCATTAATTCTGGTGCATACACAGCCATTATCTCTTAGAATATTTCTTCTTTTTTTTTTATTCCCTATCTTTTCTTCTGGGATTCCCAGTGATATACTTGTTAGGCTATTCGATACTGTTCCTCAGATCTTCAGTGCTGTGTTCTGATTTTTTTTCCCACTCTCCTTTTATGTATGTGCGTTTCAGTAGATACTTTTTATTAATGGGTCTTTTTATTTGCTGTGTCTAGTCTGCTTTTTTAGCCCATCTGATGAGGTTTTCATTCTATTCTTTTTTTTTTTTTTAGCATTTTCTTTCTTTTTTGGGGGGGTGCATGCATGCAGTGGGGGGAGGGGCAGATGGAGAGGGAGACTCTTAAGCACACTGGGCCTGGAGCCCAACGCAGTGCTCAGTCTTACAACCCTGAGATCACAACCTGAGCCGAAATCAAGATTCAGTTGCTTAACCGGCTGAGCCACCCAGGCGCCCCTATTTTTAGCATTTCATTTACTTCCTTTTTGTAGTTCCCACATCTCTGCTGAAATTCCCCATTTGTTCACATATTTTCTCTCTTTGCCACTGGATCTTTTCACAGACCTGTCATAGTTATTATAAAGGCTGGTCATAAAAACACCTGGGCCACCTCCTAGGTGTGCTTCTTGAATTTTCCTCTCTGGACTGTCAGTCATACTTTCTTACTTTTTTTCATAATTTTTATTGAGTGCCAGATATTCTGTGTAAAAAACAAAGCCCTGTAAGACTGAAATAAAGAAAATTTACCCTCAGAGAATGACAGGACTCCTTCTGAGAGGCATTAGTGTCAGGGACTTAGTCAACCTAACCTGCAGTTGAGTCGGACAGGACTTTGGTACAGCGTTACTTAGATTTGGTTCATGGGAACTTCAGAGATGTCGAGGGAGGTGTCAGGACTTTCTGTTCACCAGGGCTTATGATCTGAGCTCTGACGAGATCTCTTGATGCTTCATAGCTGGACTGCCAAGCTTTCTGAAGGCTGCCAGCTTTTTGGACCCTGGGGAGTTGTCTCTGCGCTCCAGTTCCACCCCAATGGGAGCTCTCTCTCCATTCTGCCGCCTTTTCCTGGTCCTTGGAGAGCAGGTGCAGATGCTCCATGAAGCCTGGCGGGCCTCAGAGGGGTTTCTCTCAGCCCTCTCGCCCTACCCTGAGGCTTTGCCCTGCTCACAGCCTCCACTCAGCAAAGGTCCATGGGATGGAGTTGTGATGGGGACAGAGTGCTCTGCAGCCAGGCTCCTGGCAACTGGAGGTGAATCTGTCACAGCAGCCCCACAGGCAGACGTCACAAGTGTGTTAAAAGTGAGGTTGATTCCTCCTTCATCCCCCATCTACCACAAATGAAAGTAGCTGGGAGTCTCTTCTCTCCTAGGAAGGGCTCATCACTTTCTGGAATTTAGTTCATTTACATGCCTTTGATTCCTTAGCTCTCTGATGGATGAGAGGAAGAGAGGGAGGGAGGAAAGATGGAAGGAAGGAGGGTTGGCTTGTGACTTATCCCACGTTTCTCATGATTGGGTGAGGACGATGATCTCTTGTGACTTTCGGCATCCAAGCCCTAAGGGGAATCTCCTAGTTTCTTTTCACTTCTCTTTCAGAGCTGGTATTTTCTAGGAGTTTCTGAGAATATGAAGTGGATTCGTTCTAAACATTTCTTGTGGTTTCCGGTGTAAAATTTGTTTCCGGAGTATGCTGTTCGTACAGATTGTTTTTTCAGTGAAAAATCCTCTCTTACATCCTACAGCTAAAACAAACAGAACCACCGCCATAAATTGGCCCTCCAATGAGAAACGAAGGTTCATTTGCCAAACGAGAGGGTCCATGGGTTGCCCTTAGCCCACACTAATCGTGTCTCAGATCGGCTAAGCGAGGCTCTCCTCCCATCCTCAGACTAGCCAGAACTCATCCAGTGCTGGTTTGAGTGGGGGCATCTTTCACATGCCAGGTATCCCTGCCCTGCCTTCTGTTTCAATCAGAGCCAACCGCGTGCATGATGCCTGCCTGCTCTAGGGCGCCCCCAGCAGGCACTTCCTCACCCCTCTGCTGACACCTCTCCTGTGCCAAATGCTCCAGGGACTCTCCCTATGACCCTCACCACACCCTCTGCCCTCCACCTTCAGAGCTAATATCCACTTCATTCATTCCACGGACAGCTGTTGGGCACCCTCTGTGGGCCCAGTACTGTTCCGGGCACTTGGTGCGGGTCTGCGAATGACACAAAATCCCAGCCTGCACCGAGCTTGCCTCCCAGTGGGAAAATCCTCATTGGACCTCCCTCAATTCATCTAATCCTCACAACCACCTTATGAAGTAAGTTCTTGGATTGTTCTCATTTTCCAGATGAGAAAATGGAAGCACAGAGAAATTCAGTAAATTGCCCAAGGTCTCCCCAGGAGGGGCTGTTTCCTGCCCAGCCCTTGTGGCCCCTGGAATGTTCTCACCCAGAGGATCCACCTCCAGGCAGTGCGGTGGCTTCGGCGTCCGTGGGTCTGGGCTCCAGTGTTCTCGGCTCCTCCGCATAAGTCACTGTTGCCAACATTTGTCTGTTTATGGATTTTCGGGGCATTTGCACAAGGCAAGGGCAGAGGGTGAAGTAGACCGACACTGCTAGTCTGCTCCGGGACAGATTGGGTGTCTTTGAGGCCTTACTTAGGACACATTCTACCCACGTGGACCAAAATCTGGGCTCGCTGCTTGTGATACAAATGTTTGCTGCCGTTTTTTTTTCTGGACATGAGCGCAGGTGGCCTCTTTCATGAGTTTTTGTTTAACCCCGTTCCCTTCTCTCAGTGGCTGCAGATAAAAATCACTTTAGGAGGCTACCACCAAAGAGAATCATTTCTTATGGTGAGCTCGGAAAACAAACATTTCACCAAAATTTGACTGATCATATGCTTTTCTAACACCCTGACCCTCACTCCCCCAAGCCTCAGAAAGGGCACGCACTTAGCACAACTGGCAAATGATGAATAGATTCTTCCCGAATTTGCATACCTATTCATTAGCTAGGATTGCCATGGCAACTGTGCCTTCCAGACACAGACCTGTGGGCCCTGCACAACTTCCTTCGGGAAACAGTCTGGAAGCCTCTTACTACTCTCCTAGCTCTTGACGGGTGGAGAGAATTTTAGGGACAAGAGCCTAGAGGTTTCCAATGGTCTGTAAGTGATAATTACCAATAGTCTATAAGTGGACACAGGAAGGATGGCATCTTGCTGGAAAATGGTGTGCAAAACCACGGCTTTGGTTCCTTGCCTGCCTGTCCTTGGTGCGGGATAGCCAAATGCAAACACAGTGGGTGCACTCTTACTTCACTGGTGTCATTTTTCTGTGTGAGATCTGGGACTTCTTTGGGAGGAAAGAGGGTTGGGAGTAGGGAGAAAGTGAGGGGACAGGGCTGGAGACTTTGGAAGTGTGTCCTAAACTTCTCCACGCCCCTGGGTCCTGGCCCAATCCAGTGGCCTCAGAGCCTCCTTCACTCAATCTGGAAATGGTTCTGGCTCGGGAAATAAGAACTTTCCAAGGCAGAGCAAACAGCTTTCAAGGGGCAGCTGCCTGATGCTGTCTTCTCGGTCATCCTGGAGAAGGAAGTGAGAGCTGGAGAGACAGCTCAGAACCAATGTCTTTGCTTTAGCTGGACACCAAGGCTGCTGCAGGTTTGCACTTCGAAGTGAGGTCGTCCGCCACCTTAAGCTTTCCACCCCTGAAGGCTTTCACTGAGCTTGATTATATATTAGCCTGGCGCTGAGCCTGGCTCTGTTCGTAGATTCTCAGAAAGTATGGAATGAATGAGTTGGCCTCATCCACAGTGGGCGTTTCTCTCCTTTCCTCCTGATACTGCACCAGGCATGCTAATCTCTTTTGGCCATAAGTGCTTCTGCCCTGTGCTCTGGAGAGACCTCTGCCCCCTGATCCTTGAGAACTTCGTCTGCCTTCCATATTCTTGTGTTTGTTCTCTCTGCTGAGCTTAGCTTCCCCTCTCCTGCTTTTATATTTCTCTGTTGAAATCTCATCTCTGATGGCTTGAGGCCTCAGAGCTGGCTCAGGGGCCGTTAGGGACATGGCAGGGGAGCCAGGGATGTGGGGCAAGAAGACCCAAGAGAACTATTTGATCAAACTATCCGATGGAGGACTATCCTCCCCAGTGACCCTCTGCCAGGGTCCCAGGGAGTCTGAATGAATCAGTGCAGAGACAGAGCTGGTCAGCGGCTGCGGATGGACCTGGGCAAGGCCACCCGGGAGAGGCAGGGGTGATGCTGTCGGGGAGGGACCACTCATTTCCCACCCCGTGTTTACAAAGCACTTTCTCTGAGGCCACTCCCCTGCAAGGTGGACTATAGCCTGTTATGGCACAGGTTATACAAGTAGACAAAAAACTATAATAAAATAGTAAAGCTCCAAGATTTTCTGAGGATAAGGAAACGGCTTCAGCTGGACTCAAGTGTGGAATGTTTCCAGTATATGGCTTTACCTTCCAGCCTGATTGACTTTATTCCTACTTCTCGTGGTTAATTTTATGGGTCAACTTGTCTGGGCCATAGGGTGACCAGATATTTGAGGATGTGTCTGTGAGGGTGTTTTCGGATGAGATTTTCATTCGAATCAGTGGACTGAGTAAAGCAAACTGCCCTTCCCAATGTGGGTGAGCCTTATCTAATCAGCTGAAGGCCTGAAGAGAACCAAAAGGCTGATCCTCTCATCATTAAGGGGGAATACCTCCAGCTTGCTGCTGGAGCTGGAACATCAGTATGCTCCTACCTTCAGACTTGAACTGAAATATCATCTCCTTTTGGGTCTTGAGACTGCTGGCTTTTTGTCAGGAACTACACCATTGGTTTTTCTGATTCTTGGGCTTTGATATATCTATAGCTAGATTTATAAACATAATAAGTCTCTCTCATATCATACATGTATTTTCTTTTTCTTTTTCTTTTTTAAATAAGTGTTCCCATTTATATACAGAAGACAGACTGTACAGGCCCAGCCTGGGCCCAGGAGGGGTCACGCACAGACAGGCGGCAGAGGAAGGGCTATCCCTCCCTCATACATGTATTTACTATATGACCATCCTATTGCTTCTGTTTCTCTGGAGAACCCTGACTATGCAGATACCAAAGGTGGTCCTAGCGGAACAGAATTTTAAGGATGAGCATTCTGAATTAGTTCTGGAGTTTGAATTGGCTCTCTAATCTGATTAGATATAAAGATGCTAATGACGATTTCCAGTGATAACAGAGCACTGATGGTCCTGGTATGATCTGGCAATGGAGATATGTAAAATAGCATCATTGGATCCTCCTAATCAACCGCTTATAAGAAGCAAGGACCTGGCTGATTGTATATATGAAACTTTCAAACCTTTTTGGCAAACTAATGAATATAATGAGATTGGCTGTTTGTTCCTAATGTTGCTGGACAAAGCAGGGAAAGTGAAGGATGAGCTCAAGGATTCAAATTCTCAGCTCAAGTGCCACATAAATGATCTGAAAGCTTCCACGTGTGCCCTGAAGGAGAACCTTACCTCTTACAGCTGAAGGGCTGAGATTGCTGAAAAATGAAACCCAGAATCTCATCCTGCAATTGGCTGAATTACAATGCGAGTTGCATTTCCAGCCTCATAGAATGCCTACTATTGAAGTAAGGGCATTGACTGGGAAGGCGTGGGATCCTCAAAGTTGGAATGGGGATGTATGGGAAGATCGTGATGAAGCTGGAGACATGGAGCCCCAAAAATTCTGATGAGTCTTCTTTGTCAGTGGAAAAAGCCTCCCCATCCCCTGTGGGAGCAGTATTCCCACCTAGGGGATTAATCCTGAATTGTCTGAGGAAACTGTAATGCCTTCCCTTGAAGAAATTGTCATGCAAGATGATGTCGAGTCTCCTCAGGAACCCCCCCCCCACCTTTACTTCTGGATCTATAATTAGACTTGAGTCCTAACAGCATCCTAAAGACAAGGTATAAAATGTGACCCGTGAGGAAATGTGCTGCAATCCAAAAGAACTTCTTGAGTTTTCTAATTTATAGACAGAAATCTGGGGAACATGGGATGGAATGGAAATTAAGGGTGTGGAAAATGGTGGAAGGAACAGAAAATTGGATTAGGCTCACTAAGCAGAGATTCTGCATTTAATGTTGCACTTGGGGAGTTAGAAAGGGTGCTAGCAAATTGGTTTCTTGGATACAATATGGACCAGAAGGTGGCCTACAGTGGGTGAGATGGAAACGCTGGATCTCCCTGGATTTAATGTGGTGGAAGGCACTGCATGGCTTAGGGAGACTGGAATGCTACAGGGGACTTGTCATTTAAGAAATACTCACCAGCACTGGGAGGGTCCAGAAGACATACCTTTCACCCATACTGTGAGGGAATCCCTGGCATCCCTGAAGATCTCTGTGGTCACTCTTCTCTGAGGGCCAAACTTTATACAGTGGGAACTGTAGTCAGTGAATTGGGAAACCCAGGGTGGTGGGGCCCAGTGGTGACGTTCAACTGCCAAGGCAAGGTGGGCATGGTTGCTGTAATGGACAGTAAAGTCAAAGAAGCAATCAGAAGAGTCTGACTCACATACCTAGTCGATCATAAAAGTGAAATAGATGGGAAGCCCACTAAAGTCTTACTTGATCTGTATAAGCAGAAAAGTTCTAGCTCGAGTGAACCAAAGTCTGATCTGAATCATAAAGGCAGAGTTATGGTCCCTCTATCAATTCCCAGGCATGAACCAGTTTACAGACCCAGAGCCCTTAAATGAAGGGGAGGCCAGGTCCTCTTGAGGAAAGACCTCATACACTGACCAACTTTGTACCGTTAATACGTCTCCCAGCCTTCTCCAAGGGGACCCAAGGCTTTTTACCAGGGCAACCACACACTGGGGAAAAGGAAATCATCAATCCTTTCAGAGATGGTGAGCACTGGCTCTGAACTGACACTGATTCCAGGAGAACCAAAATGGCATGGGGTCCACCAGTTAGAGTAGGGATTGATGGGTGTCATGTCTGTCTCACAGTGGCTCAGTGGATCTCTGAACCTATCCTGTGATTATTTCCCTGGTTTTGGAATGAATAATTGGAATAGACGTACTTAGCTGGTAGCCAAATCCCCACTTCTTCCCCTGACTATGGAGTGAGGGTTATTATGGTAAAAAAAAAAAAAAAAAAAAAAAAACCCAACTGGAAGCCTCTAGAACTGCCTCTACCTAGGAAAATAGTGAACCAAAAGCAATACTGCATTCCTGGAAGGATTGCAGAGATGAGTGCCACCGTCAAGGTCTTGAAAGATGGAGGGATGATGATTCCCACCCACCCCATGCCCATTCAATTCATCTATTTGGCTTATGAAGAAGACAAATGATCTTGGAGCATGACAGTGGATTTTCATAAGCTTAACCAAGTGGTGGCAACAATTTCAGCCACTGTACCAAATGTGGTTTCATTATTTGAGCAACTTAACACATCCCCTGGTACCTGGTATGTAGCTAGTGATCTGGAAGATGCCTTTTCCCCCATCCCCGTCCAGAAGGACCACCAGAAGCACTTTGCTTTCAACTGGCAATGCCACCAATATACCTTCACTGTCCTAGCTCAGGGTATACTAACTCTTCAGCTCTGTGACATAATTTAGTTTGTGGGAATCTTGCTCATCTTTTGCTTCCACACGATACCCCACTGGTCCATTATATTGATGACACTATGCTGATTGGACCTTGGGAGCAAGAAGTAGCAACTGGTCTAGACTTATTGGTTAGGCATTTGCATGTTAGAGTAGAAATATGGGAAATAAATCTGAAAATTTCAGGGGTCTTCTACCTCAGTGAAATTTCTAGGGGCCCAGTGGTGTGGGACATGCTGAGATAACCCATCTAAGCTGAAGGATATGTTGTTGCATCTGGCCCCTCCTATGACCAAAAAAGGGGTGCAGTGTTTAGTGGGCTACTTTGGATTTTGAGGCAACATTTTCCTCATTTCAGTGTGTTACTACTCCACCCTAACATTTCCTCATTTCAGTGTGTTACTACTCCACCCTCTTTGCTGAATGACCTGGAAAGCTGATAGTTTTGAGTAAAACCCAGAACAAGAAAAAGCTCTACAGAAGGTCCAGACTGCTATGCAGGCTGCACTCATGGGCCAAATGATCCAGCAGATCCAATGGTTCTTGGAGTGCCTGTGACAGATAGAGATTCTGTTTGGAGCCCTTGTCAGGCCCTGAAAGGTAAATCATGGCATGGGCCCTTAGGATTTTGGAGCAAAGCCCTGCCATCCTCTGCGGGTAACTACTCTCCCTTTGAGAAACAACACTTGGCCTGATACCAGGCCTTAGTAGAGACTGAATCCTTGATTCTGGGCCACCTTATTACCATGAAACCTGAGCTGTCCATCATGAACTGGTTGTTATCTGACCCACCAAGCCACAGAGTTGGGAGTGCACAGCAGCATTCCATCATCAAATGGAAGTGGTATGTATTTGTCTGGGCCCAGACAATTCCTGAAGACACGAGTAAGTTACATGAAGAAGTGGCCCAAATGCCCGTGGCCCCCACTTCTGCTACACTGACCTCTTTCTTTCTGCTTGCACCTGTGGCCTCATGGGGCGCTCCCTATGATCACTTGACAGTGGAAGAGAAGACATGGTTTGCAGATGTCTCTGCACGCTAGGCTCATACCACCTGAAAATGGACAGCTGCAGCTCAGTAGACCCCTCTCTGGGTCATCCCTGAAGGATAGTGGTGAAAAGGAAACCTCCCAGTGGGCGGAATGTGAAGCAGTGCGCCTGGTTGTTGACTTTGCTCAGAAAGAGAAAGGACCAGACATATGATTATACACCAATTCATGGGCTTTAGCCAGTGGTTTGGCTAGATGGTCAGGGACTTGGAAAGGAACATGATTGGAAAATTGGTGACAGGGAGATTTGGGGAAGAGATATGTGTATAGACCTCTGTGAATGGGTAAAAAACATGAAAATATTTGTGTCTCATATGAATGCTCACCAAAGAGTGACCTCGGCAGAGGAGGATTTTAATAATCAAGTGGTTAGCATGACCCATTCTGTGCATACCAGTCAGCCTTTTTCCCCAGCCATCCTTGACATTGTCCCATGAGTTCCTGAAAGAAGTGGTCACAGTGGCAGCGATGGAGGTTATGCATGGGCTCAGCAACGTGAACCTCCACTCACCAAGGCTGACCTGGTTACAGCCACTCCTGGGTGCCCAATCTGCCAGTAACAGAGACCAGCGTGGAGTCCTTGATATGGCCGCCTTCCCTGGGTGATCAGCCAGCTACCTGGTGGCGGGTTGATTATACTTGACTGCTCCCATCATGGAAGGAGCAGTGTTTTGCCCTTACTGTTCCATAGACACTGGATACATATTTCCCTCCCCTATATGCAGTGCTTCTGCCCAAACTGCCATCTGTGGACTTACGGGATGCCTTATCTACTGTCCCAGTATTCCACACAGCATTGCTTCTCATCCGGGAACTCACTTCATAGAGAATGTGGTGTGGCAATGGACCCATGCTCAAGGAATTCACCGCCCTTACCATGTGTCCCACCATCCTGAAGCAGCTGCTTTAATGGAACAGTGGAAGAACCTTCTGAAGAGTCCGTTACATGCTGGCCCGGTGGCAGCACCTTGCAGGGCGAAGGCAAGGTTCTCCAGAAGGCAGTGTATACTTGAATCAGTAGGCGGACAATATGTGGCTCTGTTTCTCCTATAGCCAGGATCCGTGGGTGCAGGAATCAAGGGGTGAAAATGGAAATAGTACAGTCCACTATTACTCCTAGTGACTCTGGCAAAATTTTTGCTTCCCGTCCGCATGGTCTTATGCTCTGCTGGCCTGGAGGCCTTAGTTACAAATGGAGGAGTGCTTCTACCAGGAGGCATGACAATGATTCCATGGACCTGGGAGTTAAGCCTGCCACCAGCCACTTTGGGCTCCTCATGCCTCTTAATCAACAGAAAAACAAGGGTGTTTGATCCAGACTACCATGGGAAAATGATTGAACTGCTATTCCATAGTGGAGATAAGGAAGAGTATGTTTGGAATACAGGAGATCCTTGAGGGCTCTCTTAGTATTACCATGCCCTGCAACTAATGAATCATTGAACATTCTACCAAAAACTAATGATGTACTTACTATATGTTGGCTAATTGAATTTAAATAAAAAATAAATAAAATCAATGGAAAACCATAACAGCACAATCCAGGCAGGAATACTACTGGCCCCAAGCCTTCAGGAATGAAGATTTGGGTCACCCTACTATGTAGAGAATCACAAGCTGATGGAGGTGCTTGCTGAAGGCAAAGGGAGTGCAGACTGGGTAGGAGAAGAAGGTTACCAGCTATGACCACGTGACCAGTCACAGAAATGAGAACTGTAACTGTCTTGCGTATTTCCTCCTTATTTTGTTATGAATATATTTGTGTGTGTGTATAAAAAATATATATATATAAAATATCTTTGTTTCTTTCCTTTCTTATTCCCTCATCATGTAACATGTTTATTGATTTTATATCATAGTATTTAAGTACTGTTAATGTTCTCTGGTAAAATTTAAGTTATTGGCTATCAAGAAGAGTAAACATTCAAGGGCTTACTCTTCTGGGGAGCGGGTTAGGACATTTTTGGTTGTGTGTGTGTCTGATTTTCAGATGCCTCTCTTCCTCTGTCAATCTTCCCTGCTTGGCTGGAGGTAATGTCTTCTTCCTTCAATTTTCATAGTATTTAGTTGATAACTCTTCTGTATCTGTTTATTCATAGATTTTATCTCATGGGACTATAGCCTTCTTCCAGGTATGATCTACTGCAATTTACATTTGGCTCCCCCGGCTCCCAGCGCAGTGCCCTGTAGGTGGCAGATATTCTGTAAATATTTGATTAGTGGAATAGAGGAATGACCATGGACTTGGCAAGCAGGGTGTCAGGGAACAGAATCTGATGCCAGGTTTCCCATAAAATGGGCAGCTGTGCTGATCCATTTTGGGGGATGGTAGGGGAACAGGCCACACAGAGTCAATGATGTGGGCCCTGAAGGGTCCTGCCCCCATGACTAGGGCACTGTATGAGATCCAGCTTAGACTGCATCTTCTCTCTGGAAGCAGTTTGGTTAGGCCTCCAAATGTGATCTTTTTCTTTTCTGAGCCTGTAATAGGATTTTTGATATCTCCTCTCTGCTTCATCTTCTTAACCAACCAAAGGCTGGTTTTGACTGTCTCATCCAGAAAGACTGCTGTGGTTGGTAGTTGTATTCAGGTTTTATGTTCCCTGTGGGATGGTCAGCTTCTTTATCTACATCTATCTGTCTATCCGTCTATCTTTCTATCTATTTATCTATCTATAATTGAGATATAAATGACATGTAACACTGTAGTAGTTTAAGGTATGCAACATAATAATATGTATGTATTGTGAAATGATTACTACAAGTTTATTTAACATCCATCATGACACATAGTTAATTTTTTTCTTTTTTCTTATAATGAGGACTTTTACGATCTATTCTCTTAGCAACTTTCAAATGTACAATGCAGTATTCTTGACTAGAGTCACCATACTGTACATGACATCCCCAGGACTTAATTTATCTTGTAACTGTAAATTTGTACCTTTTGACCACCTTTATCCATTCCCCCACTCCCCAGTGTCCCTCAGCTTTGGCAACCTTCAGGTGTTCCCTGTGTCTTTTTTTTTTTTTTTTAAAGATTTTTCACTGATAGGACTCCACATATAAATGAGATCATACAGGATTTGTCTTTCTCTGTCTGTTTCAGTTAGCATAATGCCCTCCATGTTGTCACAAATGGCAAAATTTCATTTCTTTATGGCTGAATAATATTTCACTCTCTGTTTGTATGTATATACCACATATATATACACACGTTTTGCTTATCCATTCAGAATGGCTAGCTTCTTAAGGGCAGGGACCTGTCATACTAGGATTGGATTCCCTTGGTTCTTAACTGACTCCTTGCACCTAGTAGGTGTTCAGCAAGTATTTGTGGAAAGAGAGACTAAATGCAACCTGAATCCCACCTCTTAAATGTTCCTAGAGAAACACTCTTATGATAACACTGTCTCCCCTGGCGAAGGTTCAACACCCCACACTTCTCGTCTGGAATTGTATGTTCTTAAAGCCACAGGGAACTATAAAAAAACGCAGAACTCATTGGAGGCTCTCGACCTGGTTCTGTTTTAACCTTCTGGGCGAGCTCCATCAGGCGCTGGGGCTGGTAGTGATTGTTTTATTTCACAGCAAAGCTTTATGAACCGAACTCTTAATAGGACTTAAAGCACTGAGGCATGATGGTTGGGGAAGGCCTCCCAGGAACATATGACAAAGTTTGGTCCCCTCGGAATGAAGATGCAAACACTAAGGGGGACAAGATTAAAATCTATAATATTGTAATTATAGATAGTTAACCCAGGATTATACATGAAATTTTGAAATTAATACTTTGAGATCTTTTTTTTTTTTTTTTTTTGAATGAGAAGTTTTGGGCACTTTGGATACGAAGTCCTACTTTATAGGCCCATAATAAAGTCAGGGAGCCCCTTACCCCTTTGAAGAAGACAGAAGCAGGGGATGCAAATGGATTCCAAAGGGGTGCAGGCAGACTCATGGATCACAAAGAGCTGTGCAGAGCAGGTGGGATATATTTAGAATTTGAGGGTGCCATCAGGGAAGAGAACCCGGCTGAGTCCTGAGGTCTCCACCTCAGGAGTGGACTGGCGGTCAGACAGAGTCTCTGCCCCAGCACACGCCAGCCCTATTCTGGCCTGGCCTCTCCGGGAGGCCATATAAATATGATGCAAGTCGTCTTCTAACTTTTTGGGAAGGGAAAGATGAGGCTGTAGTAACTGTTTTGCGTTCTTGGCAGCACGTCACCTTCATCTGCCCTCTCCCTTCACGTGTGTTGTGCTTGACTGACCAAACTGGTCTTGACAGAGAGGCCATTTGCTTTGTAGTGACAAGAGCTTTTCCTAAAGCAATTAGAAAATACCAGGTGGAAGAGAGTAGAAAAGAGGACAGGCCAGGGCCAGGGGAGTTGCCTGGAAACCATCAAGCACTGGGATTCTCCTCTGTGTTCCATGTGGTTCGGGGTCTGTGTGCCTGGCAGGATGTTCCAGGGGCCTCTCTATCCCCCAAAAGGCCATGGTTGGGCTCTCCCTCCATCCCTGATTGCTTTTGTACTCATGCCATTTATATAAGACCTTACTTCATTTGTGCTGCTGCATATGCATTAGCTGTAGGATCATAGGGTCTCGGGGTACAGGGAAACTAGAGAGGAGTATGGTAGGCTGAAAAGTGGCCCCCCAAAGATAATCAGGTTCTAACCATCGGAACTTACGTTCTCTTATTTGGAAAAAAGTCTCTGTAGCTGTGACTACGTTAAAGATCTTGAGCTGGGGAAATTCGCGTGTCTTATCAGGGTCGGCCCCGAATGTAATCGCATGGCAGTAGAGGGGTATTTGGCACACACAGAGAAGGCCATGTGCAGACAGAAGCAGAGTGGAGTGATGTAGCTACCAACCAAGGAACTCAGCAGACAGTGGAAGCTGAAAGAGGCAAGGAATAAATTCTCCCCTAGAGCATGCAGAGGGAATGCTCTTGATTTTGACCTAGTGATACTGATTTCAGACTTCTGGCCTCCAGAACTGGGAGACAGTAAGTTTTCATTGTTTTAAGCCACCAGGTGTGTGATAATTTGTTATAGCAGGCACAAGAAGCTAATAAAGAGTATCACTTATCATAGCCACTCACCTAGGAAATGATCTTCTAGAGAGGCCCTTGATGAATGTCTGCCTGAGCAACCCCCTCCTGCACCTAGTACTTTCTCTGGCAGCCCATTCCATGATCCACGAGTTCTGATGGTCAGGATGGTTCTTATGAAGTCTGTAATTCAACACATATGGCCTCAACCCCTGCCCTGGAGTTCCCTGCCCTCCCCATGTGTTTGACGTCTGCTACTCTGGTTGACTAGCCGCATTGTCCCTGATAGGGATGTGATTTTCACTGTACTCAAAGGTGGTGCTGAATGCTACCAGAACTGAGAATCGGTCTACTTCTGAGAGTTTTCAGTGTGTCTATCCTCAGCTTCTCCACAATCATCAATATAATAACCATGATGATAAAAATAGCACTGTTTTGTGTCGACATATGGTTTAACCTTTTTGGAGGTTTCATTACCATCTGTGCAAGGTAGCTCGGTGAGTATTATCATAGTCCAGTAGAAAAATAGGGACAATGAGACACAAAGAGGAAGAATGATTTGGCCCAGATCAGTAAGTGATTAATGTTAAATCCATGATTATAATTCAATATCCCTTCAACTTTATCATGGTCTATACCACAGGAGTCCAAAGTGGTGCAGTCTAGGGGCTATGGAAAAAAATCCACTGAAGCTTGGGAAGAAAATACTAGAATTTACTCATATCTTTTTTAATGTAAAATTAAGAAGAAAGCTGAGCTTTTCTAATATTTGGCAAGTAAATAGTATAGGCATATAGTTTATGAATAAGTGAATGGCATGTATATTTTAGAATCTTTTACTGATACACATACAAAAGAAGCGTATGCTGTTTAAAAAGTAGAGAGATTGCTGTTCTTCCCTACCATTCTCCTTTTTAGCCAAAACTGATGATTTGAGATTTGATTCAGAATGATATTTTTGCATGAACATGTGGACACAAATTGGCTGGTGATGAAGAGATGACTAAATTAGTCTGGTTTAACTCACTGTCTAGTAGGGGAACCAGATATGTAAACAGTGACTACTTACTATACAGTGCACGTAGAAGCAGAGAGAGATGGAAAAATTTGAAAAATTTTGAAATTTGGAATTTTGAAAAATTAAGGTTATTCCACAATTTGTGAGATGGGATAGAATCAGCTGCTTTTCCTTGTCCTTGACCCCTGGTTTTTATTTGCCACTTTATGCAGATTAGGGAGGTAGCAGAAGGTGGCCTGAGGTCACCCTTGCTGGATCAGGGCCCGTGTAGACAGCATGCTGTCATGGACACATGGCAGAGGCAGGCCATTCAGTATATCACTGGGCATCCCATGCTGACTTCACCTGAGCAAAGCATTAACCAATTCCCCTATACTTTTAGAGGGGCAGAGAGACCCGATACAGCTTTTACTTTTCTCTACAAAATATTGCTCTGCGGAGTGTGCTGGAGGCTTGGGAGAGCCATGGAAAAGGGAGTGAGGGGACCCATTTGTCTCTGTAGATGTCAGACTCAGCTTGAATTTCTGCCTCTATTTTCCTATCCCCATCACTGGACCAAAACATAGAAGTAGCCTGTCCTTCCATTTCAGATTTATTTATTTATTTTTATTTGAGAGAGGGCATGAGCAGGTGGAGGGGCAGAGGGAGAGGGAGAAGCAGACCCCCTCCTGAGAAAAGGATCAGACTCAGGGCTTGATCCCAGGACCCCAGAATCATGACCTGAGCCACAGGCAGATGCTGAACCGACTGAGCCACCCAGGCGCCCCTGTCGTTCCATTTCAGGCTAGTCTTCCTTGGGGGAGTAAATGTTTAAATAGTTCCCTCTTTGGGGGCTCTTCTCTCTGTCTCATTTTCTTATCTGTGACATGAGGGCGTAAACACAGTACCTACTTCATTGGGTTGCCATGAGGATTAAGCGAAATGGGTGTTTAAATGTTTTAGAACAGGTGCCTGTTACATAGGTGGACAGAAGGGGTAAGCTTGTGTTATCACTGGTGTTATCCAAGTGACCAATAAATGGGTGGCTCTAGTGCTGGCAGAGGTCTAACTCTTTCCCTCTGGGGGCCCTTTGGAAATAGGCTCCTGGAGTTCCCTGAACCTGAGCTCCTCGGATACTGAGACCTCCCACCCTTTTCCACTACGACGACATCCGTAATGACCCTTCGGATTCCTTAAAAAGTTTCTATGTGTCATCAGCTCCCCAGGACAAACGAGTGTCCTAGAAAGGGGCTTCCCAAAGGTTGGTCCTTCCTGACTTCTGGCACTCCCTGGCCTTTGCAGAATTCCACTATAATTGTATGGTTTCTATCGAAAATTTGAATCCCTGTTAAAATTCACAGAGTGATTGTCACCAAGGGCAGATCAACTCATGTATAGTTATATCTGGTTATACAGCAGTAAGCAGAAAAGGACGGTTGGTCCCTGGAAATCTTTGCTTTTCTCGGAAAAAAAAAAAAAAGATATACGTACTGAAAAGTGGGGAAGATGGCTACCCTAGAGAGGGAGTAACTAGTTTTCACCAAGGCATTTGACCAATTTACTTTTAGTATGTAAAAAGTACTGAAGGACAAGATGGAAAAGTCGAGACAGGATGCTACTAAATTAGGGAGACTTATAACCAAGTGAATAACTATGCTCCAGGGCAGGCTCCCAGTAACATGCCACAGGGCTTTGTCTCCAGCTTTCTTTCACTTTACAATTTTAGCAGCGATTTCCTGAAGCAAGGGCATGATGGAATTAGGATCCAAAAAGATCTTGACAGGCCGGAACAATTAGGCTGAATCCAACAAGCTGAGATTTATCAGAAACAATTGTAAGGTCTTGCCCTGGCATCTAAACAACCAACTCTATAAGAATAGGAGATGAAAAGCATGACAAGAGGTGGACGACCGTCAGCACAGTTCCCAGTGTTCAGCACGAGGTTTGACATGGATCCACAGGACGATGGGGCTGTCAACAACAGAGTTTCACTTCTAGACTGTGATGCCACAGATACAGTATCATGACAAGGGAAGTCATTCTTCCCTCCATCCTTGCTGCGTAGACCACGGATGGAGTATGGGGATCAGTTCTGGACCCTTGACCTGAAGATCCCATGGAACACACGTGGAGGAGAGAACCAGGGTCCCAGCCACACTCCGTGTCGTGTTCTCTAATGAATCACGGATGGCATTGGGAACCCTTGCTCCAGAGAGAAGATTCTGTGAAGACATGATGGTTGCCTTCCAACATTTTAGGTTGTCCCTTAATATTTGAAGGGCTGTCATGCTGAAGAAGTATCCAACGTTCTGGGTGGCCTCAATGATTAGAACAAGGGTGAATGGGGGGTAGCCACTTCTATGGAGGCAGAGTTTGATGTGAAGTAAGGGCTACCATAACTGCTAGTGTTTCCAGCAATCCACAGGTGACTGGACTGTGTGGGAGGACACCTCAGAACTAGTAGTTAAGAGCTGAGATGGATAGTCAAGACTTAAGGGTACGTTGTGTTGTTGATTTAGAGGTGGTTCATGGTTTTGCTTTTTTTTTAAAAAAAAAATCCAAATGTATAAGTTACAGAGATCTTTAAAATGTAATAGCCTGATGTCTGTTTGTGCCTAAACGTGGTGGCCCCAGAACCACATAAATCAGGGCCAGGATTTTTGCATCATGGAACACGAAGGAGATGATCTTGTGTTAGAAGATTTGATAACAGGATTTGCAACCACCCCTTCCTGTGCTAAAATAATATCGTTATTGCAAAATATAAAGTTTTCAAGGGGATTACATCACCATACCTTGTCAGGATGAGCTGGCCACAAAACCCTTCCCCACCTGGCTGGCTGAAGTAGCCAGTCTAATAGAGTTGTTTAGAATTGCCCATCTGGCAAACAAAAGTGCCTGCCAAAAGTGATCAGTTTTATATTAGCCTAATTGGTTCTGAATAGTTTTCTCAGTAAAAGGTTCAATTGTACCTTGACGGTTCATAGAATCTTCGTAGAACAAGACATTTTTTTTTCTTATTTGCTATTAAGAAGGCATGTATCCAATTGTTCTATAAAAGCCGGGTACAGTAATTCAAATATACATTCGGGTAAACTATCCAAGGTAGACTTTTTCAGCCGTATCTATATAGAATGACATAGCTTTATTGACTCTCGTGTTAAGTCTGGAGGTAAGATGAATTCCTGGCTGGTTAATTCAGCCTCTCAAGATGTCAGAATTTTAGGGGTGCCTGGGTGGCTCAGTGGCCTCAGCGCCGCTGCAGGGCTCCGAACTTGACCTGAGTCGAAACCAAGAACTGGACACTTAACTGCATCTGCCTTCGGTTCAGGTCATGATCCCAGGGGTCCTGGGATCGAGCCCCGCATTGGGCTCCCTGCTCAGTGGGAAGCCTGCTTCTCCCTCTCCCTCTGCCCCTCCATCCTGCTTGTGGCTCTGTCTCTCTCTCTCGAATAAATAAATAAAATCTTTAAAAAGAAAGGATGTCAGAATTTTAAGTTACAGCTCTGCAGTTCTCTTGGCTTCTCCTCATGGAGGCAAGACGTCTGACACATATCCCACCTTCACAGCACAACAGCCAAAGCAAGGCGTGTCCCCTGTGAAGAGAGAGGACACCTTTTCCCAAGAGACCCCCAAGTCTCTTCCTTTACAATGCATCTCATGTCACACCATTTTGAAAGATTACTACATGGTTTTGCAGATGTTCAAGCCTGCCAATTCATGCAGTCTGAAAGCTATTGCTCTAGATTTATTTTTTTAAATATTATTTTATTTTTAATTTTGATTTTGATTTTTAATTAATGTGAAGTACAGATTTTTAACTAACACACGTGTAGATTCTTGTAACTACTAATACATACAGAATAGCTTGATCATGCTAAAACATCTCATGTTTTCCCTTTGTGTCTAAATTCATGACAGGTATTGGGCTCTAGTTTTTTTTTTTTTTTTTTTTTTCCTCGTAATGTCTTTGACTATTTTTGGTATCAGGGTAATGTCAGCCTCATAAAATAAGTTAAGAAGTGTTCCTCCTCTTTTATTTTCTGGAAGAGATTGTGTAGAATTGGTATTATTTCTTCTTCAAATGTTTGGTAGAATTTGCCAATGAAGCCATCTGGGCCTCAACATTTCTTTTTCAGAAAGTTTTAAATTATGAATATAATTTTTTCAAGAGGACTATTTAGCTTATATCATTATGTCTTTCATCTTTGGTGAATTTTGTGTTGTTTGAGGAACCAATACATTTCCTTTGTCTTTCTTGCTCAGAGTTGGTATACCCCTATCTACATTGACAACCCTGTCAGATATGTTATAATTTTTATTTTCAGCCATCAGGCATTTTTAAAGAACAAAATGCGATAAGTATTTACCCAGATATTTACCATTCCTTCATTCCCGATGTTCTTAGTTTCCCGCTGGAATCCTTTTCTCTCTGAGGAAGTTCCTTTAAAAATTATGTTCGAGTAGGTCTTCTGACAATGACTTTCTCTGCTTTCCTTCATCTGAAATTTTCTTCGTTATACCTCCATTCCTGCGGGATATTTTCACTGGATCTAGAATTGGGTTGACTGTTCTTTTCTTAGCACATTAAGTCTGTTCTTCCATTTCCGCCTGGCCTCCCTGTCTTATGATGAGAAATCTGTAGTCCTTTGAATCATTGCTTCCATACTGATAATGCTTCCTTTTCCTTTGGCTGCTTTCTGGATTTTTTTCTTTACTCATCAGAAATTTGATTATGGTGTATCTGGGCTTTTTTTTTTTTTTTTTTTTTTGAGATTTGTTCTATTTGGGATTCACTGAATTTCTTGAGCCTGGTTGTTTGTTTCTATCAACAAAGTTGGGAAATTTTCAGTCATTATTCCCTTATATATTTTTTCTTCTCTGTAGCCTCTTTTTTTTTTTAAAGATTCTATTTATTTATTTTAGAGAAAGAGCACGTGAGAGAGAGTGGGGGTGGGGGGAGGAGCAGAGGGAGGGGAAAAGAATCTCAAGCAGACTCTGCACTGAGCATGGAGCCGCTGCAGGGCTCCGAACATGACCTGAATCGAAACCAGGAACTGGACACTTAACTGACTGAGCCACCCAGGCACCTCTCTGTACCTTTTCTCATCTCCTTTTGGGACTCTGATAGAATGGACATTAATCACAGTAGAGGAGAGGGGAAGGACTCATGATTTTTATTGACCTGTGTACAAGTTCACTAACTTTTCTCTCATTCCCATTTTGTAATTGAGCTTATCTCTAGAGATCTGTTGTCGTTGGCTCTTTTTTTTTTTACAGTTTTATTTATTTTTTTCAATGAATACAGTGTTTAAGAATGACTAGAATTTTTTTAAATTAACATAATGTATTATTTTTCTCAGGGGTACAGGTCTGTGATTCATCAGTCTTACACAATTCATAGCGCTCACCGTAGCACATACCCTCCCCAATGTCCATCACCCAGCCACCCCAACCCCCCACCCCCTCCACTCCAGCAACCCTGTTTGTTTCCTGTGATTAAGAGTCTCTTATGGTTTGTCTCCCTCTCTGGTTTCATCTTGTTTCATTTTTTCCTCTCTTCCCCTATGATCCTTAGCCTTGTTTCTCAAATTCCACATATCAGTGAGATCATATGATAATTGTCTTTCTCTGATTGACTTATTTTGCTTAGCATAATACCCTCTAGTTCCATCCATGTCATTGCAAATGGCAAGATTTCATTTTTTGATGGCTGCATAATATCCCATTGTGTATATATATACCACATCTTCTTTATCCATTCATCTGTCGATGGACATCTAGGTTCTTTCCATAGTTTGGCTATTGTGGACATTGCTGCTGTAAACATTGGGGTGCACGTGCCCCTTCGGATCCCTACCTTTGTATCAGTTAGATTCTTATTTATATCATCTATTTCTTTGTTGAAACATTGTCTTTACATCGCTCTCAAGAGCATTTGCCCTCACACATTGCACTCTCTCTTTAGTGGTTTTGTTAAAGCTCCTCCCCAACCCCCCTGATAATTCTAACACATGTGTCTTTGGCATTTGTAGATTGTGTTTTCTAATGTAGGTTGAGACTTTCCTGTTTCTTCATAGACTGAACAATTTCGTATGATACTCGGGACATTTTGAATATTATGTTATGAGACTCCCGGCCTTTTAAAAATCCTGTGGAGAATGTTGATATTCTTGTTTAAGCAGGCAGTTGGTTTGGTTGGGCTTAAGCCACGAATTCTGACCAGCTTTCTTTGGGTTGTGGTGCCAATGTCTGTTCAGTTTTCAAATCCTTTGCCTTGCAGTTCAGCTCTATTCTGCTTGTGTACCACCCACTGGCCATCCTGGGACCTGAGTAGCAGTCAGTCCTGTCTTTCTGTTCAAAGTCTATGCGCTGCTCTTTAAGGTCAGCTGCGTGAGCAGCTCGTGGGCGAGCCCAGGATTTCATAAACAATATTGTGGGGTAGCTTTGCCAAGCTCTTCACTCTCCCAGATCTTCCTGATCCTTTCCAGCTCTTGTCTTTTTTATCCCTACAGCCAGAAATATGGGGCTCTATTTGTCCCATTCTGCTCCACAATTTCCATGGCTATGCCTTCTTGGTCCAAATGACAGGAGAAAAGAAAGAAAAAAGCATCAGGAGTTCCCCCCATTCCTGAGACAAAGGCGCCTCTGATCAGCTCCCTCAGAGCTTCTCGGCGCCTACAGATTACTGTGTACTGGGCCTGCGGGACTGAAGAAATGAAAAAAAAAAAAAAACACATTAAATATTTCCCTCACTCTCTCTCAGCATTGGCAGACCCCTTTCCCACCCAGGAGTCAGAATTAGAGGGTTTCCTGGAGCTCCTGCTGTCCACACCAATGCCCACTTCCAGGCTGCACACTGCATTGCTTCTAGCTTGGGAACACCAGAGGAAAAATATAGGAAACTGTGTGCTGGTATGGTCGCACTTCAGATTCAGGTCGTCTTCCCCAATTGCCCTCCTAATGTGTTTTCGCAGAATCTTTACAGAGCTGCTCCACACTTCCTGTCTGGGCTTCATAGCCATATTCGGTGCAAGAGATAGGGTGGAATGTTGTTCCATCTACCCATAACCAGAAACTCTTGGAAAATTTTCACAAAAGTTTTCTTCAGCCTAAGTGGTTAATTGAATGTCATGTCATAAATTCAGTCACTATACGTGAGCTATCGAGAAATCGGGTGTCTCTAAAATACTGAGCAAATGCCACAGGACCCCCCCCCCCGGAAATAGGAATATCAGCTATTATGAGTCTTTCAGGGTCTGTACCTATGAACACCTGGGTCCATGATTGACAGCCTTCTCAATCTTGATAGCTAAGCTCTGAAATCTATTACAATTCAATTTGTTTTCTTATAATCAGATTTCAAAGTAAACTAATTTCCAATTTGTTTCCTTTAAATTTAACTTAACATCCTGATTTTACTGGATTTTTCCTTTCAGGAAGCTTCCGTCAATGCTGAAATCAGTAGCGAGCTCCCTCAGTACTAGTCATGTCAGGATTTTTGGTTCGGTCTGTACAATTTCCTTGGCATTGCTCTTATACATCATCCCTGCAGCAGCATTGCTAAGGAAGAGACAGGGTTAGTGTCAGAAGGAAGTAGTCCCTCCTGACCTAGGGTGGGAGGTCTAGTTCTTGGGAAGAAAGGAACAGAGAAAGACCCTGTAGTCCATAGATTGGATGGTGTTCCTAAGTGGTTCCTTTATTTTCCTTGATAAAGATTTTTTTAAGAGACCATTTAAAAGAGAGAAATTCTGCATGTCTTGTATATCCTCGAATTCTTTTTCTTTCTTCCTTCCTTCCTTCCTTCCTTCCTTCCTTCCTTCCTTCCTTCCTTCCTTCCTTCCTTCCTTCCTTTCTTTCTTTCTTTCTTTCTTTCTTTCTTTCTTTCTTTCTTTCTTTCTTTCTTTCTTTCTTTCTTTCTCTTTCTTTCTTTCTTTCTTTTTTAGTTGTTTCATACACTCCTAAAGTCTCCATTTAAAAATATAAATGAAATTGGATATTCACAATCCAGGAAGCATAGCATTTAGGTTTAAGTCCACATTGAAAACCTAGAATCTTCAATGAAATGGAAACGTGTAAAAGTGATTATACTCGCCCCTGTTGACAGCCGGGTTTTTGTTTTTGTTTTTAAAGATCTTATTTATTTGACAGAGAGAGAGAGAGAGAGAGAGAGACAGCCAGAGAGGGAAGCACAAGCAGGGGGAGTGGGAGAGGGAGAAGCAGGCTTTCTGCGGAGCAGGGAGCCCAGTGTGGGACTCGATCCCAGGACCCTGGGATCATGACCTGAGCCGAAGGCAGACGCTTAACTAACTGAGCCACCCAGGCACCCCTGACAGCCAGGTTTTAAAGCCAGACAGTTCCAGCGGTGGTTTGTTTTCAACTTCTGTTTGTTTCATGCAGAATGGTAGAGCTTTTGTACCTCACTGGCCCTTGTGTTCCAATGTTTCTCATTGTGCCCAATGCCTGTCATCTACATGGGACAATGTATTTTTCCCCCTAGGGAATTTGGTGATTTTTTCAACAATTTCAGTGCAGAAGTCATCTTTCAAATCCCTAATCCCTTGGCCTTCTGCCCAGTGTGTGGACACGGTGTTACAAATACACCCGTGGATGTGCTCTCCACGTTAGCCTTCGTGGAGAATGTTGATATTCTTGTTTAAGCAGGCAGTTGGTTTCGTTGGGCTTAAGCCACGAATTCGTTAGCCCTAGCAGCTAACACACAGTATTTACTCCTACTTTGCGCTCAACTGAGCTAATAATTACTGGAAGTAGAACCGTTGAACTTATCATCATCCAGGGACTCATTGGGGTGAGATGTGTAGCATATAGAGATATTCAATGTGTTGTGATTGTTTTTTCTTAATATGTATTATGGCGATAGGGCCTCAGAAGGGCAATTTTCTATACAATTCTAATTTTGTGTGAAATGATATGGGTGGTGGTTGTAAAACATTCTATCTAAGATGGGTTGGTGCCAAGGAGCCTCTTACTTCTGTACAATTTGGAAAGCTGGAGTACATGTTCCACAGAGGATGTCCTCAAGATTGAGCGATACTCTTGGTCCAGCAGAGCCATGAACCCTGAAGAACTATTTCATAAAGACACTTACCCCATTAAAAAAGAGAAATACCTTACTGTTTTATTACAACCATATGACATGCTGTTATAGAAGCAATCAGATCTTCCAAAAACAGGGGACTGATGAGAAAACTATAGCTCTCTATAGGGTGTTAGGTGGCCAATTATGTTTTAAAGATTTTTAATAACATGGGAAATGTTCACCATGGAACAGATAGGAAAATATTACTTCAATGATTTTATTTATTTGCTTAGAAGAAAATACTGCAATGTTATCTCTGGGTGGTAGGTTGATTTTTAATTGCATATTTATATTCTGTATTCTTTTCCATTTTTCACCATTATAAATAATGCCATGGCAAACAATATGGTACAGGGTTTTCTCTCCAAATTTCTGATGAAGTCCTTAGGACAGAGTCCAGAAAAGAAATTACTGAATCAAAGGAAAATAATATTAAAAAGGAACCTTTTATCTCAATGGTATTGCCAAATTAGTATCCAGAAAGGCTGTGCCAACGTCTGTTACCATCAGTGTGAACGTGAAATCCCAGCAAACTGTGCACTCAGTCTTCTCACTTAAAAATACAATCTTTGCATCCTGGGGATGTGGGAAATGCTATCTCATTATTGCTTTAATTTGCATTTATTTTCATACTATTGAAGTCAAACATTTTCCACATGTTTACCATTTGTATTTTTCCTTTGTGAATTATGTGTTCACATCCTTTAGCATTTATGCCTTAATGAGTTCCTTTGTATTTGAAGAGTATTACCCTGTTCCCATCTTCATTGCATACAGTTTCCCTAGTTTATTGCTAAATATTTAATTTAGTCTCTGACGTCTTTAACATACAGGGTATGTTGGCAACTCTGTGGATCTTTACTTCTCTGCTTTTCTTTTAATGATTTTCAGCTTAGAAAAGTTTTTTCCTGTTTTACCTACGTATTCTAATGTATGTCTTTTGTGTTTTACAGTAAAATATGAAATGAGGAGCAAAATTGGTATTTCTTTCCAGATGCTTCTCTTCCCAACACCGTTTGATAAGGAAACCTTTTTTCTACTCAGTTGTTTCTATTATTTGTATTTACCAGGACTTAATTCTGGACAGTCCTGCTTTATCTCCTGTCCACTCTTACATCAGTACTTTTTTCATTATTATAGTTCTGTAATACATTTTATTATTAGATATGGCATTACTATTCTTAATTATTTTTAAAGCTTTTCTTGGCCTGTTCACTCTTCCAGATGACCTAATGAGTCACTGGGAAACTTCCCCAAAAAATTCCGTAGGGATTTTTATTGAAATTGCATGAAACATCTAAATTAATTTAGGAAGAATTAACATCGTTACAGTAATCTTTCCATCAAGAATAGTATTGTATGCCCTTTCCTTTAAAGGCTTTTTTAAAAAAAGTTTGTTTGTTTTTTATATTTATTTATTTAAGCTATCTCTACACCCACCTAGGGCTTGAACCCACGACACCGAGATCAAGAGTCGCAAGCCCTTCCGACTGAGCCCGCCAGATGCCCCGGAAAAGCTTTTTCAATATCTCTCTAAAGTTGTATAGGTTTCTTCATATGAGTCCTAAATATCACTTTCAAGTTTATATCTGGTCGTTTTGTCCTTTCTGTGTGATTAGAGAGATTTTTCTCTTTGCATAATGGTCATTTGCTCTATTATTTGCTTAATTACCACTGGTTAACCATGGCTGGCTTTGTGATTAAAATCAGATTGCCAGCCTTCAGATCCCAGCCCGCTCAGGGTTGGCCAGTGCACACAGGGCATCATCGCCTCTCCTGCTTTCTGCTTGCTGACTGAAGTCGTGAAATAACATGACCCGTCTTGTAAGTGTGCCTTGACGGTTAAGCGAGTTCCTTCACGTAATCCCAGGCGCTCATCTGTTCTGTTCTTTCTTTGGAATGCCGTTGTCCTCCTCAGGTGAAGTGCCTCCAGCCCCAGGCTGCTCCTGAGCGCTCCACACTTACCGTCCACAATCCAGTGTGTCTGTGCATCTGTGTCCGTGGAAGTTAAGCTTTTTAGTCCCTGAGAGCCCTTGTGTCTTTTTTTTTTTTAACTTTTTTATTGTTATGTTAATCACCATATATGACATCATTAGTTTTTGGTGCAGTGTTCCATGATTCATTGTTTGTTCATAACACCCAGTGCTCCATGCAGAACGTGCCCTCCTCAATACCCATCACCGGGCTAACCCATCCCCCTCCCCCCCTCCCCTCTAGAACCCTCAGTTTGTTTTTCAGAGTCCATCATCTCTCATGGTTCGTCTCCCCCTCTGACATACTCCCCTTTTCTTCCTCTCCTGTTATCTTCTTCTTTTTCTTTTTTCTTAAAATATGTTGCGTTATTTGTTTCAGAAGTACAGATCTGTGATTCAACAGTCTTGCACAATTCACAGCGCTCACCGTAGCACATATCCTCCCCAATGTCTATCACCCAGCCACCCCACCCCTCCCACCCCCAACCACTCCAGTAACACTCAGTTTGTTTCCTGAGATTAAGAATTCCTCATATCAGTGAGGTCATGTGATACATGTCTTTCTCTGATTGACTTATTTCACTCAGCATAACACCCTCCAGTTCCATCCATGTCGTTGCAAATGGCAAGATCTCATTCCTTTTGATGGTTGCATAATATTCCATTGTGTATATATACCACATCTTCTTTATCCATTCATCTGTCGATGGGCATCTTGGCTCTTTCCACAGTTTGGCTATTGTGGACATTGCTGCTATAAACATTGGGGTACACGTACCCCTTTGGGTCCCTACATTTGTATCTTTGTGGTAAATACCCAGTAGTGCAATTGCTGGATCGTATGGTAGCTCTATTTTCAACTGTTTGAGGAACCTCCATACTGTTTTCCAGAGGGGTTGCACCAGCTTGCATTCCCACCAACAGTGTAGGAGGGTTCCCCTTTCTCCACATCCCCGCCAACATGTGTCGTTCCCTGACTTGTTAATTTTAGCCATTCTGACGGGTGTGAGGTGGTATCTCATTGAGGTTTTGATTTGGATTTCCCTGATGCCGAGCGATGTTGAGCACTTTTTCATGTGCCTATTGGCCATTTGGATGTCTTCTTTGGAGAAATGTCTGTTCATGTCTTCTGCCCATTTCTTGATTGGATTATTTGTTCTTTGGGTGTTGAGTTTGATAAGTTCTTTATAGATTTTGGATACTAGCCCTTTATCTGATATGTCATTTGCAAATATTTTCTCCCATTCTGTCGGTTGTCTTTTGGTTTTGTGGACTGTTTCTTTTGCTGTGCAAAAGCTTTTTATCTTGATGAAATCCCAATAGTTCATTTTTGCCCTGGCTTCCCGTGCCTTTGGCGATGTTTCTAGGAAGAAGTTGCTGCGGCTAAGGTCGAAAAGGTTGCTACCTGTGTTCTCCTTTAGGATTTTGATGGACTCCTGTCTCACGTTTAGGTCTTTCAACCATTTGGAGTCTATTTTTGTGTGTGGTGTAAGGAAATGGTCCAGTTTCATTCTTCTGCATGTGAGCCCTTGTGTCTTCTGATTTCACTCTTTGAGAGCTCCGATTTCCTTCCTTTCTGTTTCTTTCTCCTCTTAAATTCTTCCTCCTCCCATGGCAGTTCGGGGGGAGCCAAGGGCCCCAACTGCTGTTGGGTCCCCTCCCTCTTGTCACCACACCTCCCTGAAATGAGCTGCAATTTCTTGGTCTGCCTATAAGTTTCTGCCCTCCTTCTCCACCAATGTCTTCTTGGGCAGTGGGAAACGCACAGGTAGAGGGGGAGCCCCCCCAATGTCCATCTTGTGGCTGAGCAGAGAACAGGTGCCTCTCTTCCACTGAGGTTCCAGCCCACAGAGTAGATTTTCCCCAAGTGTTTTTGGAGTCAGTGGGGTCAGGAACCACCCACCAACCTGCTGCTGTGAACAGGTGTGGCCCTTTCCCCAGAGGTTTCACAGGTGAAGCAGGCAGACCCTCTCCACCCTCCCTCCACCTGCCTTCTACCTTTCCTCTGGGCGCCCCCACCTGCCCAAGCCTGTGCGCACAGCAGAGGGGACTTGCCAGGAGGTTGGGGGGACAATGACTGACGCTGTCTTCTCCAGAAGTCCCTTGGCTCTTCTGTTCTGTTAAAAGATCTAAACGGTGATTGCTGCTACACAGGAAAACTATTGATTTTCTAAGTGTTTGTTTGTACTTCGCCACTGTTACCTCACTCCCCAGGATAACGGTTGTGTGTTTTTTTCTGGACAATCACACTGCCCTCCGAGTGGTGATCCTCTTGTTTTCTCCATTCCTGTGGTCGTATTTTTTACTTCTATTGCACGTCGTATTGTTGGCCAGCATATTGGGAACAATTAGAATAAAAATGATAGCGAGCATCCTGGGCCCTTGCTTATCTGAATGGGGATTCTTTCCATGTGTGAGGATGTCTGCCGTTGTCTTAAGATAGGTCACTCTTACTTTTTTAAGGAAGAATTATTCTTTGCCCAGTTTAAAAAGTCCTAAATGAATATTGTATTTTACTCAGATCCATAGATATCAGCACTTTTAAAAGTTGTATCTATTGATTTGATTTATCATGTTAATTGATTTCCCTAATATTAAATTGTACTCAAGTCCTGGAATAATCTATACCTGGCTATGGTAAGCTGTGCTTTTGGTATATTTTAAATTAGATTTTCTAGTTCTGGCTTCAGGATTTTTATATGTATCCATAAGGGAAGTTTGTCAGTTGTTTTCCTTTTGTGTATTTTGGTATCAGAGTTACGTTGACTTTTCCTCTTCTGCTTTATCCTGGAACAGTTTATATGACATGAGGAATATTATTTCTCAACAACATGAAAAAACGAATGCAATTATTCCTATTTGAGAGGATTTTCAGGTGATTTCATTAGGATTACTTTATAATTCCTTAAGTCTCAGTCCATTTCTTTTCAATCTTTACTTAACTCAGTACTGAGAAATTACCCCTTTTTTATAAAAGCACTAGCTTCACACCTGAAAGACTCCACCAAAAAACTGCTAGAATTGATAAATGAATTCAGTAAAGTTGGAGGATTTGAAATCAATGTACAGAAATCTGTTGCATTTCTAAGATTTTTTTTTACTTTTTTAAGAGCGAGAGAGAAGATGCCCATGAACGAGGGGCAAAGGGAGAGGGACACAAGCAGACTCCCCACTGAGTGAGGAGCCTGACTTGGGGCTCCATCCCAGGACGCTGAGATCATGACCTGATCCGAAGTCAGATGCTTAATCGACTGAGCCATCCAGGCGCCCGAAATCTGTTGCATTTCTATACACCAATAATGAAGCAGCAGAAAGAGAAATTAAAGAATCACTTCCATTTCCAACTGCACCAAAACCAATAAGACACCCAGGAATAAACCTAACCAAAGAGATGAAAGACCTGTACTCTGAAAACTCTAAAGCACTGATGAAAGAAATTGAAGATGACACAAGAAATGGAGAGACATCCCATGCTCATAGATTGGAAGAACAAATACTGTTACAATGTCTGTACTACCCAAAGCCATCTACACATTTAATGCAACCCCTGTCAAAACACCCAACAGCATTTTTCACAGAGCTAGAACACACAATCCTAAAATTTGCACGAAACCACAAAAGATCCCAAATAGCCAAAGCAACCTTGAAAAAGAAAAGCAAAGCTGGAGGCCTCACAATTCAAGACTCCCAAGTTATATTATGAAACTGTAGTGATCAAAACAGTAAAATCAGGATGGTACTGGCTCAAAAATAGACACATAGATCAATAGAACAGAATAGAGAACCCAGAAATAAACCCACAACTATATGGGCAATTAATCTTCCACAAAGCAGGAAAGAATATCCAATGGGAAAAAGAGTCTCTTCAAGAAATGGTGTTGCAGGGCGGGGGGGCGCGCCTGGATGGCTCAGTTGCTTAAGCCTCCAACTCTTGGTTTTCGGTCAGGTCATGATCTCAGGGTTGTGAGATCGAGCCCCTCATCAGTCTCTGTGCTCAGCTCAGAGTCTGTTGGAGATTCTTTCCCTCTCCCTCCCCGCTGCTTCTCTCTCTCAAATAAATAGAATCTTTTAAAAACTGCTGTTGGGAAAACTGGACAGCAACGTGCAGAAGTATGAAACTGGACCACTTTCTTAAGCCATACATAAAAATAAATTCAAAATGGATAAAGACCTAAATGTGAGACAGGAAACCATCAAAATCCTAGAAGAGAACACAGGTAGTAACTTCTTTGGCATCAGCCTTAGAAACTTCTTTCTAGATAACCTCCTGAGGGAAGGGAAACAGAAGTAAAAATAAACTATTGGGACTACATCAAAATAAAAAGCTTCCGCACAGTGAAGGAAACAGTCAACAAAAATAAAAGGCAACCTACAGAATGGGAGAAGATATCTGCAAATGACATATCTGATAAGGGGTTGGTATACAAAATATACAAAGAACTTATACAACTCAACACTCCCCAAAAATGAATAATCCAATTAAAAAATGGGCAGAAAACACGAATAGACATTTTTCTAAAGAAGGCATACAGATGGCCAACAGACACATGAAAAGATGCTCAACATCATTGATGCTCAGGGAAATGCAAATCAAAACTACAGTGAGATATCACGTCACACCTGTCAGAATGGCTAAAGTCAACAACACAGGGAACAACAGGTGTTGGCAAGGATGCAGAGGAAGGGGAACCCTCTTGCACTGTTAGTGGGAATGCAAACTGGTACAGCCACCCTGGAAAACAGTTTAGAGGTTCCTCAAAAATTTAAAAAATAGAACTTCCCTGTGATCCAGCAATTGTGGTGCTAGATACTTACCCAAAGAACACAAATACTAAATCAAAGGGGGGGTACATGCTCCCCAATGTTCATAGCAGCATTATCTATAATAGCCAAACTATGGAAACAGCCCAAGTGTCCATCAACTAATGAATAGATAAGGAAGATGTGGGAGCTATATATTTACACATACACATAAATACACACACACACACACACACACACACACACACACACACAGTGGAATATTACTCAGCCATAAAAAAAGAACGAAATCTTGCCATTTGCAATGACATGGATGGAGCTAGAGATTATTATGCTAAGCAAAAGAAGTCAGTCAGAGAAAGACAAATACCATATGGTTTCACTCATATGGAATTTAAGAAACAAAACAAATGAGCAAAGGGGAAAAGAGAGAGAGAGAAACCAGGAAACAGACTCTTAAGTATAGAGCACAAAGTGATGGTTACCAGGGGGGAGGTGGGTGGAGGGATGGGTGAAATAGATGATGGGGCTTAAGGAGTGCACTTGCCGTGATAAGCGCCGAGTGTTGTATGGAGATGTTGCATCACTACATTGTACATCTGAAGCTAATATTACACTGTATGTTAATTAACTGGAATTCAAATAAAAACAACAAAAGCACTAGTTTCACAAAAAAGTTTCTTTTAAAAACGTATTAGCTTTATACAAAGTATTTCATAATTTTTATTTCTTCTGTATTTGTTGCTACATATCTTTTCTCAGTTGTAATTTTATTTGAATTTTTCTAGATTTGATATGCCAGTAATTTATATGTTTTATAGTTTTTCCCAAGGAATTTGCTCCTTTCTTTTTTGTACGCTGGTTACCATATGTATGTATATGTGTATTTTCCAATTAATTAATTCTGCCCTCACTCTGATTTTACTATACCTTAGCCCATTATCTTTATGTCTAACTTCTTTTCTAAATTTTTCTTTGAATGTTTTCTTTCCTATTTTTCTGCAATCTTTTAAAATAATGAAATTATTTTTAATGCTTTGAATTTACCTCTGAGGAAAGCTTCGATTAATACCTACGTATTTGAGATATGTGATGTTCTTGTCATTTTCTTTAAAATTTATCTTGAAGTTGTATTCTTTTCTCTTGGAATTTGTATTCTTTATTGATCAGGAGAGTATTTTTCAACACAGAGAGGTTTAGGGATTTCTGTTTAAATATTAAATATGATTAAGTCCTTGTTTCTTTGAGTTTGAGTAGGAAAATGTGGCCTCCTAATATCAGCTGTAGAGAAGTAGTTGATGTTCTCTCTGTAATCTTTCATATAATCCTGTATTTATAAATGTTCCACGAATATTTTGAGAGGTGTAGTGTTTGTTTGCTGCAGCATTCCGTATACAGCTGATGACTTAGTTATTGCAGTTGTATTGATTAAATTATCATTTTGGAAGCCAACATGGCCTAATGCAAAGAGCAAATGTGTGGAGTCAAATCCACCGGGGTTCAAGCCTGGGTTTTGTTATAGTCAGTGGAACAATCTTGTATGGGTGGCATTATCTGGACCTCCTTCATGCCTTCGTGAATGGGGACACCTATTTCTACCTTTCAGTGTTGTTGAGAGAAATAAATGAGGCCCCTTAAGTCAAATCCCTTAGCAATGTACCTGGCCTGTAGTTGGTCACAATTAATGGCAACTATTATTAAGTTTCAACACTTGATCTACTCTTAACTGATGGAATATCAGATACTTTTATCTCTCTCAGCTCAGGAAAATGTCTTGTTATGATTCTTTTGAGTAGTCTCCTGATTTTCTTTCTTGTGAAATTCAAGTCTCCAATTTCTCTTTTTCATCTCTGTCATTTTCTCTTTCATCATTTCATTTCTGTCTTATTTCCCTCTGTCTTTATTTAGAGTAAGTTAGGGCTAGAGATTATTCATGCAGTTGTCTCTGCAATTGCTTCCTCCCACACACATAATATATTTTCCAAATAGCATTTCTGTTTGTCTACATAAAATGAATACACTAATATGCTACTTTTAAGTAACACACAGAGGAGTGTACTAAGTAGAAGTGCATTAAGTAGAAAGTTTATAATGTGCAGGTTTTGGTTTTCCCAGTACACAATGACCTCTCTTTTCTGCCCTTTCCAATGTGTGCACCCCGCCCTTTCTTGTTTGTTTATCATACTGTATGGAGGCACTACTCCACTAATATATTTTAGACGTTATAACACACCCCCCCAAAAAAAACCAGAAGTTAAAAAGAAAGAATACAAATAGATATGGATGGAGCATGTGATATTTTTTCCGGCCCCACAAATGTTCTTGAACATCCTTTGCTTTGCTCTCACCATGGAGACCACTGTCCTAGATCATATCAAATTTCTCTTCTTTTTACTTCTGCAGAACTTCCTTTTCCATAGCAGACACACACTTGTGATTCCTTGTCTCTCTTCCCACCAGAACACAGATTTTCAGGAGGACAGTGGTGATGTCCTCTAAGTTCACACCCTTGACTTTCTTATTCTGCTATGGTCAACTGATATTTCCAATGCTAATGTAAAGTGTAAATGAAAGCATCTTTTTCTATTTTCATTTCCCTACATTATCTAATATATGTAAAAACTCTGTGCTTGGGGTTCAGCTCCTATGGGAAACTGGCTTTCCAGATGCTGGGTTGCTAGAGGCAGGCACACTGCTCTGGGTTGTCTGGGCCTCAGTTCTGCTTTTACCAACGGGGTGAGGATGGGATGGTTCAGGAACTAGAAGGGGTGCTTGGGTGGCTCAGTCAGTTAAGCATCTGCCTTTGGCTCAGGTCATGATCTTGGGGTCCTGGGATTCAGCCCCACATTGGGCTCCCTGCTCAGTGGGGAGCCTGCTTCTCTCCCTCTGCTCCTTCCCCCTGCTCAGGCTCTCTCTTTCTCTGTCTCTCTGTCTCTCATAAATAAATAAATAAACAGACAAATAAATCTATCTATCTATCTATCATCTATCTATCTATCTATCTATCTATCTATCTATCTATCTATCTACCGATCTATCTTTTTTAAAAAAAAGGAACTAGGAGAACTTGATAGATATAACATTCCATGAATAGAAGCAGTGAACGAAGAGACAGTGCTAGTCCTGTCAAAATAATGGCCAAGCCATGGTGCAGCACAGTTAAGCATCCCAAATCTAGGAAGGCCCTACCTGTGTCACCAGCAGATGCAATATCTGTGTTAGGACCTCTGAATCATGAGAAGCCAGCATCTTTTCCTACTCAAGGTGGAAAAGTTGATTTCGATAAATTTCTGTGGCTTTGGCTCAATGACTCAAGAACTTATGAGTGCAGAAAAGGACTAACATAGCAGGCTATCCTTAGAAAGGCCTGCTTGCCAGGTTAACCCTTGGGTAGTATCCAGGAAATTGGATCTGGGGAGGGATTCCATCATACCTAGAATAGATCAAGCGTGGCTCACTGTGCCCAAACTGTTTATGTATACAATATAGTTTATGCTGAACACTTGCTTTTCTTCTGGGAGTCTTGAATGTTAGTACCATGCAGGCACAGAGTGCCTACATGACCAGCGCCCCGGAAAAATCCTTGAACACTGGGACTCCAAGGAACTTTCCCAGTAGATAGGATTTCATACATGTTGCCACTACTAAATGCTAGGGGAGTTAATAAGCATGTCCTGTTGACTTCACTGGGAGAGGATTCTGGAAGCTTGTTCCTGCTTTCCTCCAGACCTCACCCCATGCATCTTTCCTTCCTGATGATTGTGCTTTATATTCTTTTGCAGTAATAAATCATAGTCAAGAGTAGAACTATATGCTGTCCTGGGAGTTCTCTTAGCAAGCCATTGAACTTGGGGGTGGGTCTTGAGATCTCCCGTATATATCCCCCCTTCCAAAGCAGGTTGCTGCTCCTGAGCCCCTTCTATGTAAAAATTCAAATGTGTTGTCAGGTTTTACCACCACCACCCCAGGTCCAGTAATGAGCCATACAATGTCCCTTTCTCAGCAGTCACCCTACCTGGCCCTCTGTGGCATTTCACGTCACTGGAGACTAACTACCTGCCCCTTATTGAATGTCTCCCTTGATTTCCAGGTCCCCCTCCCTCTTGGTTCTGCTCTCAGACATTTCCTTTCCAGGTCCCTTCACCTCTTCCCTCTTATGTAGAGTGTAAGACATCAAAAAGGTGCTCTTATGTTTCCATTTGAAGCCCCCCAAACACAGGAACGATACTGTAAGTGCTGAGTTTCCCAAGAGCCCACTCCTCTTTATGTGTTAGCTCAGGCTGCTGGGGCAAAATACCACGGACCAGGGGGCTTAGAGAACAGAAGCTTGTTTCTCTTAGTTCTAGGGTGATTGAGATCAAGGTGCTTGGCAGAATGGGTTTCTGGTGGGAATCCTGTCCTTGTCTTGTAGATAGCTGGCTGCCTTCCTGCTGTGTCTGCACATGGCCTTTCCCCTGGGCCGTCTGTTCTGGTACCTCTTCCTCTTCTTGTAAGGATACCAGTCCCACTGGGTCAGGGCCCACCTTTATGACCTCATTTAACCTTAGTTACCTCCTTAAAGGCCCTGTCTCCAAATACAGTCCTATTGGGGGTTAGGGCTACAACATACGAGTTTTGGAGGGGGTACAGTTCAGTCCCTAACACTTTATAAGAGGTTGAGTTTGAAGTATTAGGCAAAAGAATTTCACTGGAGAGAGTTGATGGTGGGCTCCAAGCTTTCACTAACCTTCCTGGAGTGGGACGGAGGTGTTTCTCATTCAGTTTGAGCAAAAGATGTTTCCAGAGAGCCACTTATAGAGATTGACCTGTGTTTGCTTGAGTTTAAAGAATATAGGGGCTGGTGTTTGGGCCACATACGAAACACCTACAGGCCTGGGCTGGAGCTGGAGCTGCTGCCTGATTTGGGTAGCCAAGCAGAGATAGCTGGGCTGCACTGGCAAGGATGCCTAACACAGGGGCTAAGGAGCCGTCAGTTTGGGGTTGCCTTGAGGACCAGTGAGGTCTGATAGCATCCCAGGGGAGAGAGAGACCACCAGAAAGCCAGGGGTCTTTATTTATTATTTTTTATTATTATTTCACCTCATTGTGTATGTTTCAGCTGGTTGGTCCTGATGCATGTGGTGTAGTCCTGGCCCTTCCACCGCTTTCTACCCTAGCTTAGGTGCATCAGGTGCATTCGTTTGACTTCCATGGGAAGCAACAAGACACGGTCCTTAGCAGGTTAGCTTCCTGCACTTCTTGCTAGGTGGATCATGATATTTGGAAGCTTGAGGAGGGAGGATGAGGCCGGGTGGGAGTGAATGCCATCCTCCCACGCTGCGCCACTTTGCTTGCTCAAGATTCGTAAAACAACGTACCCAAATGGAGTTTTGCATTCAGAGTCTGCTACATTCTGTGGAACACAGCGGGTCTGGGAAGCTGCCCACCGCTGTCCCTGAGGGCATGAGAATCCAGAAGGGCAGTCTGATGTCACCGTGCAGGCCTGGACCGGCCTGGTTTATTAGAGCAATTCTTTTTAGTGGAAGGGGTTTCGGATGCCTGGAGGGCTGTATGTGAGAGGCCTGGGTCCTCTGGGAACTGACCATCCAAGGAGGATCACCGAGACCCGACAGCAGGCAGAATGGCAATTTGGGGAAGAAATGGCTTTTAGGCAATGGTCGTTTGTATTAAAGCCCCTGACGGCCATCTCACCCAGTTTCCTGCTAAATTCCTTCCTAGGTGGCCGGATAGGAAGACATACTGAACTCTCAAAGTTTGTAGACAGATACGAGCCTATGCTGGGATTTACGCCGGAATCTCTTACGCACAGGGCTGCTGGGACAACATGGAGGCCAGTATCAGAAGTCCCAAGCTGAGTCTCTTGGCTGGCACATATTAGCTGTGTGGCCACAATCTAGTTACTTTTAACCCCTTCCTGCCTATGTTTTCTCACAGGTAAAGTGTGGAAGAGGAGAATCTTTTCATAGTGCTGGGATAGAATCAGACAAGATGATAAATGCAAAGCCCTGAGCTCAGAGTCTGGTATACAGCGCGTGTTAAATATAATCCTTCTGAGTACTTATGATCTCTAATGGTTGACCTGAGACCCAGCAGCCAGACCAGAGGGAGCAATTTAGATTTCACTTTGCCACTATATCCCAGGCAGCCGTAGCACTCCAGGCCAGGCAATGCTGGGGTCAGGGGAAAGAGCGTTCCAGACAGAGTCCAGCTATGACCCTGTTTCCACAGAGAAGGCCCGGGTGTCTGCCCACAGTTTGTCCAAGTGCACACACAGCAATCCACTCCCAGGGTGGAATCCCAGCTCCGCTCCCTGTGTGAGCTTCTGCAAGCTATAGAACCTCTCTGTGCCTCAGTTTCCCCATCTGTACAATGGGCTGCTGGAAACCTTCAGTGAACTAATGTACGGATGTTTCCGTAAGCAATGCACTCCACATTGTGAGTGTTCAGAGGTAGGTATTTTGATCATCATCAGACTTTTCAGACCTTGCTTCTGCCTGGGCATGGTTTTTATATGAGGGACTTAATGAAAAACCTCCCTCTGAGATTCTATTTGTCTCATTTCTCCTGGGATGGATGGAGTGGGGGGGGGGGACTTGGGGGCCACATTTCTGGGAGCAGCATAGATAGCCTATGGGGTGTTCCCAGTTCTGTTTTTCTGTCAAATGAGGATCTCCTGAACAGATCTGTTTTCTAGTCTAAATCTGAATAGAACCTTTTACTACTGGTTGGACTGAGATTGAGCTGTGAATTAGGATGAGTCTTCATTTACAGGAGGCCTGCAGAAAATGTTCTACGTACACACATATATTCAGGGGCCAAAGCTGAGAAAATCCCAAGAGAGGTGTGGGGGCCCCACCTGGACTATTTCTACAACTTGTGGGCCTGCAGGAATCTATGTCCCTCTGCTCCATAACAGTAAAAAAAAAAAAAAAAGTCAGGGGGATCATATTTGATCATAAAAAATCTGAGGTTCCAAGTGTCCTCTGTGAAATAGTAAGAAGCGAATTCTCGCACGAACTGGACCTCTCCTCCAAGTCTGTGCCGAGACACCTGTACCCTTGCACTGACTGCAGTTGGCACTGCCCATAGGGCCCTGAGCACCTCCTCCCCAGAACTTTCTCTCTGGCCAAGGATTTGAGTAGCAAACGGGCTGTTCCCCTCACAGGGGCCATCATTTCTGCTTGTCATCTTTGGGTTTGGTGTTCTCAGCCAAGGGCACCATCTGTGAACACTCCCTGATGACTTTGACAGCAGCTCAGTTTGGACCCTTGAAATACATCAGTTCTACACCGCTTCGCTCCCAGCTCCCTGGGGCGGGGGGTGGGGGTGGTTTCAGAGAGGTGGGTGGTCTCTTTCCTCCTACCTGGAAGGTAGACTCTTCAAAGACAGCCTTGTTCTCCTGGCTCTGAGAATCAGGGGTTCTGCTACATCCTATGGACCACCCCCTCTTAGACTCCCAAGTGAGAGAAAGCAGTACTCACTACACTGTGGCCAGGAGCTTGAGTGACCCAGCTTGGTGGATAGATTTTAGTTAAGGTCTCATTAGGGCTTCATAGAAAGTGATCCGTGCCCTTGAGCTTCCTAGCCTTTGTGAACTGTTAGATGTTGCCATGGGTGACAGACATTTGGGATGATGCCCAGTGCTTATAGAACAACATTCCAGAGGGAGGGCTGGAGAAAGGGAGCCATGGTACTTAGGGCATCTTCTTGTCCACTGTTTCTGGACCTCCCTCCTCCCCCTCTTCCTCTTCCTCTTCCTCCTCCAACTCCAATTCCTTCTCCTCCTTTTTCAGAGCCACCCCACCACCAGGAGCTTTTTAAGACATTGGTTTCCCTAGTCGCCTTACCCTGTGAGATTTTAATAGCACAGATACACTGTACATCTGTTTATGTTCTGTGGCCCGAGGAGAGCCACAAACGATTGTAATATCTAAGATTGTTTGTCTCCCAGGAATCCATTTTCACCTCATTGAGGGTGTTACTGTTTCTATAGAGAATGCATATTCTAGTCTGAGATGTTTTGGCCATCTAGCACCAGATGAGCGGGAGTGATTTGGGGTGAGCCGAGGGTCAGTGCAGGTGTTTAACAAGCGCGCATCCGTAGGAGACTAGGAGCCACAGGGAACTAGCCAGGAAGACTGGGCCTTTCTCCTTTTCCTACAGCTTCCAATTTCCCACTTTCACAAATACTGGATGACTATTTTGGGGCAAATGTATTAGTCTGCATTTAAGATAGTTTCCTTGCCTTGTATTTTTCTTAAAAAAGTGAAGTTATCAGGGCAAAAGGGATCAGCACTTACAGCATCTTAAATACTATCAGCCCAGTATCCGGGATGAGTATACCAGGGAGGCATAAGAGAGCCTAGCCCTTCTCTGTATCTCTACCAACATTGAGCAGTATTCTTTCTAGAAGTATTTGCTAATTTGAGAGGCAAGATGATACCTCACTGTTGCTTGATTAACCTTCTCATGATGACCAGTGAGGATGGAATTTAATTAATTAATTAATGTTCTGAAGGTAGAATTTAATTAATTAATTGATTGATTTTGAGGGTGAAATTTTAGATCCTCTATCCTGTTGAATGGTAAGGGGTAAACCAGTGATCTCCAGTAGCCCAGTGATTGCCCCACCCACTTGGTTCTAAATCTTTTCTTTCTCACTGACTTGTCACTCCTCCCTCCCCGCTTGGGTTTTTTTTTTAAATCTACACTGCCGTGTGTTTCTGGACTTCTTTTTCTGAATTATTGGCATCTTGATGATGACATCTGCTCAGCTTTTTGAAATAGGTTTTGAATGAGGGCTCTTTGAAGGCAGTTGCACTCTGGGAGTGGATTGATGTGTGTGACTTTGGCAACCTTGTGTGTAGACACCTGGGCTGTCTGCACCAGCTGGGCTAACATGTGGTGAGCTCTTGGTGGAGACGCCCTCTTGAGCAGTCTAAGGGTGCAGAATGCCATGCTGATGAGTCACTGAGGCTTGGACAGTACCTGGAAGGTCTGTTTTTATTTGAGTTGGCTCAAGTTCACCTTTTGGTGAGGGTCAGATCTGGCATGAAAGATGTGGAGCTGAGCAAAGGAAAAACAAGCAAGAGATATCATTCATTCATTCTGTAAGTACATACTGAGTGCCTGCCATTGTGTAGAATATACAAAGAAGTTTCAGACTGGGTCCCTGACCTTGCAGAGCTCACAATGTAGGCAGGAAATGGGCATGCAGATCAGTGACTGAGATACAGGCTTGATAAGTTGTATGACAGATGCACATGAAGGTAGATGAGGAAACAATTCTGTCTAGTGAGATGAGAGTCAGAAAGAAAAACAAAAAGGGAACATGATATTTAAGTTCCGTCAGAGAACAAGGTGATGTTCGTCAGGCAGACAAGTCAGGGAAGGCATCCTGGATGGAGGGAACAGCATGTACAGAGGCATGAAGCTCAGAAAAAGCATGGCATTTTGTGCAGAGGTGGGGAGCAAAAGACAGCGAGAGGGATGGTGGGACTTGAATGCCATCCTGGAGTGGTTTCCTTATTTTTGGTCAAAGATGCCACTTACGTTTATAAAGCATCATCAGTTATGCTTTGGGGGGGGTGAACTACTGTATGGGAGACAGTGTGGAGGTGCGAGTGTGAGAGCAGAGAGCTACTCCGCTAGTAATGTTGTAATTATAACTAGGTACATTAATTCTTGCAGACCACAGTCTTCAGAAAGGGACTAGTGATTGAATTGACAAGGAAGATAGAGCAGCACAGGCATGGGAGGGGTAAAAGACTTGATGTCTCAATTTATGTGTGGGTGACAGGATGAAGGAAGAGACGGGGATGAAGCTGCAATTTCCCTCATGTGTACAGCTAGGCAATTTGAGGTCCAGAAGGTACAGCAGTTGTGAGGGTGGCCATTTGAGTGAGGGGTGCTGGTTGGGCATTTAGATATGGAAATACTGGCAAACAATTAAGAATATATGGTATTGGATGGATTAATATTGCCAGTTTCTTGTGTTTCCCTTGATATTTTAAGGATGTTGGACAGTTTTCAGTGATGCTACCGGCTCTTCATTGATTGAGGTCATGGCAAGAAGAAAAGCGTGGTGATGTTTATTTCATCGGGTGCAGTAGGTCAATTTCAACAACATTATTTTTTAAGATTTTATTTATTTATTTGACAGAGAGAGACACAGCGAGAGAGGGAACATAAGCAAGGGGAGTGGGAGAGGGAGAAGCAGGCTTCCCGCAGAGCAGGGAGCCCGATGCGGGGCTCGATCCCAGGACCCTGGGATCATGACCTGAGCCAAAGGCAGACACTTAACTGACTGAGCCACCCAGGCGGCACCCCCTTTTTTTTAATCAACAACATTTCAACTCACACTTATATTTTCTCCTTCCAGGGGACGGCCAGGTGGACTTTGATGAATTCATGACAATTCTTGGCCCCAAACTGGTGTCTTCAGAAGGTCGCGATGGTTTTCTTGGAAACACAATAGATAGCATATTCTGGCAGGTGAGTACGATTTTTTTAAAAGATTAATTTGACAGTAGATGTGTGCCTGGGACTAACTTCTGACTCTGAATTCTTGAGCTTCTGTGCAGCATGTGAAGATCTCTTCTGGGCTAGAGTGACATACATTCCTTGAACTGGATGTCTAAGTAGAGGTCCATACTAGATCCTCTGAACGAAGTATCAAAACTATACCATTTGAGGTTTGGATGAGCGAACTATCTCCCTATTTATTCCTTGTACCAGAAACAGTTTTACATTTGGGAGAAATGGTATTCCTCCACTTCTGATTCACAAAAGTTTCTTTCTTGGGAACAATTAGAAAGTACACCATTGGTATTGCCTGAGCCCTGTTCTGTCCCTGGTTCCAAGACATTCTTTTGCTGAGAGGATGGCCAGGTTGCCTCATGTGTTTAGATCCTATTGATATCCTTGTCCTTAATAGGACAGAATGGTTTTATCTAAGAATTTGTGTTCAGTGCTTCTCAATTTGCTCCTATTTCTGTCTCGTAAAAGCTCTTAGGACATTTCAAATATCTATGTTCAAATTATTAAGGTGCTATGAATCATTTTTATATTAGTTCTTTAGTCTTAATATGTGCCTATCAGTTCATGATTATGGAATTTGGGAAATGGGTTATCAACCACTGTTTTTAAAATCTGAATGAAATCATTTGCCAAGTTAAATTGAATTGATGGTTATACATGTAAAACATCACTCCAATATAGTGAGGTTTCTTTAATTTCTTGATGTGTTTTTTTTTTCTTAACCAAAGATAATTCTCCAATCTAGGTAAACATTGCAGTTGACATGTATCTCTAGTCTTATTCTGCTACCCATCTTGCATATAACCAACAAGCAGTCGTTAAGAACATATTACATGCCCTATAGTCTGTCACTGTGGGTTTCACAAAAGACATTGAAGACATAGTCCTGGCTATTTAAGAAATTGGTTGGAGAAACACTCTTAAGAGAGAAAAAACACAGAAGGGATTCTTGGTGTGATGGTTCCTAGACTAATCATTTGTTAACGGCCTCAGCACCTCACACGTTGTACACAGTAGATCCTTAATAGCTATTTTTTGAATAGAATGAATAGCAGTTCCAGAAAGGAGACAAATGTGATCTTGAGGGGTCAGGTAAGGCTTGGGGAAATGGGGTACTTGCTTCAAACTTTGAAATATGGCAGGACGTGACAAAGGAATAAAAAGGGTGTTCCAGGTTTGTCATGATGGGTTTGCATAGGGTGGAAGCAGTGAGCACAGGGTAGTCATTGACCATGATGAAGGTATAGTTTGAAGGGAAAGACCTCAAGCCTCGCTGGCAGAATGGTTTTAGGATCTGAGCAAAGAGAAGACCGAGATGATCCCAAGGTCCCTGAGTGACAGGGATAAGGTCATGGAGAAAAGAAGTCTTTGTGTGGAGTTGAATTCTAAGTTGGGCACGTTGACTGTAAGGTGAAGATCAGACAACTAAGAGAGGGAGGCAAGTCCTTGCCCAGCTGCACGCAGGAGCAGATCAGGGATGAGAGGCCAGGGCTGGAAATCCAGATTTATTATCCATCAGAGCTGGTGGGTGAAATCATGGGTGAGGATAAGCTCATCAAGAGAAGTTGCATAAATGAAGATGAGCAGAGAAGCAGGACCTGGTTCTGGAGGGCATCCAGGGGCAGGTGAGAGTGAGACACAAGAATGTGTCCCCACGCTGCCTCCCCAAACTGTGGTTATGATCAGCCCTGACTCTCCCCAGAGAAGGACCTCCGTGGTTCTACTTGTCGTGAGACAAGAATATTTCACTGCTTATGTAACCCTTCAGGTGTGACTCAACACTTGGAAGGACAGACAGGTAGAGGCCCTTGGCAGAAATAAAAACAATGAAGAAGATGGGGAGACACTGTTTCTCACCAAGCATGTTTCAGCCCATACAGATCCACTCTGGATGAACATTCCAGAATTCCTTCCCTGCCTGATTTCTTTCTTCTCTGCTGTGTTTTATTCCCCACTCTGAGTGCTCTCTCTGCCCTTTGCCTCTGCCTTCATGGCCCTCTGTAGCCTGGAAGAATGCTACATGCCTTCTAGGCTCAGAGCATTCTTCCTGACCCCCACCCTGGAGGGCAAGGAGCTCCAGGTATTTAATCTACACCTGATACCTTCCACGTTCTTCAGAGTTGAACACCTACACAAGGAAATATTTCTCTCTCTGTCTTGACTGCCTCTAGCATAATTTAGACATGCTATGATGCTCACAAATTCTCTGTTTTTGCTTTATTAAAGACCCTCTTCCTCACCCTGGGAGACAAACAGGAGGGGGAAAAGTGAATAAAGGGGGAAAATCCCATTCTGAAATATTTAAATGAATGCAGGAATGCTTGGACGCTGTGGCAGTGGCTTTCTTCTCCTGCTGGTCCTCACACAGCTCAGAATTTTATGACTAGCAAAGGAGAACAGAGACATCTATCAATTCTCAGTAGTCAGCTGTACCCTCCCACACTGCCCCCCGCCATCTGTCTATTCAGAGACAGCGTGCATAAATGGTACTTAAAACATCCAGAGCATCCGGTCCTTCCTGGAAAAAAAAAGTCCATCTTCCCAGTGCTTGAGTGATCTTTCAGGTTTAAGAGAAAGCTCTGTGTGTGTGTGTGAATGTTCGTATATGCATGTGTACGTGTGTGTGTTTACTTTGCTACCGTGCTTGAAGATGATATAGAAGAAGAGTAGCAGAAGGGTGGCTTTCTGCCTCTGAATATCCAGGCAGGGGATATGGATATCAGGAGGTACGGATACTCTAGCAAAGAGAAGATTGTTTACGTAGGGCACTCTGGCAAGGCTTCCCACTAGGGATAAAGTCACTTTCTTGTAGAGACAGATAGGATGGTGTACTTGGCAGGGCGCATGAGCGATCTGTTTGCTGCAAAATATATTACACCATAGGTTGTGATATAAAACAACAATAAATATGTACAATATCATGGTTTCTCTGGGTCAGGAATCTGAAAGCAGCTAGCCACAAGTGGTTCTGGCTCAGCGTCATGAGGTGCCAGTCAAGATGCTGGCTGGGGCTGTGATCATTTGAAGGCTCGACTAGGGCTGGAGGAAGTGCTTCAAGGTGGCTCCCCCATGTGGCTGGCAGAGTGACGTGGGCTGTTGGCAGGAGGCCTCCGGTCCTTGCCACACGGACCCCTCCCTGGTGCTGCCTGAGTATCTTCATGATATGGCAGCTGGCTTCCCTCAAAACAAACGATGCAAGAGAGCACAAGGCAGAAGCTGTGGTGTTGTTTATGGCCTCCTCTTGGAAGTCACACTCCGTCATTTCTGGAATATCCTCTTGGGTACACAGCCCATACCTTTTCAGTGAGGGAGAGGAACACCTCCTGGAGAATACCCGGAGGCAGCGGTCATCAGGGGCCATCTTGGAGACTGGCTACCGCAAAGGGTAAAGACTCTATAATTGGCTTCAGCTTCTGGTCTGACATTGCCACCACAGACTTTGGTTTTTCCCAGCCTTTGGTTTCTTCCTACCTCAGAGGAAAACTGTGACCACGGCTGTTCTCTGTGTTCTGAGAAGTGATCCTAGAAGGCACTAGGCTCATCTTGCTAATTAAGTCCATTTTCTCGTGCTCCCTCCTCACCGGCGTTCTAGCCCACAGTGCCAAGAGGAAAATAAAATCAACTGGGATTCTGCAACAACAGCTTCTTCTTCTTCTTTTTTTTTTTTTAAGATTTTATTTATTTATTTGACAGAGAGAGACACAGTGAGAGAGGGAACACAAGCGGGGGGGTGGGGAGGAGAGGGAGAAGCAGGCTTCCCGCAGAGCAGGGAGCCCGACGCGGGGCTCGATCCCAGGACCCTAGGATCACTACCTGAGCTGAAGGCAGACGCTTAACGGCTGAGCCACCCAGGTGCCCCTGCAACAACAGCTTCTTATCAGTTGGTACTCATCCCAGTGTGATAGTGAAGGCTAGCCTTCACTATCGGTTTTTTATGTATCACAACCAAACCTGATGCATCAAGACTTCACTAGTTTAGACTTTCTGTCTTGAGAAGTAAAACACATAAATATTTAAGCAAAGGGATCTGTTCACTGGATGCCGCTGGGTGTATGGGAACGCATCCATCCAAGGCTGGAGGTCAAGAAACGGGAAACTCATAGGGGCTCCCTGGGTTCTGAGCAGGCTCCAGAGTATTGCCTGAATGTCCTGAGCCTCGCTTGCCTGTGCATATGCCATATGCCATTGTCATAGCTTGCTTGTCTCGCAGCTGTGTGCAATGTCCAGGACACTGTAAGTTATCCTCACGTAAACGTGCGTGGGACACCCATCCCCCGATGTGGTCCAGATGAAGGGCTGCCACACTGACTCCTCCAACCCCAGGCCTGCTCAGCTTCCCTTCCAGCTGTGCACTCCTCCCCATCTGGTGGGAGAATACACAGCAGATGTAGTAAAGTACCTGCAGCTGTTCCCCAGGAATCTCTCCAGGCTTGGCCTCTGTCCCTCCATCCCAGATCCTTGCTCTGGTCTCATGCCTTCCCTGGCTTTCCATTTCTGTTATGGTCCCAGACTCCTGATCGCTGACCTGTGCTTTGATCCAAAGACTAGTCCTTCCCAGCCCAGGTCCCAGGCTTTTGCTTGGGACATTTATGTGCTGGCCCCAGGGCCATGGCTGAGACGAGCAGGGAGCTGTGCTTAAAATTCTTGACTCATGGGCAATTGAGAGCCCTTGATGTTCCATACTCACAACATATGAGAAGAGCACTACGCAAAACTACATTATGATCCAGATCTGTTATGCATAAAAGTAGGGGAAAGAAATGTAGCAAAACATTAACAGTGATATGTTATATGTGGTAGGGTGATAAGTGATCCCATCTTTCTGTATTTTCTGAAATCTCAACAGTGGGCATGCATTAATTCTATCATCAGAAAAAGAAAATTAAAGGAAAGGAAATGCAGCTCCTAGCTAGTCAAGAATCTATTAAATATCTACAAGTTTTTCATCTGTAAAACTGAAGATTGCCTGGCCCATGAGGTTGACTGTTGGTAAAGCTTGCAGGACAAGCAAACGAAAAAACAACAGGAATCATAGTCAATCCTGTGAGGCATTTGTCGCATGGGGCCAAGACCTAGAAAACACCAAGATCTTTACTGTTTGAATGTTAAGAATAAATTGCATTCCAGGAGGCTGTCTCTCCTCACATCAAATCTGGCACCAACAGGGTCATTCTCCCCCCCAATATTTTGTCAACGTGCCACTCTGTCAGAGTTTTGGATCCCAAACTGCTGCTCCCCAGATCATCATCGAACAGAACCTAAATAGCTTTCAGAAGCGGTGCCCATCACAAGGGCTGTTAGATTGACAGCAAGTGCTTGAATCCCCAAAGCGATTTTACTTGTGAAATATGGAGTCTGGAAAACATTAGCAAAGCTGTGGGTCTTGAAGTGTGGTTCTTTAAAGGGCAGCACCAGCATCACCTGGAACTTGTTAGAAATGCAAATATCTGTGCCCCACCCCAGAAACACTGACTCAGAAACCCGGGGGGTGGGGCCAGCAGCCTGGGTTGCAGTGAGCCCTTCAGGTGACTCGGAGGCTCCTTCCAGGTTGAAAGTCCATGAGCCACTGAGATTTCCGGGAGGCTGGCAGGACATCTGGTCCCGCTTACTCGTCGGAGCCAGACCTTGGTGGGTGGGGGTTTTCTTTTATTTATCCATATTCATAGGTGTAATTGGTTGTTAGCCTGTAAGTTTTAACTTTTTTTTTAAGATTTTATTTATTTATTTGAGAGAGAGAGAATGAGAGATAGAGAGCATGAGAGGGAAGAGGGTCAGAGGGAGAAGCAGACTCCCTGCTGGGCAGGGAGCCCGATGTGGGACTCGATCCCGGGACTCCAGGATCATGACCTGAGCCAAAGGCAGTCGCTTAACCAACTGAGCCACCCAGGCGCCCAAGTTTTAACTGTTTTTAAAAGGTGGGAAAAATCACATGTCAATAGGTAACTAGTTTTCGAAGTAGGAAATGCCTTTCTAAGCATTAAAGCAATGGAAGAATCATACATAAAAGTATTAAACTGGGGCGCCTGGGTGGCTCTGTTGGTTAAGTGTCCAACTCTTGATTTCAGCTCATGTCATGATCACAGGGTCGTGCGTGAGATCGGGGCCAGCGCAGAGTTTGCTTGAGATTCTCTTTCCCTCTGCCCCTTGCCCCGCTCTCACACATACACTCTCTCGCTCTCTAAAATAAACAAGTAAAATCTTAAAAAAACTAGTATTAAGCTATTAAATTGAAAGAATATTTCAAAAATGAACAGGAAAAATATGGCAATTAACGGAATAAAGCATATGTGAAGAGCTTTGCTAAAGCAGTATGAAGACCTCTTAACATGACAATAGACCGTGAAATAAGGAAAAACAGTCCATTGGTCAATACTTTCAATAAACATATCAAAACAATTCAACCTCACTAGAAATCTAAGAAATGTAAATTAAAATAGTAATTGGATAACGGTTTTCACGTATCAGATGGGAAAAGAATAAAACCAGGGTAATACTAAGTGCTGCCAAGAGTAGAATAAAATGGATCAACTCATCCGCTACTGGTAGAAATGTAAATTGTACAACTCTCCTAAAAACCCTCTGGTGATACTTGGCTTCAACTTTTCAAATGTTAAACCCTATAATTAAAGATAATTCTAAGACTCTGTCATATGAAATTAGAGATGTAGAAAAGGCACTTACAAAGATGGAATACGGTACAATTATTTAAAATAATGTTTTCACTCTACAGTCGGTAGAGATTGAATGCACAGTCTAATTACATTGCTGTTCTACATCTGTTATATATCCATTTATATTCATAGACAAACACTGGAGAAAATGCAGTAATTCTGACAATGTTAATTATTATGGGCTGGAATAAAGGTAAATGTCATTTTTTTCTTGATCCTCATTTCTATTTCCTGAAACTTCTACATTGGACTGTATGATCTATTCTGTTATTAGTCAATGAAATTAACAAAACCTCAAGTTAACAAAATTGTATTATAAAACAACTGTTTTCAGTGGTAGAAACAAAAACGTGGAGTTTCTAAGACACAGGCCCGTTGTCGTGGTAAACAAAGCACAAAGTTGGTATGAGAGTATAAAAAGCATATGATCAAAATTGTAGCCATCAACCTCCAGAAGGAAAAATTCATGGAGGCCTCTGAATGGCGGCCGCCCACCCATATCTCCCGTGTGGACCTCTGCTGTGGAAGGCACTGGAAGCTCAAGGCTAGCTGTGGCGCCCCCTCCCCCCGGCACGTCAGTCACCTTATATCCAATTAGTATGTTGAAAACTCACACTTTAGGAGAATGTCTAAATCAAATCTATAATCAGGAAAAAGAATTGAAAATAATTTTTAAAACCCTTTCTAAATAAATTCATGACTGGTTCTTGAGTCCGTGGCTGGGGTGGGCTAACAAGTGACCTCAGCCAGGAAGAGGAGAACGTTACGGTCCCATTCTCAGGAAAGTGCTGACACCAGTAGCTTCATTCTTGTATCCAAATAGAACCTTCCCAAGTTTTGTTTGTTTTTAACAGGTGTTAAAACAAACCTGTTAAGCAGGTTTAACAGGTGTACAACATGGTGAGTCCACGTCTCTGTATGTTATGCTGTGCTCACCACAACTATAGTGTTAGAGCTCCTCTTAATTGTAATTTGGAACCCAGCCTGGGGCTTGAACTTACGACCCCGAGATCAAGACCTGAGCTGAGATCAAGAGTGAGATGCTCAACTGACTGAGCCAACCAGGTGCCCTGAATCTTCCCAAGTTTTATTTTTTTTTAAAGATTTTATTTATTTTTTAAAGAGAGAGAGAGTGAGAAAGAGAGCACAAGAGGGGAGAGGGGGAAGCAGGCTCCCTGGTTTGACCCCAGGACCCTGAGATCATGACCTGAGCCCAAGGCAGATGCTTAACCAACTGAGCCACCCAGGCGCCCCAAATCTTCCCATGATTCAGGCAAAGTTCTTTTCTTTTATTTGATCTACTTACCCTCAGAGGGCTAACCCACAGGGTCTATATGTAATTTGAACCCTATAGACTCCCGGGACAACATAGAATTCTCATTCACATTTACCTAAATGTGGAGGACAGGAGAAAAGGAAAGATGGTAGGCAGGCTGGTTCTATCAAGGGTAGACTTTTGCATGGATGTGCACAGGAAGCAGAGAAAGGAGCAAGGCAGGCGTGAAAGCTGATGGAGACCTCCCAGGGCCGGGCAGACAGATCCTCAAAAACCCACAACAAGCAGCACCCAAAGGCAGGCTTCCATAGGGGATGGGGGTCCCTGTGCTGCCGTGTCCTGGAAACAGTTTTTTAAAAAATAAAACACTTTATCAAATTATGATTGTATTACATGTACATGTAAAGCTGTGCTTATTTAATATACAGAACTCAAGAGTTTGGAGGTAAGTATACTTTGGTGAAACCGTCACCACCATCAAGATAGATAAACAAATCTATTCTCTTCCAACATTTCCACTCCACTCGTTGTTGCTGTTGCTATTCTGTGTGTGTGATAAGAACATATAACATAAGATCTACCCTCTTAGCAAATTTTAAGTATACCATATTGTTAGCTACGGGCACTATACTGTATGGTCGATATCCAGACCTCCTTGATCTCGCACAGCTGAAACTGTGTCCCCTTTGACCATGACCTACCCACTTCCCCTGCTCCGGGCCCTTGGGAACCGCATTCTGCTCTGCTTCTGTGAGTTTGACTCAGATTTGTAAGCAAGGTCGCGCAAGTGTGTGCGAGGGACACCTTCTGGCCACAGCTCCAGTGATCTTGTTGCCCCAAGACAGAGTTTCTGAGGTTCAGAGACTCAGCGGGGGAGGTGGAAGGAAGGGACCTGAGCCAGCCTCCCAAATGGTGCATGGGCCCTTCTCACCGAGCTCCTGACCCTCTCTCTGCCAGACTCGGGTTGTATATTCTTCTATTTTGACCACTCTGAATAAGATTTTAATTCTGTCATTGTATGTTTCTGACCACTTTCTGCCAGTATTGGGGTTTGGGAATTTTGACTTTTATCTGGCTTCCTTACTGAATTCTCTCCTTAGTGGTCACGTGCCTTTCAGTTGATTTTCTTCAGTTCTGTGTAACTTTGCCTACAAATCGCTGTGACTTGGTTTCCTCCCCTTTGACACTATATATTTGAGTTCCACGTGTATTGACTGAAACCTGCTTATTAGTTACAAATGAGAAGGGTGAGATTTGGTGTTGATATTAGGAAATTAGCCTCTTACTTCCCAACAGTTTGTTTACTATGAATATATAATAGCTTTTAGCAAATGCCCTTTGAATCGCTCATAAGATCACATGATTATTCATGTTTAACTTACTGATATGATATAATATCATAATATTAAACAATTTTTACATTCCTAAGATTAACATTAGTTGTCATGGTAGGTCATTTTCTTAGTGTAATATGAATTTGCAATGCAATTTTAAAATTTGCAATTTTGATTTCTTCATCCATATTTATAAATGAAAGCAACCTGTGGATTATACAGAACTGTAAGTATCATTGTTAGGTTTTGAAACATAATTATTCTGCCATGGTAAAATTAACTTGTCAAGTATCTATCATTTTTTGTCATCTACAGTAAATTCTATACTGTGTAGATTTATTTATGACCTTAAATTTGAGTGGGCTAGTTCATAAAACTGCCTGGATCTAGTGGTATAGTTTTTGTTTTGGTTTTGGGGGTCTTTTTTGGAGGCATTTCTTTGATAACTTTTAATTGTTCTTTAGTCTATTTTTAAAAAATTTTTTTAAAAAGATTTTTAAAATTTATTTGACAGAGAGAGTACACAAGCAGGGGGAGCAGCAGGCAGAGGGAGAGGGAAAAGCAGGCTCCCTGCTGAGCAGGGAGCTGGATGCGGGCCTCGATCCCAGGACCCTGGGATCATGACCTGAGCCGAAGGCAGATGCCTAACGAATGAGCCACCCAGGAGCCGCTTCTTTAGTCTATTTTGAAAATTTATATTATCTTCAGGAAGTTTCTAATTCCTCGAAGTTACTTAATTTATGAGCATGTAATTGTACACAGACTTGTTGAAAAATTTCTTTACAAGTATCTTTTTACCATTACTACATCTTCTCTCTTATTTTTCTTATTTTCCAGTTTTATTGGGAAATAATTGACATACAGGACTGTATCAATTTAAGGCATACGTCACAATGATTTGGCTTACATACATTGTGAATTGATTGCTAAAGTTAGTTTGACACCTGTCATCTCATATAGATACAAAAAAAGAAAAATATTTTTTCCCGCTGATGAGAATGCTCAGAATCTACTCTCTCAACAACTTTCAAATACCCATACAGCAGTTAACTATAGTTATTAGGCTGTACCTTATATCCCTGTACTTATTTACCTCATAACTGGAAATTTGTACCTCTTTTTAAAAAAATTTTTAAAAATTAAAACAAAATACTTCATCTGAGTATATTTGACATGCAATGTTATATTAGTTTCAGGTGTACAAGGTAGTCCACAGCTCTGTGTTATGCTGTGCTCACCCCAAGTGCAGGCTTACAGTTTCTCTTAATAGTAATTTTTGTTCTTCTTATTTTTTAATATATGCCATAAAGTTATTTATTTTATTGATTTTTTGAGAAATTTTTAAAGACTTTATTTTATTATTATTTTTTTAAAGATTTTATTTATTTATTTGACAGAGAGAGAGAGAGAGCGAGAGCAGGAACACAAGCAGGGGGAGTGGGAGAGGGAGAAGCAGGCTTCCCGCTAAGCAGGGAGCCGGATGCGGGGCTCGATCCCAGGACCCGGGGATCATGACCTGAACCAAAGGCAGACGCTTAACGACTGAGCCACCTAGGCGCCCAAGATTTTATTTATTTTATTTATTTGACAGAGAGAGACACAGCAAGAGAGGGAAACGCAAGCAGGGGGGAGTGGGAGAGGGAGAAGCAGGCTCTTCTGCAGAGACTGATGTGGGGCTCGATCCCAGGTCCCTGGGATCATGACCCGAGCCAAAGGCAGACGCCTAACTGACTGAGCCACCCCGGCGCCCCGAGAAAATATTATTTAATAGTTTTTCCTATTACCTATCTTCATTTCCTTCCTGCTTTCTTTCATGTTATTATTGATAAATTTCTGTGTTAAAGGATTATTTTATTTAGTTTTTAATGAATGAAAGAATTTAGCTATGACTTTCCTATTAGTGTAGCTTTATCACCATGCTGAGATTTTGATGGGTAGTGTTATCATTTACTATATGATCGGTCATTATAGTTAATATGTTTTTTCACTCCATAGTTAACTTCAGAAAATATTACTGACTGCTTTGTTTAACCATTTGTTATTAATTTCTCATTTTATTATTACAGTGTAGTCATAGAATGCCACTTATGTAATCTCTTCTTCATACAATTTATTGCACCCATCTAATGGGTCTCAGTATGTGTTCACTTTCTGCAAATGCGATTTGGTAATTGGATAAACTACCTTCACAGTTTGTAGGAAACAGAACGATATGCCCCCTTTCACTAATAGTTACATTAAAATCTTGAATGTCCTGGTTTATTTTCTATCTGCTCTGTCTTGGATTGATAGTGGTGAGTGTCTCAGTTCTGTTTCTTTCATTTTTCTCTGTGAGGTGTGTGCGTGTGTGTCGTTGATACTGTCATTCATTCTTCGGTCCATTGATTGACTCATTCAACAAATGCTTATTGAAAGGCTCTTGTTGGGCCAGCGTAGATACAGCTGTAAATAATAGTTTAAGTGTCTTGCTTTCATGGAATTTATATTCTAGTGTAGAAGGGGTAGGGGAGAGAGAGACATTAAATACACAGATACTAATCTCAGATAATATTCAGTTCTATGACGTACACAAAACAGGATCCTACAACAGAGGCAGTCGGGGTGGGTACTATACAACTTTAAACAGAGAGGGAAGAGAAGATGAGGAGGAAGTGACATTTGGACTCAGCCCTAAACCATGAGAAAGCTATAACTGTGCAAGCTCTGGGGACAGTGCTCGTCAGGGAGAGGCAACGGCCAGTTCTAGGGCCCCGACATGGGACAAGCTTGACTAGAGCTGGCAAGCAAGGGAAGCGTGGTAGGAGATGAAGTTGAAGATGTCAGTAGAGACCAGCTCTGTGGGACATCATAGACCTTGTGTTGGGACATAGGTGCAGCAGAAAGCGGCTGACACAGGCTAACAGTGATGCAAACGCTCCCACCAAGTCTCTGTCGCTGTGTACTCCTGTTCCACAAAGGGCTCGGGTCTGGTGCGGTACCCCTCAGGCTCCAGCTGGTTCATTGTCCTGGAGCCCCAGGGTGTCGCCCTATCCATGTGGCTTATGTCCACATGTGCATTCCCGCCATCAGAAAGAAAGGGAAGGAAAAGGGGAGCACAGGTCTTTGAAGAAGTTGCACGATCACTCCTACTTCTGTCCCATTGGCCAGAAGTTAGCCACATGGTTGGCCAGGAGTTGGTCCTGTTGCCACACCCAGCAGCAAGAGATGTCGGGAAATGTAGTCTTTCCTCTGGACAGCCATGTTCCCAGATTTTAAAACGGAGGGCTTTGTTGCTATTAAGAAAGCCTGAATTGACGCTTAGGGAAGAGCTCTTTGTCTCAGGTCCCAGCAAGACAAGGAGTTTGGATATAGTTTTATGTAGAAATAGTACTCATTGGAATGTTTTAAGCAATGTAATGGCATGATTTGATTTACACGCAAATGATATCTCTGCTGCAGGGAGCTAGACTGGAGATGGGCCCTCGGGAAGTTACTTCAGGAGTTGGGAGAGACGTGCTGAGGGTGGGAGCAGCTGAGGTCATGAGAAGGGGACAGGCACAGGTGTTGTTTTGTACGTAGAGCTCTTCACTAAATCAAATTGTGGCATTTTCATTATGTATCCATTATTTCCATTTATACCTACAGATAGCCTTCTCGGCCCATCCATCATTTTTGTCTTAAACGCTCCTTTTCTGATATTAATACTAACTTCATCTCATTTTCATTTTATTATTGCTACTGGCTATATCCTTACCCATCCTTTTCCTTTAAGAAATTCTACTTTTTAGGTACCCTTCTCTTTAAAAGAATCATAGTGTCAGATTGGTTTTTATAAGCCAGTTGGAGAGAATTTGTCTTTTAACAGACAAATTTAATAGAATTTGTCTTTAATCTTGGCAATCCTTTTATAACTGGTGTTTGTTCACAGTTCAGTGGTCCTATATTATTCTTTTTGATTTTAAGCTGTGTCCTTTGTTTTGTCTTTTGCATGCTTTGTCTTTTAAATTAAATAATGTTATAAACCTTTTACTGATTTTTACTTTTATGAAATATGTAGTTAAAGTGATATTTGTCTGAATATTAAAGTCAAAAGAATAAATAACTGCTGACTTTTCCTAACACAAAATCTGGCTTATATTTATTCTCTGCTTTCACTTTCCACTTATGTTAATCTGGCATTATATATTCTGTCTGTTTAAAATTTTTATTGAAATGGTTATAGATTCACATGCAGTTTTCAGAAATAATTTAGAAACATCGCAAGTACACTTACCCAATTTTCCCCTTAAATGGTAACGTTTTGCAAAGTCATAGTACAATATCATCAATGGGATTTTGGTACTGATAAAACTCACCAATATTCTTTAGATTTCCCCAGTTTTACTTGTACTCATGTTTGTGTGTGTACATGTTTACTGCTATACAATTTTATCATATGTGTAGGTTTGTGTATCTACCTCCACAATCAAGATAGTGAACGGTTCCATCACAACCCACACCCCCAGCGCTGTCCCTACCTGCTGCCAACCACTAAACTATTTTTCACTTCTAACATTTTCTAACATATTAACAACACCTCTAACAACTTCTAACATAACTGTAAAATATTTTTTGTAAATGGAATCATGCAGTATGGAACATTTTGGGATTGACTTTTTTTCACTCAGCATAATATCCTTGAGATTCATTCAAGTTGTGTGTATCAGTACTTTGCTCCTTTCTATGCTGAATACTATAGCACAGTATGGATGTACCGCAGTTTATTTAACTGTTTACCTGTGAGAGACGTCTGGCTGTTTCAGGTTCTTGGCTATTATGAATAAAACTGCTGTTAACATTGGTGTGAAGGTGTTTGTATAAGCATAAGTTCTCATTTCTCTAGAATAAATGCCCTTGAGTACAGTTCCCGGGTCATAAAGTAATTGTGTGTTTGGTTTTATTCAACACTGACGAATGGCTTCCCAGTGTGACCACCATATTTTATATCTTACCAGCAGTGTGTGATTGGTTCAATTTGGCCGTATTCCCCACCAACTTTAGTACTGTTGCTGTTTTCATTTTAGCCATTCTGGTAGGTATGTAGTGATATCCCATTGTTTAATTTGCATTCCCATGATGGCTAATCTCTTCTATATCATCTATTATGTCCCCTTCTGTTCATGTCTGTTTATGTCTTTTGCCCATATTCTCGTTAGATTGTTGCTTTTGCTTGGTTGGCTTTTACTGTTGAGATTTGAGAATTCTTTATATATTCTAGGTGCTACTCCTTGGTGAGGTAGGTTACTTGCAAGTATGTTCTCCCAGCACACAACTTATCTTTTCATCCTCTTTGCATGGGCTTTGGCAGAACAAAAGATTTTAATTTTGATAAAGTCCAGTCTTGCAACTTTTCCCATTATGGATCGTGCTTTTGGTGTCAAGTCTAAGAACTCTTGGCCTAGGCCTAGATCACAAAGATTTGCTGTGGTTTTTTTTCCCTACAATTTACATAGTGTTAAATTTTACATATTAAGTCTATTATTTATATTGAGTAAATTTGTATGTATATATAGACATATATAGGCAGACGTAATATATTTTATACAGACATATGTAATATATTTTATATAGCTTATATGTATATATGTATATATAAGTCTATATACATATAACGCTATATTCTTCACATGAGTGAACTCATGATCTGTCCTCAAGTTCCCTTCTTCTAACCTGTCATCTCTACTATCCCAGCCAGCAACTTTTTTATTTCTGCAATTGTATTTTTCAGTTCTGTAATTTCCATTTGGTTCTCTTCAATAACTTCTATTTCCTCGTTAAGATTTTCTCATTTTTCACTTGTTTCAAGAGAACGTGGGATCAATTGTTGAAGGATTTTTATGATGCCTTCTTTAAAATCCTTGTCAGATAATTCCCCAGTGTCTGATTCACATATGTATTGGTGTCCATTAAGTGTCTTTTCTCATTCAAGTTGTGATTTTCTTAGTTCTTCAGATGATAGGTGATTTCCTATTGTATCCTAGACATTTTGCCTAATATATTAGTGGATGCTGGGTTCTATTTAAATCTTTTTTTAGGGGCAGCCATCCTGTTTAGGATTAACATGCAGGTCCTGGCTTACCTTTGTGGGCCATGGTTCCAAATGACAGCTTCATTTCACAGCCTTTGTGGTGATATTTTAGTCTGCTTGGTTTATCTGGTGCTGCGGGGCTTCCCACTCATCCCTCCTCATGCTGCTTGAGGGGTGGAAAGGGTTTTCTTAGGCCAGGATGATGCGTGTCTCTCTGTGGCGGCAGAGAGCCTCAGGCAAGAGGCTTCCTAAGCCAAGTGCGTCTTGTGATGGGATTCTTTCCTAACTGTGGGGGACAAAGAATCCTTCTCAGGTCAGATGTTTATTGAGATCCACTTAATCCAATGGATCCACAATGAGATCCATTTCACTGTTGACTTCAGTCTCTGGGCAGAGGTGGAGAGTCTCAGGCCCACAGGGACAGAGGCTTCTTGGGCTGAGCCAGTGTTTGGGTGGAGCTCCCTCTTGCTGGGGTCGTCCTATTATATTCCTGTGGGAATTTCAGGCCTTCCGGGGAAGGAGAGCACTTCCCTTAGCTGTTTATCATTTATCATCTCTATTGTCCATTGTGGGTTTGCCCTGTGTTGTTTGAGGAGCTCCCATTCAATATGGGTGAGGAATGAGCCTACCCATGCTGCCTCCCATTGCTATGTTTGAGGGACAGGAAACATCAGATCTGGATAGTCTCCTTCCCTAGGGTGGGAAAACGTCAGATGGTCTGCCACTATGTTGTCCTCTGGTGCTGGATCCCAAACTGGTGACTCACCTTCCTCTTAGCACATTTAAGAGTTCTCCTTTGGTTATCTCCTATCTTGTTTCCATGGGTTATAGTGGTATTGGCAGGCAAGTGGGGAGAAATGGGTCTATATCACGTTTTCCCAGCTAGAAGTCCATATTATTAAACAGTTCCTTTTAATCATTAACTATTCTTTTTCCAGAATATTTTTAGTGTTTGTGTTTCGTGGTTTTGCATCCATATTTACAACAGTTTATTTTACTTCTCTCTGAAAAGCTTCTGTTTACATTATCATTTCTTTATACTCTAAATTTCTTTAAGATTTTTATTTATTTATTTATTTGAGGGCCAAGGGAGAGAGAGTGTGTGTGTGTACAAGCAGGGGGAGGAGCAGAGACAGAGAATCTCAAGCATACTTCTTCCTGAGCACAGGGCGACTCGGTGTTCTCATGACCATGAGATCATGACCTGAGCCGAAACCAAGAGTCGGTCGCTTAACCGAGTGAGCCACCCACACGCCCCTATACTCTAAATTTCTTGTATTTGAGTTGTTAATTATAGTTCTCTCAGTTGTCTGGAGAAAGTTTTTGTAATTTTTCGTAGTGGGGATCAGGGGATTTCTCAAGAGACATGTTTTTAAAGCCCTTTGCAGATTTGAAAAGATCCTTCTGTAACTTTGCTCCCGAAATAAGAATATGGTTGAATATATAGTTCTTGGGTCATGAAATGTTAACCTCAGTGTCTTATAATCATTTCTCATAGTATTTCACATAGAACCTTCCAGATGCTTCCTGGAGGGGAAACTGAAGTTCCATGGTCAAATAAATTGTAGAAATGTTTCATACTTCATGCAGTTCATCTCTTGGAGTTCCAGAAAATACAGCAACTTCACGAAAACTCTGATACAGAATTCTTTTTGGCAAACTTGTTCAATTTTGTTTGGTCTATTATTTCTCAAAGGATGCAGTGATGATGATGGAATTTCCTTCTGTGCTTTGCCTATTAATATTTATATCCTCAGTGCTCTCAGTTAGAAGTAAAAACAAACAAAAAAACCTCACCATGGATTAAAGGACAGAGATCTAACTTAGTGAGGTGTCTGGAGTGGGCCGTTGGAATAGAGGCTTGGTGATGTCATCCTGAAGCTTGGTCTTCTGTGCCACCATCTTCAGCGTGTTGGAGGCTCCCCTTCATCCTTGTTGCCCTCTGGCTGAAGAATCGTTGCTATAACTTTAGGCACCAGAACTGTGTTTGCAGTGGGGTGACACATAGCAAAAGGCCTTCTTTGTGCTAATTGTTCTCTCTCTTATAAGGGCAACCTTTCTCAGAAGGCTCCTGGCTGGTGTTGCCTTTAAATGTCATTGGCTCAAACAGAATCACATGTTTGCTCACAGATGCAGGGGGACTTGAGAAGATGGGTACCTGGCAAGGAGAGATGTGATCACTTGCCTAGCTGAGATCTGTTCTGATCCACCCTTGAGGCTTGACTCATTGGTCTCCCAAATCAAATCAGGTTTCTTTAAGAAAGGAAAATGGGAGGGGAGTGGTTGCTGGGTGTGTCACAAGTAGTGCCTGCCACAGTCTTCCTCTAAGGAAAATGGCAGGTGGAATATACCATTGGAAATTCTTCAGATGTGTGTTCATTGATTTTTTGTAGTTTATGGAGAAGTTGGAAGACAGCTTGACTATATTCCTTGTAGAGAACCTGTTTTGTTCTGCCTGATATTTATAATTTTTATTTACTTAAAAATCATGTATTGGGCAGAATGGGTTTTTTTGGGTTTTTTTTGTTTTTTTTAGTTTGCCTGGATCTCAGGAAGCTTTTCTGGCCTTCCTTCCACCTGGCACAGCTTTCTAACATTCTCTTTTTGATTATTACTTTTGCTCTTGTTGTTTCGTTTTTCTCCTGTGCAACAGACAAAATCTTTAAGTTGGACTTTTTTTTTTTTTCTGTCTTCCTTGCTATTGGTCAGCTTCTCTTTTTCTGTTTCATTTCTTTTCCATCCAAGTTCTGAGAACTTTTAACACTGTTCTGCTTCATATGACTCCTGATTTATGGAGTGTATATCCTGCTGTGTATGACCTTCAATGTAATTTTAATTTTGCTCTTGGCTTTTGAGTTCCTTAACATTCTCTTTTCTCTTATTGAAATCCTTTTCTGTTTCTTTATTTCAACTTTTTTCTCCTCCCATGGCTTCCTACTTCTGTTCCATTGGGACCAAGTCCTCTTGGATGTTTTAAAGACTCTACCGTCATTTTTTTGTGAACAGTGATTTCCCGCCCCCCCCCCCCTTAATCAGGGTAATGTTTATTTTCCCTTGTTTTTCATTATCTTTTTGAAAGTACTATGCTAACATTTTTTTTTCCTAATCCACATTACCCCAGCATCCTGGGATTTGTCACAGAGCATGGAGGTAATTTAGTGTGATTTTCCAACTTCTCTGGCCGTGTGTTTTTCCTCTTGTGGCTCAGAGGGTATGATTGGTGGTTTCTTTCTACATCTGTCCCCAGGAACGTGGTCCTTAGTGGAAGTTCCTCGCAGATTTTGGCCTGTGTTCTTCTTTTATCTTCATTTCACAGTTGGTACTGACTGTCTTTCCTTTTTATTTATTTCTGCGTGTATTCTTTGGGGAAATTAGCAAGGAAATCTAGTCTGACTCTGGGCCAGCACTCCTATCCAGTCGGTGGGTACTTGGGAAATCCCCCAAGAGGCAGTGTGCAGTAATAGGGAAAAGCACAGGGCTTCCAAGCAAGCAGTCTTACTCCCAACTTTGCTTCCTGCATGCTGTGTGACTGTCAGCCCATCACTGGACCCCTCAGAGCATCAGCTTCCTTGACTAATAGGAATAGCCACGTGACAAGTTCTCTGAGAAGATAAAATGGGATACTGCATCTGAAGTGCATGACACACTGTGTGTTCAGCCCCCTTCCTCCTGTACCCAATGCTCTCCATAGAAATAGCAAGCATCGAGTTGAACTTTTGGTCAACCAACTCTGCTCTCATGACCCAGATTCTGTCTGTGCCTGGACCCTGTTCTCGCAGCCAGGGCATACTTCATATTTAGAGATGCTTTCCACAGGGACTGTGGTCTTGGGATGCTCAGTAACCCCCTCCCTCCTCCCCTGCCACCTCTTCTCTGCCTGGCAGGACACTCCCAATCGATGTTCCTTTTTGAGAGGCAGCCTAGCATAAAGTTAGGATCCCAGGCTGTCTGTAATTTCCAGATCTGCTCCTTATGACCTGTGGGACCACAGTCTGACTCCCTCTCCTTCTCTCTGCTTCCTTTGCCTCATCTTTAAAATGGGGATAATGATTTACCTTCCTCATAGGGTTAACTGAACTGTGTAAACCCCTTAGAATGGTACCCAACACCTGGAAAGCATGGTATCAGTGTTTGCTATGCTAGTGCTGTTGGTGAGGATGATGATGATGGTGAGGATGATGGTGATGGTGATCATGACGGTGAGGATGATGGTGATGGTGATCATGACGGTGAGGATGATGGTGATGGTGATCATGACGGTGAGGATGATGGTGATGGTGATTGTGACAGTGAGGATGATGGCAGCCATCGTTATTAGACTCTTGTGGTGTAGACTGCCACATCTGGGCACACTGTGTTCTGCGGCGTGATGCACCCTTCCACTGCCACCCCTCCCCTGCCCCACTGCCTGCACCTGCACCCCTGTGCCTGTTGGACCCCAGGGGTTGGGTCTGATCTCTCTCCCATCTGTCCCTCCCTATGATTGTCACCTTCTCCACGCCCAGCTACAGTCACCCAGCACTGTGGCAGATAAAGGATGGAGACTTCAGAGTCCCTGTCTTTGGAGACACTGAATAGAGACAAGCCCACCATCCAGGAAGATTTAGACGTTTATCTGCCTAAAGGCAAGAAACTGAACCAGGTGATCCTTCAAGGTCATGCTTCTGTTCACAATCTTTCAAAGACTCCACTTCTCCCTCAGGACCGAGTCCGAATTCCAGAATGCTGTTCCATCTGCCCTGCTTTCCTCTTCGGCCCAGCCCCTGGCAATCCTCTCAGAAGCCTACCCAGCAAGCCTCCAAAATTGCCCATGGTCCTGACCATACCGCACTTCCCTGCACCTCCACACTTTCCCACTGGCATACCCCTTTGCCAGGACAGCCCCTCCCTTCCCGCCCTCCTCCCTAGACCCCATGAAACCCTTGTGCCCCCTACCCTGTGGCACAATCTCTGTTATCAGTCAGTCCTCACTGAGGAAGCACACTGTCTGCCCTGCCCCCATGTCCTTACAGTGTCCTGTGTCAGCTTATGTAACAGCCCACGGGCCACCCCGCCTGAAATCAGTGGTTTCTTGCGGTAACAGGATGCTGAGTAAGCACCACTCATGACATCAACAAAGCACAACTTTATTTTTGTCCCCTTTTGCCCCTTTAAAACATATCTCGTTACAGGCATGCCACTCTGCTCCTAGATGAAAACCCTGGTGGTTCTGTGACTTTTTTTTGGTCCACAAGACTTTTAAGAATTAAATATTTTACTCATACAGGAAAGTACAGAGCAAATATACCGGGGGTGTTATATAACAAGTCACCCATATTGAACAAATAGTAACAATATTTGCTTCAGAATTTAAGAAATTAAATATTATAGACTTGGCTTCTCTTATTATGTTAAAGTTGCTTTTTATCTTCTCATATCTTTGTACTTTTGCTATGTGTATATGTTCTGTAAGCAATAATTTGTTTTACAGCTTTACATAAAAGGGAGGTACCAATGGGAGGTAACACCTGGCTTGCTCAGCCGGTGGAGTGTGTGACTGTTGATCTCAGGGTCGTGAGTTCGAGTCCCACATTGGGCGTAGAGACTTCCAAAAAACAAACACCCCCCCCAAAAAAAGGTATCAACAGGAGGTGACACCTGCAACCCCCTTAAGCTGATGTAGCCTTGAAATCAAGACTTTCATTTCCACATTACCAAATTCTCACACACTGTGTCTACAACAAGATCTCGTCTTCGAGTTTCATCTGAATGGAGTAATACTGCAACTAGCTGGGTATTTATTTTTACTCAAGAGGCTTTTTATGATTTATCCATATTGCTGTGTGTAGATTTAGATCATCTTAAATACTGAAAAGTAGTCCATTGTACTATCACTGATAGATTCGATGTCATGTCATTGGTCATTTAAGATTGTCTGCAGGTTTTTAACATTATAAGTAGTCCTGCTGTTGCAGTCGCTTTAAGTCCCTGTGCATGAGTATCTCTAGGGCAGACACTTGGAAATGGAACTGCCCTGGTGTGGGGATGCACATCCTCAGCTCCATTAAGAATTGCCAGAATGTTTCCTAAAGAACCAGTTTCAATTTATAACCCCACCAATACTTTATGTGCGCACCCACTTACTGCATCCTTGGGAACTAAATCTTTGCCAAGATGCAGAATGTGAAATGGTATTTTGTGGTCATTTTAGATTGTTCTGCCTTTAATACTGGAGGGAGTGACCATTCCCCCCACGTGCACGGCCTTTTGGTTTTTCTCTTTGGTGATTTGCCGTGTTCATATTCTTTGCCAAATTTTCAGTTTGGTGGTGCATCTTTTTCTCTTGATCTGTTTGACTCACTGTTCTACTCCTACCTCTGGGTGACTCAGTGCTTCTGGGTAATAGCAAAGGTAGAATAATTTAAGCCTATATTGCTGCAAACTCCAGCCAAATCACCACAATCCCAGAAGAGAGAGCGCTTCCATCTTTCCCCGGGAGAAGAATCTAGAAGGAATGAGTAAAATAAAGTGTGACTGTGTGACTGCAGGATTTGCAACTCCATGGTTTATTTCTTCAACTGGCTTAGCCAGTATCACTGGATGCTGAGGCTCATTAGCACTACTCAGATACTCTTCTGAGTTCTCGGGGGCAAGTGAACACTGCTATACGTACCTCAAATTATTACCCTTCATAACATCATTCTTGCTGTTTTGGTTATGGTGACTCTTGAGGGGAGCTCACTAAATTCTCTCTTCATATTACCATTTATTTCATGGATTGAATGGGTCTCAGTGCTAGGGCAACCCAGAGTGGATTATGCACCTTGCAGCCTTGACCAAGCATTTAACTTTACTTGGTAGGATTCCTACTATTTTCTCAGCCTCCTCATTTATACGGTCACACTTCTGCCTGTTCTCTTTTGCTCTCTCCTGCACTTTCCAGTAAGATCCGATTCTTTGTGCAAGGCCTGACTGACCTATTCTGTTCTACTTGAATCTACTAACTTTGCTGGCTAGGTAGCCAGGTCGTTTATCTTGACCTCCTTGCAAGAGATTGTTCCTTTGATTCATTGTTTATACTTAATAATTTATAGAAAAATTTTGAGATTAGCTAGAGATCCATCTATGTCATTAGTCTTTTCAAACTAACATTTTTTTGGTTTGGTTTTATTATCTTCCCTACCTTGGAGATCATAATTTATTCATGTCTACTCTCTGACATTACTTCTATTCTACTTCTTTTCAACATTTCTGTGTATTTTTTTCTTGGGTCTGTCTTTAGAAGCAGCAGAGACTTGGATTTTTAAAAATTCAACCAGTAGTCTGTCTTCAAATAGATAAATTTAATCCACTTTATGTGTAGGGGTCGGGGAGGACATTAGAGACACCTTCGGAATCATTTATTCTATCCTTATTTTGTGTTTGTTTACCATTGGATAGATTGCATTCTCTTACCTGTTGAATAGATTACCCCCCCCCACACACACACACACAAACACACCTTTTTTTTTCCCCCGAGTTGGAAGCTCTAAATTTCCATTGTTTTACATTTTAAAATATGTGTTTTGGGGTGCCTGGGTGGCTCAGTCAGTTAAGTGTCTGCCTTCGGCTCAGGTCATGATCCCAGGGTCCTGGGATTGAGCTCCACATCAGGGTCCCTGCTCAGTGGGGAGTCCTTTCTTCTCCCTCTCCCTCCCCTCGCTTGTGCTTTCTCACTCTTTCTCTCAAATAAATAAATGAAATCTAAAAAAAAAAAAAATGTGTTTTAACATTCCTTTACAAAGTTCAGAATTATTCAGTGTCTCTATGATCCTTATAAGTAAGACAGTGACTGCCACTTCCATGTCCTTGTTGATTGTTCTCTGGAATTTGGGTGACCCTGAGGCTATCAGAGACGCAGTATGACCCCCAGGGCATCCTGGCCCATGCCCTGGTGTGAGCTTTGTTTGCTTCCTCTGGTCTCCCTGGGATTAGCTCTGTGTGAGCCCAGGGGGGTGGGGGAACCTGATGGCCTTTTCTGAGTAGGGGGGCTGGTGTCAGTGGCCAGTCTCAGCAGGGATCCCCACTCAGGCTTCTCATTTCATGTGAGTTCAGTCTTCTTTTCCCAGCAGGGCAGGAGCTCCCTGCCACCTCTGTCTGTCATTATACCTGAAGCCATCAGGCTCCTCACATTCAGCACAATTTTCTGCCTTGAATTTTGGTTCAGTTTTTGACAAGAGGAATGATGACGTTGTTCTTTAATGGGACTGTGCCTTTCCTTTTCCTTACTTACATTGGATTGGGGTCGGGAGTGGTGCTCAAAGCCTACCCTTCTGGTGCACTCCTGCCCGATTTTTAGCTTTTTAGCTTCCTGAGGGTAAGAACTAGTTCCTTTTTTTTTTTTTTTTTTTAAGATTTTATGTATATGTGTATGTATGTATGTATGTATTTATTTATTTATTTGAGCGAGAGAGCATGAGTGGGAGGGGCAGAAGGAGAGAGAGAATCCCAAGCAGACTCCATGCTGAGCACAGAGCCTGACATGGGGCTCCAACCCAGGACCCCAAGATCATGACCTAAGCCGAAACCAGGAGTTGTATGCTCAACCACCTGTGCCACCCAGGTGCCCCTCATGTCTGTGTCCCTTTAGGAACTCTATGCTGGGCTTATAAAGTAGATGTGACAGGTCTGAGAGTTTATATGACTTGCATGCTAGTGGTGAGCCTTACACAGTTCCATGAATGTTGGCAGAAGATACAAGACTCCTAGTCGGAGACAAGGACTATTGTTGACAGCAATAGCAATGGCCAGAGTATCATCATCTTTAGCTGGTTCTCCAAGCCCCAGTTTCCACAAGGTGACACTAGGAGGGCCTGGTGTCACCCACTTACAATTACAGCAGGGGACTCTGAGCTTAAGGAACCCAAATCTTTTATAAAAGGCAGTGAGCCTACCTGCCTTGATCCTGGAGAGACCTGCCATCTTCATCATACTGGACCATGATCAAACTTGCCCTTTGGAGGGAGACATTTGTATCTTCAAAGGCTATTCTTTCTACAAATGTCCTTGACAAGATAGTCCCAAGCAAAGGCAGTCAGTTCCCATGTTGTAAGACATGCAGAAATGTGAAAGGCCCAGGGAAAATTGTCTCCCAGCTGGTGGCTGCCCAATAAAGTCTTCTCTGCAATGCCATTATGTGCATGATGTGTTATGATAATGGTGGTGTGGTGAAAGCAGAGTAGTCATAGAAATGAGGGTGGGTCTTTAGTGTTGCCTGTGGCTCTAGGAGCCAACAGCAACGAATGCAGAGAATGGAGAATTCGGTCTCCATTTGTGTGCATTGGGAGGATAAGCTGGTTGGCAAAGGCCTGTCAAGAATGGGTCCCAGAGGACCCCACAAACTCTGCTGCTCATCCCTGGAGGCATAGCTGGTGCTCCCTCCAACCCTCAGTACTCAGGCCACGGCTGCTCCTCTGCCAACTCCATGAAGAACTCTCTAGAGTCCCTGATTTTTTGCAACATTGGCTCAAGATTCACGATGCTAGGTGAATACATCTGGTTGGACAGAGAAGTGGGCTCAGATTCCCACCGAGACACTTACGCTGGGGAAGTTGTGAGAGACAAGAAGGAAATTCAGATCCTGGGCCTGTACTTTGCTTTAGCACACATCTTTGGTAGCAGCTAATGTATGTATTCGTTGGCTTTGCTGTGATCCGTGAGCAGATAGGCATGAAGACAGATGATTTTGTTTTCTTTGCATCACTTTTTGTAAGCATGGTGTCACATGTGTCTATCCAGTAAACCCCTGCAGGTGTCTGTCACCCATGTGACAGACCTGTCAGGCTGAGTGCCATATACCAGCCTCTCTGACTATAAAATCTGGTGGGAGGAAGCAGATTTACCGGGTTGTGAGTCCTCCTTCATCAAGCGCACATATTTTCAAATAGGATAAGTGTCAAAGGCAGGACGTACTTCACCTCCCATTTCTGGGAACACCTCAGTCCTTCCCCTGGCTGGCCCTCTTTTCCCAGCTGATGTCAACCTGGGCCAGTTTCCATGTAGGAATCAGCAGAGGCAAACATTGCTCAAAGACAAAATCCTCTGATATTCCTGCACTTGGGGAGGGGGCAGTTTGGGAGAAAGAGCAGAGCTCAGCACTGGGAGAGTGTGGTCCCAGACCATCCCCTTCACTTACCTCTCTGAAGTAAGGGCTCCCTAGGATGACTTGTCCAGCTGCCGAATTTGCCTTTTCTTCTGCTTCCTTGGTCAGCCCTGCTCAGAGACACTGTGGTGTCCATGACCTTTCCGTCCTCACCGTGACCAGGTGGGCAGCTTTGTTCTTTACCCTCGTACATTTCACAGCACTTTATCCTATGATGTTTTTGTTGTTGTTGTTTTTGATTGAAATCACTGTCCAAAGACACCGCTTTGACCTAGGCCCAAATACCACCCCCCCAAAAAAGGTTTATGTTGAGAATCCACTAAATCGGTTGCTTATTCATAGTTGGAAATTGTCTCTCATGGAACACTAAGTCTGGCATAATTGGGGTGTACTCAAGATTTCAAATAGAAACACCTTCATGGAGCTAATAATCCTGTGTTTCATACTGGAGTTATCACAAAGAGAAGATGAAGGAGCAAGAGGGTGTGAAGTTTCATGCATAGTAGAGGGACCGAGAGCCACAGAGCCTTCAAGAGCACAGGTGTTTCTCATGAAGCACACGGTAGATGTTGGGTGTTGATCATGTCAGGAAAATTAACAAGGGATGATGGACAGAAGAGAGAATATAAATATTGGTTCTGACATTGGACTTCATACTTTTTTTTGGAGTTTTTAAATTGAGATATAACTGACATATGACATTTTATTAGTTTCAGGTGTACAACATAATGATTCAATATTTGTCTATATTGCAGAATGATCACCACAATAAGTCTCGTTAACATCCATCGCCACACATAGTTAGAATTTTATTTTCTTGTATGAGAACTTTAAAGATCTATCCTCTTAACAACTTTCAAGTATACAATACAGTATCGTTAACTACAGCCACCACACTGCACATTACATCCCCATGACTTATTTGTCTTACAACTGGAAGTTTGTACCTTTTGACCCCTAGTTCTCCCACCCCACCCCTCAACTCTGGCAACCACCAATCTGTTTTCTGTATCTATGAGTTTGGGTTTTTGTTTGTTTGTTTGTTTTTAGGTTCCACATTTAAGTGAGATCATGCAGTATCTGTCTTTCTCTAATTCACTTAGTGTAATGCCCTCAAGGTCCATCCATGTTGTTGCAAATGGCAAGATTTCATTCTTTTTTATGGCTGAATAATATATATATATATATATACATACATACACACACATTTTCTTTATCCCCTCATCTGTCAACAGACACTTAGGTTGCTTGCATGTCTTGGTTTTTAAATGGAAGCTCTGAGACACATTGATAATTAGCATCCTTTTATACCCTAAACTGCGGAAGTCCCTAGCACTTTTCTTAATGTGTGTACAGTGTACATCGGGGTGCAGATGTCTCTTCCAGTTGGCATTTAAACTTCATCCTTTTTAATGACCTAGAACACAGAATGCCACCGACCAGAGGAGTCAATGTCAGATGGTGGCAAGAGTCTAAAACATGGCTCAAATTCCCTACTAAGTGTGGACCTCTGCTGTGGTGCTGTCTCTGGGCCTGCTTGTTTGGGGTGGATCTGCCCAGAAATGCACGTGTATGTGTGCACAGCATCCCTCTTTCTGACGAGAGGAAACTGAGCTAGAGACTAATTGGATTCAGTGGAAGGCCCAGCTGTTATGAAGCCCCACTGTGGGTTCCTGGCTGGAGGACAGGACCTTCCTCCCCCAGACAGAAGGTTAATGGGAAGAGAGAACAGCATATCTCAGGAGCCTTGGTCCCAGCTCCCAGAACTGCTGCCCCAATGGACACTGTACTGGCTTCCAACCTAATTGCTCATCTAGGCAGAACTAGCCCCATCCAGGCAGGAGCTGTGGGGCTGCAGAGCCATGAACAGAGCCGGGACCAGGTTGTGACCCGCTTCTCTCCTCCTGGTGTTGGGCAAGTTTCTTCCAAATGGCAGCAGGGCCGGTGAAAGAACATCTGCTCCTACATTTTCCAAGTCACAGCTGTCTCTGCTGATGGCTTCTTCCTTAGAACTTGCTGGTATGGGTCCACTTATTCTTGCCAACTCATCCAGGTCACAGGGTATCGCACATCACTGTTGTCCACCAAATCCGGTCCTAGAGCCTTAAGGGATGGAATGATCAGTTAGAATAGTAGCAGAAGAAAACACCCTAAGAAATCAGTGGAACAAGCGCCCCCCAGCCTGGGAGAGCTGGCCATTCGTTCCTTCCCAGGGGCCGAGAACAGAGCACTCATTGTGCCCTTACTGCAAGGGTGATCCAATCAATAAAGACGATCACCGTGTTTACTGCATATTTGGTTGAATGGCATCTATTCAGACTACATAGGCAAGGTCAGCCTGAATTAGTTAGTGAGCTCTCATTACATAGGCATTTTCAAGAAATGGGATTTTATCACAGTATTTTACCATATTTTTGTATATCTAGGTAATTGGAATTAACTGCTACTTTTAAGAAGGGTTTTTAAATGGAAGCTCTGAGACACATTGATAATTAGCATCCTTTTATACCCTCAATTAAACTGCCAAAGTCCCTAGCACTTTTCTTTCTTCTTAAGTTACTTAAATACAGCTCTGTAATTTTATTTACCCGATTTGTTTGCTCCAGCTGCTCTTCTTCAGTAATAATGAAGGAGACGACTTAGGCCATACTCACATCAAATCATCATAAATTCTAAAACCTTGCCAAGTCCGAAATTCTTAATGAGGGTTTAGAGTTTACAAACGCATCTTTGGTTTCAAAAGCCTACATCTTGGACAAGGAAAAGGACACATTTCTGCTCAAACCGCACAGTGAGTTTGCTGGGTACTGGCTCACAGACCCGTATCTACTAGTTTATCCATTTTTTTCCTTCAGTGCAAACATCAGAAACAGGAAACACTTGAAGCAGAATTCAGTTTTTAGGAAATGCACCCGTTAAGTAGTGCAGGATAATTTTTTTTCAAAAATGCATTGAGCACCTACTTGTGCTGGGTGCTATTGGCTCTCAAAGGGCCCACCACCCAGTTTGGGGTGTGACCTGCTGGGCAGCTCTTGGGGCTTAGTGCCGGCATCGTGGTTGGTCCTTTCGTGAGCTAGCATCAGATGACCGTTCTGAGCCACAAAATCTGGGGATCAGACGAGATCACAAGAGACCACACTCTGACCATGTTCTTTGCAGGTCTGCAAACGAGCCTCTCCTGACTGCAGCCTGCAGTGGAGATAGCCAATGATGCTTGATTGCTTTACCGGAATCAAATTAGGGGAGTGAAAATGCTTGTCAATCACTGCCAAGCACACGTGCTCAAAATCAAAAGCTGCCCGGTAATCAAGGAAGAGTAGCTGATTAAAATCTGTTACATTCCTAAGTTGAAAATTGATGGCTCCCTCCTTGCATACCTTCTAAATCTCATCTGACAGCTTTGTCGGGCATCATTTATCATTTGTGACACAATGCCAACAGAGAAGTGGACACACCTTTGACCAAATTATCCCACTTTGGCTGTTGTCCTGTGCATTTGTAGAAGTGCCTGAACTTTCTCCCAGCAGACATAAACAGATGAGAAGGTAAAAATGTTCTCCTTTCAGATATCAACTCAAACAATAATAATAAAAAAAAAAACCCTTCCATATGATTCCCCCAAAAGGCCACGTAACTCGAAGTCTGTTGGGCAAACCACTTTGAAGTCAGGTACGCACGAAATTGGTTTTCATCCAGGCGTGCAACAAAATGCAAATACCCGCTACCGAAGCATCCTATGGGAAATTCAGAACTAGCTGAATGCCGGTGTTAAGGGTTGGACCTGGGTATCCATGGAAGGCTGAAGGTTTCAGAGAGAGATGAAAATTCCAATATATCAGGGTCCAGATGTCCAGAGGCCATTCTGTGTCCATTTGTTGGGTTCCCTTGTGGGTATTAAACCTCCATTCACCAATTTTTTAATTAGATTGAACTTGGACAGACAGCTTAAACATCAGAAACTGTTTCTACACCTGTCCTATGGGGATAATGATATGACACCACTTCTTGTGGTCATGGGGATCATGCAAAATGTATGTAAAATACCTAGTTTGGTACTTAGCATGTAGTACGTGCTTGATAAGTATTTGCTGTTTTGATTTCTTCCCACTTGCTTTAAAATACTAATCCTGCATTGGAACCTTTTAAGGTCTGTGAAATTACTGACATGAACTATCTTTGCCATGGAGAATTGTCTTTGAGGTTTGGGGAGGGTGTTACTACCTGGTGAGGTGGCTAGTGCATTCTGACATCATCTGTCTCCTCTTGTTGGTGACTTTTTCCCCCAGCTTTATTGAGGTATAAGTGACACATAACGCTAAGTTTTAGGTGTACAGTGTGATGATTTGATATATGTATATATTGCAAAATGATGGCCACAGTAAGGTTAGTTAACACTTCATCACCTCAGAGTTAACATTTTTTTATTGTTGTTGAGAATAGTTAAGGAATACTCTCTTAGCAGCTTTCGAGTATACAATACAATATTGTGAACCTTGGCATGGATTAGGTCCCCAGGACTTATTCATCTTCTAACTGGAAGTTTGTACCTTTTGACCACCTTCACCTATTTCTGTCACCCCCTAGCCCTTGGCAACCACCAGTTACTCTATGAGTTCAGCTTTCTTAGATTCCACATATAAGTGAAATCACACAATATTTGTCTTTTTTGGTCTGACTTCTCTTTGCATAATGTCCTTCAGTTTCATCCATGTTGAAAATGGCAAGATTTCCTTTTCTATGACTGAAAAATATTCCAATATATATCATGTTTTCTCCGTCCATACATCCATTGAGAGATGCTTACATTGTTTCCATGTCTTGGCTATTGTGGATAATGCTGCAGTGAACATGGGGATGCAGGTATCTCTTTGAGATAACGATAATTCTTTCCTTTGGGTAGATATTCAGAAGTGGGATTTTTAATGGTATTTCTATTTTTAATTTTTTGAGGAAATTCCATACTGTTTTCCATAGTGGTGGGACCGGTTTGGACCCACCAACAGGGTTCCGTTTTGTCTGCATCCTCTCCAACTCTTGTGATCGCTTGTCTTTTTGGTAATAGCCATTCTAACATGTGTGCGGTGATATCTCATTGTGGTTTTGACTTGCATTCCCCAATGATAAGTGATGCTGAGTACCTTTGTATGTACCCGTTGGCCATTCTTCTTTGGGAAAAAAAAAATGTCTCTTCAGGTCCTTGGTTTTTGATCTCTCTTATACTGTACCTTCCAGTAAACACACTCATTATTCCCCCACTTTCCAGTCTTCTTCTGTAGCTACGTGTCTATAATTCCCAGTCATACTACAGTATTGCATTTACTTTCCTTTGCTCAGTTCCTAGTTTGCTTATGAGACCTAAAATGCCTTCCGGGTGTTTCTCACCAGTTACTTGTGTCTATTGGGAATTCTGGGTGAACTGACACAGCCTTGGAACTTAGGCGTTCAAGCCAGCTTGAAATTAGCTCTCAATTTTGCAGAACCAATTACCCTCAGGTCCCTCATGCTGATGGAAGTGAGTTTTAAATTGTAGGTCTGGCTGCTTAGCAAAGACTGGGCTTTGTCAAATGGGAGAAGGCCCGGGTGATGCTGGCTTGAGCTCTCCCGTGACTAAGGAGCACTTCTTCTCTGCTTTTTATTGAAAATGTCCTGAGCTTTATTGCCTAAGTGTTAAAGCACAAGGACAAAGTGGGAAATTACTTTAACTTCCATTCAGAGTGCTATATTGCCTCCCTGTTTCCAGAGGGCACAAAAGGGCAGCTGGCTGTGCAAGAAGAGGGTGTATTTTGCAAATAAGTGTCCCTAAAACTCTAGTTATGATTCTATGTCTCATTTTTTAAGGGCCTGATGCCAGAATAGCTGTAAGAATGTTTGCTTGCTACAAACTTTTTACTTGTTCTAACGTATTGGGATTATGATACCACTTAATATTATAAAGCAAATTGACAAGTAAAAAAATAATGGTGTTTGCATGGTCAAAATAAATTTGTTTCATATTAGAAGGATACTGTTTGGGCGCCTGGGTGGCTCAGTTGGTTAAGCGACTGCCTTCGGCTCAGGTCATGATCCTGGAGTCCCGGGATCGAGTCCCGCATCGGGCTCCCTGCTCAGCGGGGAGTCTGCTTCTCCCTCTGACCCTCTTCCCTCTCGTGCTCTCTATCTCTCATTCTCTCTCTCTCTCTCAAATAAATAAATAAAATCTTTAAAAAAATAAAAAAATTTAAAAAGATACTGTTTTATGATAGAATTAAATAACTTTTCAATCTTGGGATCAGAAGGGAGCGACCATTTATCTAAATGAATCTTTGTATGAGATCCCAACCACGTGATTATCTGACCTATGTTCGGTTTTATCTACTGCCAGAAACTCTTTCCTTGGATAATGCATCATATTTTTGCTGTGCTCCATGAGAACTCTGTTCTTTGTATTATGCCCCAGTTGGTCCTGGAATAGCCTGCACCCATTGATCCTACTCCCAATCCAATAGAACAAATCAGAATTAATTCACCTCTCTTGTCCCTGACAAGCTATAAAATATTTGAAGGCAGCTTTTACATTTGCCCTGTCTTTTCTCTTCTCCAAGATAAACTTCCCTAGTCCTCTCTTTCCTATGTACCATCCTGTTGACTTTGTCCCGATAATGCTGTGTTTGATCCTCGTTCCTTGTAAAGGAAAGCATCTAAAAATGAATAAACCACGTCAAGTATTACATAATAGTATGCTTTCATGAGTAAGGATTTTATAGCATGTGTCAGGAGGAAACACGTCTTATCATTTATTACGTATCCCATGATGTATTTATTTATTTGGTTGTGTATACTGTACCTTGATAAAGAAAATATTTAGTCTCAGAAAAGTACATAATCACATTAAGATGAAAGAATTTGTTAGAAAGAAATTGGGTCAAAAGGCAAATGATAGTAGGAAAAATAAAATGATGTCAAAGGTAAGATTAATACCCAACACATGTCAGACACCCAGCTCCCCACTTTCACAGCTGAAGCGAGGAGGTAACTCTAATCAGTTATATGATTCCCAGTCTCCAAAAGATAACAGCAACCTCAGTACTCAAGAGAAATATAACCATTTTTGGTATTGAGGCATTTTTTCTGTGGCTGCACGTGGAAAGGACACTGGATGGAATATTTAGAGATATAATTTCCAAAATGCCTTTTAGATGTACAGTTCTATGAATTTTGATAAGCTTATATACATGTGTGTAACCACCACCACAAGAAAGCTATAAAATACTTCCAACACCCCCCCAAATTTCCTCATGCCGCTTTGGACTCGGTTCCCCCAGCCTCAGCACCTGGCAACTACTGATCTGATCTTTCTGTCCATGGTTTCGCTGTTTCTGTCATATAAATAGTCATATAGCGTGTCACCTTTTCATCTTCTTTCATTCGGCATAATGCTTTTGAGGTTCATCTGTATTGTGTCTATCCATAGCCCATTCCTTTTTATTGCTTCACAGTACCCTCCTGTATTTATTGTATTTATTGCTTCTTTATCAAGATCAAAAACCAAGGACCTGAAGAGACATTTTTTTTGCTTCTTTATTGTGAAATGACTATCGCAGTACCCTACTGTATTTATGGCTTCTACAGTGCCCTACTGTAGCTTGCACCCAGTTTGTTTATCCCTTCACCAGTTAGCGGACATTTGCACTCTTCCCAGTTTGGAGTGTGTCATAGCCCATCTGGGCTGCTATAACAGAAATACCATAGCCCAGGTGGCTTAACAACAACAGGAATTTATTGCTTACAGTGCTGGAGGCGGGGAAGTCCAAGACCAGGCACCAGCAGATTTGGTTCTGGTGGGACCTGCCTCCTGGTTCATAGCCATATTTTCAGTGTTTTCTCGCATGGCAGAAGGGATGCGGGAGCTCCCTCGGGTCTCTGTTATGAGGGCACTAGTCCCATTCACAAGGACTCCATCCTCATGGCCTAATCACCTCCCAAAGGCCCCACCTCCTAATACCACCTCTTTGAGGGATAGGATTTCAACATAGGGATTTTAGGGGGACACACACATTCAGTCCAGTGCAAGAGTGATTATGAATACAGTTGCTATTAATATTCATGTACAAGTCTTTATGTGGATGTATGTTTTCATTCAGGAGGTGAGAATCTTAAGCAGATTCTGTGCTGGGCACAGTGGGGCTTGCTTTCACAATCCCGAGATCATGACCTGAGCCGAAACCAAGAGTCAGACACTCAGCCAACTGAGCCACCCAGGGGTCCCTGTTCTTAAACAGTTCTTAATAAAAGTCGATGACATTGTGTCAAAGAATATTCCAGAAACAGCGCCCATTAGGGAAGCTGAACCAAGGACATATCTCTCATTGTTCTGACATAATCCAGTGGCGGGTTATATGCATTTAGTGTTTGGTTGTTAATTGTTGTTGTTTCTCTTTAAAGTTTTTACTTATTTTTAAAATTCAAGTATACTTAACATGCAGTGCCACACGAGTTTCAGGTGTACAATATAACGATTCAGCAACTCCACTCACCCCTCAGTGCTCATCATGGTAAGTGTTGTCTTAATCCCCTCCACCTACGTCACCCATCCCCTCACCCACCTCCCCTCTGGCAACCACCAGTTTGTTCTCAGCGTTTAAGAGTCCGTTTTTCATTTGTCGCTTTTTTTTCTTTGCTAGTTTATTGTTTCTTAATAAACTCAGAAGCCCTTCTTTCTTTTTTTTTAAATTTTTTTATTGTTATGTTAATCACCATACATCATTAGTTCTTGATGTAGTGTTCCATGATTCATTGTTTGTGCATAACACCCAGTGCTCCACGCAGAACGTGCCCTCTTTAATACCCATCACCAGGCTAACCCATCCCCCCAACCCCCTCCCCTCTAGAACCTTCAGTTTGTTTTTCAGAGTCCATCGTCTCTCATGGTTCGTCTCCCCCTCCAACTTACTCCCCTTCATTCTTCCCCTCCTGCTATCTTCTTCTTTTTTTTTCTTAACATATATTGCATTATTTGTTTCAGAAGTACTGGTCTGTGATTCAACAGTCTTGCACAATTCACAGCGCTCACCATAGCACATACCCTCCCCAGTGTCTGTCACCCAGCCACCCCATCCCTTCCACCCCCCACCACTCCAGCAACCCTCAGTTTGTTTCCCGAGGTTAAAAATTCCTCATATCAGCGAGGTCATATGATACATGTCTTTCTCTGATGGACTTATTTCACTCAGCATAACACCCTCCAGTTCCATCCACGTCGTTGCAAATGGCAAGATCTCATTCCTTTTGATGGCTGCATAATATTCCATTGTGTATATATACCACATCTTCTTTATCCATTCATCGGTCGATGGACATCTTGGTTCTTTCCACAGTTGGGCTATTGTGGACATTGCTGCTATAAACATCGGGGTGCACGTACCCCTTCGGATCCCTACCTTTGTATCTTTGTGGTAAATACCCAGTAGTGCAATTGCTGGATCGTATGGTAGCTCTATTTTCAACTGTTTGAGGAACCTCCATACTGTTTTCCAGAGCGGTTGCACCAGAGAAGCCCTTCTTTCTTGAATGAATTAGATGTCTGGTAGATATACTCCTGACTTCTGACCGTAAAATCATGTTGTCTGCAAACGGGAGGAAGTTCTTAGTATTGTTTTATAGAAGTTTGGAGGTAAAGAGCACACACAAAGGATCGAGCTTTTCCAAAAGTAGTATTAAGCAATTAAAGACACACTTTAAAAAAAAATATGAACCAGTAGACATTTCTGTTTTTCCCTGAATCCTTAAAAACTATTTCTACCAACTTATACCCCAGTGGTATTTTTAAGGTGCTGATTTTGAGTTCAAACCAACTCAATAAAACTATCTAATCCCGTACAGATTACTCCCTAGGTAATAGAATCCTGCATTGGCCAATATTGGAAGAGCCGTATCTAAAGACCACCTCATTTAGAATATTGTCTGAGAAGCTCAGACTTGTGATTTATATAGAGGAAAACACACATACACTTTCAATGAAATGTTCCGTAAAGTAGATGTAGCTGTACTTTGGAAGGGAATGAAGAGTTGTCCTTTTGAAAGTGATTTAATGGTCACAGGATAAAACTAGGTAGGGTCATACCCATGGAGTTGATGGAAACCCCCTTTCTTTAACCCTTACCCATTTCACTCACCCCCCACCCCCCACCTCTGACAACCACCAATTTGTTCTGTGTATCTATGAGTTCAGGGTTTATTTTTTTTTTGAGATTCCACATATAAGTGAAATCATACAGTATTTGTCTTTCTCTGTCTGATGGAAACACTTTTAAGTTCACAAGGAGCTAGACCTTAAGCTTGGTGTGAATAGGGTTCATATCATTCTTGTTCATGCTTATATCCTTAGTTTCTAGCTCAAAACCTGTCACATAACAGGCAAAGAATGAATGAATGAGTGAATGAATAAATGAGTGTTTCCTGGACTCAGTTCAAAAGCCGCTTGGGCAATCTGTAAGTATTTAATGATATTAAGTAGGCATATGCCCAGAAATCCCAGGCTGGGTATTCTTCCTAGAGATGTTCACATAGAGGACTGTAAAAGAGCATATGTAGGAGGACGCTGATTATGGTCTGTTTGTGGGACTGAGTTGGAGGTAGCCTAGGTGTCCATCCCTAGGGTATGAATAATATGAAATACTTTGCAACAATCCAGATGTGCATGTACTGCAATGTGGATAAATCATAAAAATGGATTCTTTAGTCACAAAAGTAAGAAACACAATGAGATTCATAGCATGATACATTTATGTAGTTTAAAGCACATGGACATTTGAAACAACAAATATTTTGAGGCATTGCATGGATTCTGGGGGCGCCTGGGTGGCTCAGTCATTAAGCGTCTGCCTTTGGCTCAGGTCATGGTCCCAGGGTCCTGGGATCGAGCCCCACATCGGGCTCCCAGCTCGGTGGGAGGCCTGCTTCTCCCTCTCTCACTCCCCCTGCTTGTGTTCCCTCTCTCGCTGTGTCTCTCTCTGTCAAATGAATAATAAAATAAACAAAATCTTTAAAAAAAAAAAAAAAGAACATGGATTCTGGAGCCAGAACTCACGGCTCCAAATCCCAGTTCCACTACTTACTGCTTATCTTAGGTGAGCTCCTTAGTTTCTTTGTGCCTCAGTTTCCTCATTTGTAAAATGGTGACACCTCATTGCATTGTTATCCAGATTAGGTGAGTTAATGTATGTGAAGCATTTAGAACATATAATAAGTGCCCCAAGAGTATTATCTGTCCTAATTATAATTACAAAAGAATATGTCTAAAGACATATCAAACACATTAGAGTGGGTGACCAAGGGGGTAAAGGAAAAGGAGTAGAATTTGGAGGTGAAGAGGGGAGGGGGAGAAAAAAAAGGGAAAAGAAAGTTATTTAGAGCTTACGGTTGGGGCATGGGACCTTATTTTGTGACACTGGGGAGAGTAAACCTTCCAGGTTTCCCTGGTATCTGAGATTCCAAAACTTCAAAACCACTTTCAAGTCTTAGATACCTATGTCTAGACCTGTCCTCATGACAGTATTTGAAAGCCAAACTTAGATCCTTGTATAAGAATGGATTGTAGCTGAATCTTTCAAGGTTGCTAGCATTTTGAGTAAGTGTCGCATTGACGAGAGTGCTGATGATCTCTTCTGATTTCACTTTTCCGTATCACTTTGTTAGTCTCATCAGGATTTGCCTTATTTGTTTATTTCACTTACTTTATTTTTTGGTTTGGCAGTCTCTGACAAGTCAGGCACAAGAAGGGAGAGACCCACATCTGCATGCTATAGATACAACTGGTTTTTAAGTGTTCAGCAATTTGTAGGGAAGATATGGGAGAAAAGTCTTTTCCTCAAGGCAGCCAAGATGGAATTTTAAAAGTCACTGGATAATGAAATGTTACTAGTGGAATTTGAACTCTTTCTAGTCAGTCTTATTGTTTTGAGCACCCAATCTCACCATTGTACAGGGTTAAAATGAGGGGACATGTTCAGTCTTTATATAGTCCAGAACGTTCATCCAAATGTTAGTCGCAAGCACAGAGGGACCAAATATGACTTGGTCTTGGTCAACAGCTCCCCAGCATGGAGGTAGTGTTCGTAGTGAGGTTTGTTAAAGTAACTTGCTTCTACTAACATTAGCTTTTTGTGCCTGTGTGTGTGGATTCAGGTTATTCCTATAATAACTTCCCTCATTGTCATTTGCATTTTGTATCAGAACTTCGTGAAGAAACAGAATGCCCCCAGGTACAAATGAGGAGGCGTCAATGCAGAGACAATTCACATAGTGTAGGCAGGTTAAGGAACAAACGAGATTGTGAGGCTCCCCGCGACTCACACAGATGGAGGATGTTCCTACTCACCGAGCGCTGGAGGGAAAGGGTTACTGGAACCCCATTGGAGCTGGAAGAGGAGACACCCAGGGGCAAATTCCACTGCTAGAGCAGCAAAGCCCTTTCAGAAAGTGAACAGGGGAGAAATACCCTGACCTCTCTCTTCAAATGCCCTCAGATTTCCTGCCATTGTCGCCCATTGGCCTCACCCAACCAGAAGCCAGTTGCAAGGTTGTCTAGGAGATGCAACCCTGTGGTATCAGCTTCCCAGGCCCCAGAACAGAGAGAAGCAGAGAACAGATTGGGGGGATGGAAAATAGAGAGTTGTGAGCGTACATTTCTATCTTTCTTTTTTTCTTTTTTAACGAAGAGAGGAGTTTGGGGATTTCATTTAACAGTACCCATGGGAGTGTGGGACAAATGTGAACAGAATCTGCTAAGTATTTTATGGCAGGAAAGGGATTGCAAATTACTGGTCTATGAGGCTGATTCCCAGGGTAGAACTATAGGTAATGTTTTCCTCACATATATCTCATATGCTATCATTGAGCACAACTAGGTTCTATTTATAAATACATTTGGTAGGGAAATTTCTGTTAAGATTTAAATATCTGTCTTTAGAAGAGAGGTCCCCAGGGAATGTAAGCTCCATTTCCAATTCTTTGTCTTCTTTGCCATTGTATACCCAGTATCTCCCACAGTGCCTCCTGGCATTGTGAATGAATGAATGGTAAGTGATCTTCATATACCTTAAATAGTCTAGGTATGGATGCATTGGATCCACATCGAGTTCAAAAAAATATGATAGTGACTTTGCCAATTATGTAAAATTCTTTAAAAACAAATGATCTTACAGGGTGATGGGTATTAAGGACGGCATGTGTGGTGATGAGCACTGGGTGTTATATGCAACTAATGAATCATTGAACACTACATCAAAAACTAATGATATATGTTGGCTAATTGAACATCATAAAAAAACAAAAAAACAAAAAAAAATGATCTTAATATTGGGACCAGATGGACATGTAGGTGCCTGCACCTTGATGGTAAAGTGGAGGGTTTATAACTAAGACACATCACGTTCAGTTTGCCAAGGAATGGAAAAGAATCAGGATGAGAAATAGATTCTGGTCCTATGAGCCATGAAGTTTGACCATGGTCCTCTTATGCTGATAGAGATGGGGGTGGAGTGGCATTTGTCTCTTATCTTTGCTGTAAGTATTCACTGCACATACCCTTCCCCCCCAAACAATCAAATGTAAAAAGTCCAAAGCCTAGAATATATCAAGATGCCCTAAACTTCAAATCTCTTTTACACATATAATATTAAAACTTACCAGAAAGGCTGGTATGCTCATATCCTTCATGTTTTGGGAGAAGATTCTTAATCATTTTGACGGACATTCTGACGATGCTACTAAACCCGATTAAAAAGGAGGCAGGCAAATCATTCAGGTTGCTGTTTGTCCTAACTTCTGATAAGGCCACAGCTTCCTGTAGAATGGGTTACTTTAGGTTAAGCAGCCTATACTCATCTTTTATGACTTGCAAGCACCCCAAAGTAGAAGCAGCTAAAGGCTTAACACTCCAGGTCACCCATCACAGGGAAAACCAATCTGAGAGGTCAGGCGATGTGTAGGGAAGTGATCTGAGGATCTAATCTCTCAGTCAAGAAAAGGCTGTGGGCAATGTCTATTATGAGGTTGGGTGGGAGATAGAACCTGTCAAGGTACACGGTGATGGGTCAGGTCTCCTATTGGGGAAGAAGTTCCCTTTTGCTACATTTCACAGATAAGCTTACATGAAGTCTAATGAAAGGAACTCTGTCATGAGGCTGTTGCCATTATGATTAGTTCTAAAGGTTGAGCATGTTGTCCCAAAGTGTGTTCTGCCCTTTCTAGGGGACCATAGACGTAGGCTTGGAGAATCGAGACTGTTGTTTTCATGGATCCAGACAACATTCCTAAGATGGGTGGGAGAGTCAAGTCCTCCTGAGAAGAAGTAAAAGGGTCTCCCCTTCTTTCCAGGATTGTATATTCCAGGTGTTGCTGGGCCAAACTAATAAGGCCCCTGACAAATGGGAAGACTATCCTCAGGGGCCTTGCTGAGTTGTTCTCAGACAGGCCAAGATGAGAGCAGGGTGACAAGCCCAACTCCCAGTCCACTAATGTCCATCAGGAGATGTAGGACTCTTTCCTACTGACCTCATTCCCACTATCTGCTGCTGGCCAGTGGCCCCTGAGAATGGATTGCCCCCAATCCAGTGATTCATGCATTAGAAACCAGATGATGGAATTAGCAACTCTCCATGGAAGGCCTGGTATGAAAAGCTATACTGTTCTTGTGGATTTAAGTATCATCTGTATGGAAAGAATGATTATTGCCTAGGGGAGAATTAACCTGTGTGTTTCCCAAGTCACAAAGACTGGGCGTTTTTATTTATTTTTAGTATTTTTTTATTTTTTAAAAAGATTCTATTTATTTATTTGACAGAGAGGGAACACAAGCAGGGGGAGTGGGAGAGAGAGAAGCAGGCTCCCTGCTGAGCAGGGAGCCCGATGCGGGGCTCGATCCCAGGACCCTGGGGTCATGACCTGAGCCGAAGGCAGATGCTTAACCGACTGAGCCACCCAGGTGCCCTGACTAGGTGTTTTTAAAATAAGTGCCCATGGAAGAGAGAGTGGAGCGGAGAGGAAGGAACTGGAATGGAGCACCAGTGGATCTGGGAGTAAGATGCCTTCATCCACCCCTGAGTATGGTGTGGCTTCTCCAGCACTTCTATCTCAAGGTCGGGCTTGGTTTTCAGGGCAAGTATAAGACAAAGTATATGGTGCAAAATGGAAGGTGCAGAAACAGACCCACATGAGGTCTCTAATTAGTTCATTTATGGCAACGGTGAAACTACAGTGAAGGAAAGATGGCTTCTCCAGAGGTGTTAAATCTGGACCCCTATCTTATACAATGAACAAGTATCAACTCCAAGTACATTGTAAATCTCAGTGCAAAAACTAAAAATAAGGCTTCTACGGCTTTGTGCAGTGGTAGTATTGTGACAGTGAGGTTTATCCAATGCACAGTTATTGCTACTTGAAAAAATAGTAAGGCTTTTAAAAAAGAATATGGGAGATATCTTTATGAACTTGGAGATGCAAAGAGTTTTTAAACAGGACACAAAAAGCATTAATCATAAAGGAAAAGATTGATGATTAGGACTATATTAAAAATAAAAACCTCAGTTCAGGGCACCCGGGTGGCACAGTCGGTTAAGAGTTTGACTCTTGATATCAGCTCAGTCTTGATTTCAGGTTATGAGTTCAAGCTCTGCACTGGGCTCCATGCTGGGTGTGGAGCCTACTTAAAAAATAAAAAGGATAAAGTTAATTCATGCAAAGACACCTTTAAGGCAAGTAAGATAAGTCACAGATTGGGAGAACATACATACAAGCATACACACACACACACACACACACACATGCAGGCATACATATATAGAAGGACAGCTCCAAAATATATGTAGAATAACCAAGAAACCAAGAAGACAAATATAGGTGGCCTGATAGAAAAATAGGCAGACTCGAATAAGCACCTCACAAAAGAGTAGATTCCAATGACCAACAAACTTATAGGAAGATTATCAATCAATCATCAGGTAATGTGAGTTAAATTCACAGTAAGAGAGGTTCTAGTCCTGATTAAGGAGTGTGCACTCACAGAATGTAACTGAATAATGTGCCTGGTGCAGCTGTCTGTGATCTCAGAGAAGTAAACACTAGCAGGTGGATTGGGGCACTCGAAGTACCACTGAACTGGCAGTGACTTGTCTGTCATTTTTATTCTCTGATGTCCACCAAGCCCAGACTCAAAGATAGCCCCAAGCCCCCAAAGTGCACACGAGGTGCAGAAAGAGAGACCTGTGGAGAGCCCTTCTTTTGTTTTGGTCTGCGGGATCAGAAGCAGGCCCCCACAAGACAGAGAGAATGGGGGATGCCCCCCTTTTTGTTTGTATGTTTTCCATTGTCTTCTACCCCTACAGTAGAGGAGGCTGTAATGGTGCCAGCATCGTGGTACCTAAGCCTTTGTGCCAGGACCCTGGGAGGAATCATTATTTTACCTACTTCCTCTACTGTCCAGCTGGTTGCATTTTTCCCCCCTCTCTGTATCTTCTCTGTCCTTCCTGCAGACCCAGCTGTGGAAAGTATACAGTAGAGCAAGGAAGTTAAAGCTCCACTTTCTAGCCAGAAGGCCAGGGAGGGAGGCCCTGAGCACACCCAGAGGAGGGCCTTGAAAAAGCAACAACATAAAGTCATGTGAGCTTCTGGGCTCACTCCCAGATTGCACATGCACAGATCTGATTCTGAACAGCATAGTAAAGGCTTTGAGGACTGATTCATAGTACAGATAACCTCCCAGGTTGCAGACTGGCCAGTAGATTGCACACCCCCAGGACAGATCTGAATAGCACTGCAAAGGCTTTGTAAACTGAGCTGATTTTGGAACCGCAGGGAGTAAATCAGAACTTGTGGCCTTGGTATAGGGCAAAGACCTTCATGACCTTTGGTTGAGCCAAGTTCTTAGATATGACACCAAAGCACAACCCGTGAAGGGAAAAAAATGAATTGGACCTCAACAAAAATAAAACTTTTAATGCAAACCAATGGGATATCAACTCATCACCAGTCGGATTGGCTATTTTCAAAAAGGCAAAAATAGCAAGTGTTGGTGCAGCTGCGGAGAAAAGGAACCCATGTGCACTGTTGATGGGAATGAAGTGGAAAACAGTACGGAGGTTCCTCAAAAAATTAAAAATAGAACCATAAAAAAAGCAGTTCCACTTCTGGGTATTTACCTGAGAAAAACAAAAACCAACAATTCAAAGAAATATATGCACCCCTATGTTCATTGCAATATTTACAATAGCCAAGATATGGAAACTGCCTAAGTGCCCATCAATAGGCGAATAGAGAAAGATGTGTGTGTGCATGTGCACACATGCACACACACACATACACACACACACACACACACAATGGAATATTATTCAGCCATAAAAAGAATGAAGTCCTGCCACTTGTGACAATATGGACCTACCTAGAGGGTATTATGCTAAGTGAAATAAGTCAGACACAGAAAGACAAGTACCATATGATTTCATTCATATGTGGAATTTCAAAAACAAAACAAATGAACGAACAAAACAAAACAGAAATGGACTGATAGGTACAGGGGACAAAGTGGTGGTTACTAGAGGGGAGGGGGTTGGCAGAATATGGATGAAATAGGTAAAAGGGATTGAGAAGTACCAACTTCTCATTACAAAATGAGTAAGTCTCCAGGATGTAAAGTACAGCATGGGGAATTTAGTCAATAATATTGCAATAACTTTGTATAGAAGGAACAGATGGTAATTAGACTTTTCATGGGGATCATTTCATAATATATAAAAATATCGAAACTAATAGGAAATTGTATGCCAATTATACTTCAATAGGAAAAAAATAATGAAAATAAATAATCAAAAGTTCTTGCTTTGTAAAAAAATAATAATAACACTAATAAGAGAATGAAAGGAAAATCAGAGTGGGAGAAAATATCTGTAAGTTACACATCAAAAAGGGACTCATATTCAGAATATACAAAGAACTCTCAAAAATCAACAGTGAGTAAACAGCCCAGTGCAGAAATGGGCAAAATACATGAGCAGACACTTCACCAGAAAAGATATTTGAAAGCAGAGAGAAGAATAAGCACACGAAAAGACACTCAACATCATTAGTCATTAGAGGGGAATGCAATTAAAACCACAGGCAGGCAGATACACCTGTCCAGATTGCCTAAACTAAAACAAGCAAACAAATGAAACAAAGCAATAAAAACCCTGATAACACTAAATGTGGGTGAGGATACGGAGCCACTGGAACTCTTAGACATTGCTCATGGAATGCAAAATGGTACAACCACTCTAGAAAAAAATTTGGCAGTTTCTTACACAGTTGAACATATGATTCACATATGACCCAACAACCCCACTAAGTATTTACCCTAGTTGAGTTAGAAACCTATGCACACACATGCATTGACTTGTGCGTGAACATTTACAGCAGCTCTTTTCACAATTGCCCCAAACCGGAAATGACCTACATTATCTATCAGCTGGTAAACGGATCAACTGTAGTGCTTTTGTAATGGAATATTGCCCAGCAACCAAAAAAACTGAGTAAACTATTAATATATATAGGAATGTAAGTGAATCTCAAGGCCTTTAGGCTGAATGAAGAAAGCTTGTCATAAAAAAAGACATATATGATTCTATATATAGGGCACTCTGGAAAAGATAGGATTATAGGAACAGCAGATAGAGGAGTGGTCGTCAGGATTTGGGGGTGAGGGATGCGTTTGACCACAAAAGGATACACAAAACTATTTGCTGGAGGAGGGAACTTTTCAGTATCCCGATTATGGTGATGGTTATAATAGTCTATCAGGCCTTAAGAAAAGACCATGAGTTGGGGCGCCTGGGTGGCTCAGTCGGTTTAGCAACTGACTTCAGTTCAGGTCATGATCTCAGGGTCCTGGGATCGAGCCCTGCATCAGGCTCCCTGCTCAGCGGGGAACCTGCTTGTCCCTCTCCCTCTGCCCTTCCCCCTGCTCATACTCTCTCTCTCTCAGATAAAAAAATAAATAAAATCTTAAAAAAAAAAGACCATGACTCAATCAGGTTTATAGAATTGTACATAACTCCAAGAAAAATCCCCACTAGAGCCATATATGTGTGTGTGCATGTGTGTGTGATAGGGTGGTTGTCACGCAGATATATGCATTCATCCAAACTCACTGAGCACTTAAAATTGGTGATTTTTGTGGCATGTCAAATATACCTCAAAGAAGTTGAATAAAAATATTGGTAAATCAAACAAATCATAATGAAATACCACTGCGCCCTTATCTGTGTGGTTAACGTGCAAAAGGATGGCAATACCAAATGTTGGCAAAGACAAGGAGTGGCCAGCCTCATTCCCTACAAGTGGGGGTATGCATTTTTTGGAAAACTCTGTGGTGCTTGGTCCTAATGCTGTGCGTTCCTGTGCCTGAGAATACCTCTCATTGTGTACCTTATGGAGGAGAGCACACAGAGCCCCAAGGCCGTGAGTGCCAGTGTTCAAAACAGTACCGTCCTAGCTCTAACTGGCGACAACTCAGCCATGAGAAAGAGTGAAGAATAAATTGGGTGCTCATTCTCTGCAGTACTATATAGCAATGAAAGAAGACACACTGTAGGCAGTGAAGGTGCATGACACGAACAGCAGGCCGAGCAACCTTGCCAACTTCCCAAACACCGAATGTAGCATATGAGAACGAAGAAAAATGTCCCAGGCTTTTTTTTTTTTTTTTAAGGTTTATTTATTTATTATTTGAGAGAGAGGGAGAGAGAGAGAGACGTGAATGAAGGGAGGGGCAGAGGGAAAGAATTTCAAGCAGATCTCCCCGCTGAGGGCAGAGCCCGACACAGGGCTCAGTCTCATGACCCCAAGATCATCACCTGAGCCAAAATCAAGAGTCAGACACTTAACCAACTGAGCCATCCAGGCATGCCCAAAATTTCCCAGTCTGGAAATGAAAACACTTCTATGTTCCCTCCCCCATTCAAATAATCAACAACAAAAATCCAAAGAATCAACCAGCTCATTTCTGTCTAAGTCACCCCCTGGAAACTGCATTCATATGTCCGAGAACTGGTTACTTAATCAGGGGCTTGTGATTGGTAAGCTAAGGAAAGCATCTGGGGTTTTCTGTGATCAGTACAGGTGACAGTAAGCTGAGGGGGACTGTCGAGGTCTGGGAGTAGTGTCTTTGGGGGGTTGAGCTTTTGGAGGGTGAAATATTTCATTCTTGAGGTCCCTACTGCAAAAGACTTTGTTTTCTTTTTCAACCCTTTTTGCTTTTACTTTTATGCTTTTATATCAGATTGCCTCATGTTTTCATCGTTCCAGAATCGATAATGATAAATTTCTTAGAGTCAAGATAAATTTTTAGCTTTAACCATGAATCAAAGAGTCACACTCCCACCTACCTCCTATCCACCTCACCAAAAAGAGTAAATCAAAATTCTTTCACAGAAAATAAAAGAGGATTGTCAATCAGAGCCGAGGGGCTGCTAGATTATTCCAGTGTCCTAACCATGACTTTCGCTAAGATAAAAACAAGATGATTAATTGCAGATTCTCTTCCGGTGTCTCATTTAGCTTTCCTCACCCTCGACCAATTCATAGAGCTCCCTGTGAAGGGAGGTGAAGGGACCAGCCATCACAAATAAAATAAAGATGCTCCTGGCTCACCGTATCTGCATTGCTAAGTTCAATCAAGACTTTGCATTGGCATAACACAGAAGCATAAAATTTTCAGACACCCATATCTGCAGTCTTTCTGGTTGCAGTTCCTCCCCTGCAGCATCCGTATGTGCTCCAGTCATCCCATCCATCACAAAAGGAGTTCTTTTCTGCTGTTAGAATTCCAGAGATGGGAACTGCTCAGTCTGCACTCCCTAGGCTGGGGATTTTCAGCGAAACCACCTGCTGTGGAGTCCCCTGGCTGCCAGACTGCACAATGGCTTTCAGTCTTGAGCCCCCAGGCCCACCCGAAGTATGTCATATTTCTAACCCTCCTCCCAGGTGTGGCAGTCCACCCATTTGCCATTACTAAGTACATCATAGTCAGGTTATGATAGAATCTGTCTCCAGCCTGGGTGGCTCTTCGGAGTCCCAGAGCATCCTGGGCCCATTGAGCCTGGGCACCGTCAAGCCCTTAGGTCCGTCCTATATACTGGCCCAATATTTTTTTTATTTTTTTTAAAGATTTTATTTTTTATTTGAGAGAGAGAGAGAGAGAGAGAGCACATGAGAGGGGGAGGGTCAGAGGGAGAAGCAGACTCCCCGCTGAGCAGGGAGCCCGACTCGGGACTCGATCCCGGGACTCCAGGATCATGGCCTGAGCCGAAGACGGTCGCCCAACCAACTGAGCCACCCAGGCGCCCCAATACTGGCCCAATATGAATTGGTTTTTGAATCTAAAGAAACCGTGTTCCATGTCCCACATAGAGCAGTGGGAAAAGCACTCATGTTGAGGTCCAACAGACCTGGGTTTGAACCCCAACTGTACCATTTACTATGTAATCTCTAAATTTACTAACTTACAGTCCTCACCTATAAAGTAGGAACTGTGGCCACCTCACTGACCTTTTTGAGGCTTAAGGAGAGAACATATATCAAAAGGTCATCAGCCTCTCTCTCTCTCCACTGTAGCATTCCATTAGGATACAAACCTTCTAAGACAACTCTCACCCTAAAAACAACAAATGAAACTCTGTTCACACCCCTGCCCCCTCCAGCTTATAACTCATTTCTCTTCTCCCATCCGTGGATAACCCTTCCGAAGAGTAGTCTGCACTCACTCACTGCCATCGATTCTGTCCTCACATTGACTCCTGAATCCACTCTGATCGGCCAGATTTCCATCCCTGCTACCCATTAAAAGCTCTAGTCAAGGTCACTGATGACCTCTATGTTGCTAAATCCAGTGGGCCATTTTCAATCCATCTCTTCTTGGCCTCCCGGCAGCCCTGGCATGGTTGGGTCATGCTCCCTTCCTTAAACACTCCTTCCACTTGTTTTTCAGGATGGCACGTGCATCTTTTCTCCCTCTCATCTCCTTCTCCAGCTCCTTTACTGAGCCTCCTCATCCCTTGGTACTAAACCCTGGAGGATCCTGATTGTCCTTGGACTCGTTTCATTGTAGACCTCACCCATGCCTGTGGATTTAAATACCTCTATATGCTGAAGGTTCCCAAATTCATACATTCAGACATTTCCTCTGAATTCCAGACTCCTATGACATCCTGTCTTAGATATCATCACTTGGTCACATCCTCTCTTAGATACCGCCACTTTGTCACGTACCGCATATCAGCAAGTCCTACTGAAACATATCCAGCGTCTGGCTACATCTCCCCATCTTCTGGTCCAAGCCACTGTTGTCTTTTGCTTAGATTAGTGCAGTAGCCTCTTCACTGATCTTCCTGTTTCTGCCTTTGCCTGCCCCCATTTACTAATGCAATCAGACTTAAGTTACAATGTGAGATAGCTCATGTCATTCTTTTGCTCCCCCTTTGTCTTTTTTAAAAGTTGAAATCCTCCATGGTGTGCCTTCTGCTACCTTTGCTTCCACTCTCACTCTGCTGTAACCGCACTGGCTTCTTGGCTGCTCCTCAAACACATCAAGCAGGTACCTGCCTCAGGGCCTTTGCACTGCAATTTCTTCTAGCTGGAAACCTGTCCCCAAGACACCTCAGGGCTCATTTCCTTGTTCTCTTTAGATCCCTGCCCACATGTTAGAGAAGTCTTTGTTGACCATACTGTATTAAGTAACCACTCCTTCCCTCCTTACCCTCTCCTGGCTTTCCTTATCCCTCTTGTTTTGCCTTAATTTTCTCCATGGCACTTTTCACATTCTTTCATAAAATATGACTTTTTTTTAGTTTATTGTCTTTCTTCCCTCATTAAAAAATAAGCTGATTCAGCAACTTATTCTCTGTTGCAGTTTCTTCATCTAACCAAATGGTTTAAAGAGTCCCATTTTTTAGTCACCTCCCAAGGACACTGTGAGGAGTAGACATGATAATATATAGAGAAATGCATCGGAAATCACTAAAAGTGCTACCTGCATGTAAGGCATTAGTTCTGTCATTACCATTATCAATAAAGAGGATTCCAGGGGGTTCCAGCTTCTACCCTCCTTGGGTACCTGCCTATAGGAAGGCTTCTCTTCTTACAACTGGAGAAAAAGCCAGAATGTCTCCTCATATACCAACAGACAGGATAGATGAAGCTGCTGAGGGGCCACAGAGGCCAGGAAATGGGATGAGTGGCTGTGGGCAAGCCACGGTGTGCGTCAGAACCTCAATTTCCAAAATATAACAAAAATGAGGTATTCATTCATATTTCCTCTGCAAGGCTCTCAGATTTGCTAAGATCAGGAAAAAAATAGGCAAATGCTTGGTCTACAGAGAAACCTAGCGAAGTGACGAGGTGCAGATTGCTGATACAGACCCTATAGCCTTGGGTGTGTTATTTTACTCCTCTGTGCCTCTGTTCCCTCCAAGTGTACAAAAGGGTGCTAACAGAACCCATCTCTTGGGGTTGTCGTGTGGTTAACTGCAAAGCACTTAGAACAGTTCCTGGCTGTTCTAATAAATGTTACCTGTCTTTATTATTATTGTGTTAATATTTGTAGAGTATGAAGCACCATACAAAAATGTTTTTTTGTATTATCATGTGTTCTTTGTAGCTGGGGCCGCCAATTAGAAGTGGTGAAAAGATTAGGGGCATCTCATTGACCCACATCTATTGAGCCATAGCTACCCACTAAAAGCATTTTAAAGAGATGTGTAACTAATGACCAAAGTCAAACTGAAATAAATAAATAAATAAATAAATAAATAATATATATTTAAAGACTCCCCTCTCAGTCCTTCAGAATTCTTTTGATGTCCTTTGATAACTCTCTTAGGGAAGAATAAGTGGCAAGATTCAAGAACTCTCTGATGTACAGTAAGAGATAATAGGAAAGTTGCATCGGCATGAGTTTGGTTTGCCCCCAGACTGTGATTAGAATTGCAGATTCCATAGGGGTCTTCCCAAAAGGATTTGGGGTGTGCATTAGATCTTTCTAAGTGACTTCCCTTCTTTGAATCAGAGTTTCCACATTGTAAATTTGAGAATATTAATAACTGGCCTAAAATAATGGCAGTCACTCTCCAGTCCCATCCCCCCCTGGGTTCTCTAGCAATAATGAATTAATTGCAGTTGTTCCAGTAAGCTAAGTTCTCTCTCACCTCTGAGCCTAAGCTGTGTCTTTTTCCTACATTGCCAACCTCAACCTCCAACTTGCAAGATTTCAAGACTGTCCTTAGCTTTTACTTCCTCTGGGAGAGGGGTCCCTTCTCTGTGCCCCTATAGAAACATATGCCTGCTGCCATGAAAGCACTTACCCCATGAAATGGAAATTGCTATCTGTCATAAGCTTGCAGGCCCTGCTAAGCATTTGGCCCCTGGGTACTCAGCACAATGCCTAGCACATAGACAGCACTCAGTATATATTTCTTCCTCGGGAAATTTTATTTACAATTATTCAGTGTACTTTTACACACATTTTGGAAGACTTAGTAAGCCAATAAAATGCCATAACACTTTAGAAAGCTAAAAGCACTATGAAAAGAATATATATTAAAAATGAGACAGACCTTTCAGAAAGACTTTGGTGATGTACTGAAGACAAAAGAGGTAATGGCATCTTTCCTCCTGCCAGTGTTACAGCTAGTTTATTAACCTGGAGCAATCATTTAATCTCTTTAAAATAGTAAACCTATTCTCTTAACACGAAAACAGTGCAGGACACAGAGATGAACAACGAGGTGTAGGAGGGAAGCCATGGGCACTGACAAGTCAAGGCAGAAAGTACAGAGGACTTGGGCACCTGGGTGGTACAGTCGGTTAAGCATCTGACTCTTGGTTTTGGCTCAGATCATGATCTCATGGTCGTGGGATTGAGCCCCACACGGGGCTCTGCGTTCAGTGTGGAATCTGCTTCAGATTCTCTCCCTCTCACTCTGCCCCTCCTGCTAGTGCGCGCATGCTCTCTCTCCGTCTCAAATAAATAAGTAAATAAGTAAGTAAGTAAGTAAATAAATAAATAAATAAAATCTTTAAAAAAAGTATAGAGGACTGAGACACAAAAGAAGCACATGGGCATTTATGAAAATTTATAAGGGGAAGCACTTCTACCACTAGAGGAATCAAAGATTTTATGGAGATAACTTGAGGCGTGAGTAGAAGCTGGACGGGTTCAGATGGACTTTGCATGTGAAGGTGAGAAGGATGCAGGGAACCCACAGTGCTGAGCTGACAAAAGCATGGTGGGACCTTGGTTTTAGAAAGGATAATCTAGCTGGCTGGGCAAGGTGGACCAGTCCGGAGCCTGGAGCAGAATAAGGATGCTCCTGCAGTCATCCGGGTAAGGGCTGAGGGGTCTCATGTAGATGGAGGGCAAGGCATGAAAAGCACAGACATTGTAGAGGAGGAAAGGATTTCTTTTTTTTTTTTTTTAAGATTTTTATTTATTTATTTGAGAGAGAGAGAATGAGAGATAGAAAGCACGAGAGGGAAAGAGGGTCAGAGGGAGAAGCAGACTCCCTGCTGAGCAGGAAGCCCGATGTGGGACTCGATCCCGGGACTCCAGGATCATGACCTGAGCCGAGGGCAGTCACTTAACCAACTGAGCCACCCAGGCGCCCTAGAGGAGGAAAGGATTTCTATAGGAGGCCCCTGGGAGGATGTGGAGGCACCAGGGGCGAAGCCAAGAATGCGAGGGTACTGAGCTTGCGGATTTATTTCATGGCTCGGGAGAGTGCCACCAAGTTGCTTCTGATTTCTTCAATTTAGCAATTGCAGTCAGCATATCCAATTCAACAGATCAGTGACGTGATTGAGATGCAGGGAGGAAGCTCTTGGAATGGGTAGGCTAGTTCATTGTTCATGCCTCAGTGAGCAATTGTTTCCCTCCGAGGTGCCCCAGAAAGCAGACTCGGTTCTGGGTTGGCCTGCCCTGATTCTTCCTCGGCATTCAGCAGCTGCATCTGTTAGTTTGGGCAAGTGATTGATGGGTTGAGCCTGCCTCCCAGTAGGGGAGTTCTGGGGGGGGGGGGGGGCGGAGGCTGTAGCGGTTTGAGAAACTGGAACACAGAAAAAGCTGGAGAAGGAAGAAGATCCACAATTGTTCAGGTCCTTGAGTGCATTGTAAAGTCAAGTGCCTTGGCTCAGGGCGAGCCAAAGCTGATGGCTTTTCCGGTTATTATCTGTGTGGTCTTAGTACGGAATGTGACACCTGCAAGTCCAAAGAGGATATTTTGAGATGCTGTAGCAAACCAAACTGCTCACTGAGTTCCTATGGAAGCTGGGAAGCCTTATTTCTGATATTTACTTCTTCACTGGAAGTGAAGTATTTTCCTGAGGCTACCTGGTGCCAGAGTGCTTTGATTGAATTCCGGTATGGATCCCAAAAAGCTGGGTGGTGCCCTAGGGCAGCCATGGAAGTCATCCTTAGTTTAGAGCCTACTATGTGCCGTGCAGGTTTTAGGCATGTGCAGTGAATGGAACAGAGAGAGAGAGAGACCATAAACAGAGAGATGTCATTTCCTGATAAGTGCTAGGGTGAAAATAAAGCAGAGCGATAGGGTAGAGCCTGGGGGCTAATGGGGCATGGCTGGTGAGGGCAGGCCTCCTGTAGAAGGTGACATGGCTTGGATAGGAATGAGAAGGTGGAGCTGGGTTTATCGAGAATTGTGGGAATGGTGTTCTTTGCAGAAGGAATAGCAAGTTCAAAGTCCTAAGGTGGGAAAACTTGGCATATGCCCCGAGCAGCAAGACAGCTGGGTCTGGCTAGAGTACAGTGAGGCGGGTAGGTGGGCTGGGGAAGACTAGGGGGAGCATGCAGCCCGTCCCAACCAGTGGGGAAGCCATTGTGAGTTTGAGCAGGCGTGTCCTGATTAGAATCAGGCTTTCAAAAGCTGACTCCGGTGCGTGTGCATATCACAGGGGTGAGGGACAGAGAGAGAGAGTGGGAAGTAGATTCGTGCAGCAAGAAATAATCTGGAATCTCAAAAGGCCATGGTAGTGGGAGTCAGAAACCGAGATCCTATTCTCAACCCTTCTACCCTTCCGGGTGGGACCTTGGACTAGCCCCTCTGCCTCGGCTTTCCCATCTGTACAATGGCGGACTTGGAGCGGGTCCCAAGCAGGATCCTTCTCCACTCGCCCAGGCCTGAACTGTGGGATGAAACAGGTGTGAGCAGTCATCCATAAGGAGCTTTTTTCCAGATGGTCGAGGAACAGCATCTTTCCTCTGCGTGTCCATTATGTTTATGGCCAGCCCTTCAGTCCAGACTGCATAGAAAACCAATCCTAATGGATCCCTGGGTAGCATCAGTGAGGCCTTCCTCAGATAGTCATGGTTCCCTTGTATCAGGGGAGTGAGAGTGAGACTGAGCACTTTGAAGGCCTGTCAAGTGAGCCCCTGCTCCTCCTGCTACCTGGCCAGGGGAAGAGACTGCCCCCCTTCCACCTACCCAGAGCGGGTCTGTGAAGGAGGACAGCCCCTTCTCTGCAGAAAGTCACACCTTGGCCCAGACCCACTGCTGAGTCACCATACTGCTTACCATCTCCCTAAGGGGTGCTTATTCGGTGTACCCCTCCTGTCATGCTCCACTGGAAGACATGTGATCACCTGGACAAAATCTGGGAGTCAGTCCCCCCAGTGAATATACCAACCATTACGGATCTACCCTTATCTCTCTACCTCCCTGGAACGGGGAAAAGGAAAGCACACCCACAGCCTCTCTAAGAGATGCCTGTTTCGTGAATTTTCTGTCTTCATTGCTCATGACTCCTTTGGCCTTCCTCTTATCAGTCTAGGTGTCTTGCTTTGGGACTAGATATCTCAAATTCATCCACACACCTACCCGTTTCTGTCTTTGTTCTAAATTAGTCCTAACTAGAGGGAAAGGCAAGAATCCTATGGTTGGCCTGGAAGTTTCCCTGGAAGACTTGAGCCCAAACCCGAGGATGGATAGATTCAGAAGGTACTGGGGGGGGGGGGGCGGATATGAGGTCACATGGTCCATAAGCTACAGCAGTGGGTTTTAGAAACTGCCAGGAATCATGGAGAAAAGCTAGCTTAATCTGTTCAAATAGTAGTCCTTAGAACAAGTCACATGTCAACAGCAAGAGGTTAGTACAACCAAAAAAGAGGTGAATTTGAATAGTTAGGGGCCATTTACTCCTGTTGATTTTTCTGATCACAACTGCATTATGGGAACAGTATTATAATCAGCCCGATTTATGTGGATTTTTTCTTAGGGAAAAAATAGCTTCAGTACAATTTTTTTTTCATTTTTAAGTCCAGTAATATTTTCAGAAATTCCAAAACAGCCTATGGCATAGGGAAACTGTGTGGTGAGTGGGGGGGCTTAAATTCCTGCTCTAATTTTTATTATAAGTACTGTAGCTTAAACAAGTTGCTCGAGCGTTCTGATTCATCGTCTAGTCTGTAAAATTGCCTTAGCTCACCATGTGGTCACATTGCCTGAGATCACGAGCAGAAAACTCCTAGCAAGAGCTGGTACCTGGTAGGTACTCAGTCAGTGGTTATCATTTGTAATGGCGGCCACTTCCCTCGTGTTACAAACTTCCTTCCTTGCCATCACACACCTGCCCTGGAATCAAAAGCAGGAGGCCTGGTTCTGGTCTATGTCAGGTACTGCCCTATGCCTAAAGCCTCTTTTCCATGTCAGGGAAAAGCAAAAAAAGGCCTTGCCGTGTTCACCTCGCTAAGACAAGTGTGGAAAAATTATGTCTCATCTAAAAAGTTCTTGGAGCCCTCTGGATGTAAGAGAATACATAAATTCAGACTACCTTTATCATCACCACTATTTTCATATGAATTGGATCTTGTTACTCAAGGTCTTTGGAAACAGACAAAAATAGACGTGTGTGAAGATACCCTGATTTCCCTCCCATTGGAGGGACTTTTTCCTCGTGATGTTATTCAGCTAATTAAAAGAAAATGAACCCAGAGCCTGCCTTTTCCCGAGGGTCTGCTATTTCCAGAAATGCTTTGGGACCCGAACTGCCTAACTGATCTACAGAGTCCGCACTCAGGCTTCCGCCAGGGGCAATCCCCAGAGCGGCCTTTACCCATTGCCTGTCCTCAGCAGAACCCCACTGAGTGGAGAAGGCCTTTAGGTGCCCCCCAGAAGCTTCACTCTCTTACCTCGTCTGACCTCCTGGAGCACCTCTGGTCTGCCCTTGTTTTCATCCTGTATTCAGTCTTGTCTCGATACTTCAGTGTGTCATTTGTGTCTTGTTTACTTCGCTAGATTTCAGGGTGGTCACTTTAAAGAGAAGCCATTAATGTAGGGTTTTTTTTTTTTTCCTCCCCTCATTTCCAAAGATGCTGGGAGGCAGGTACAAGATTGGCGCCCAATTTCTTCATCAACATAGCTCAGCGATCAAAGGGAGGGTAGTAAGTATTTGTAAGCAAAACAGATTATAAACCTGGGACGTTTTCAGTAATTGACTGATTTGTAATTAATTAATAACCAAACAGAATTAGTTGTTTTAAAAATAACTTGGGAGCGCCTGGGTGGTTCAGTCAGGTAAGCATCCGATTCTTGGTTTAGGCTCAGGGGATCTCAGGGTTTTGGGATGGGGCCCTGTGTCAGGCTTTGCTCAGCGCGGAGTCTGCTTGAAATTCTCTCCCTCTGCCCTCCCCCCACTCATGCTCGCATGCTCTCTCTCTCTTAAAATAAATAAAATCTTTTTTAAAAAAGGAATAACCTAATCAGACACAATAGGCAAATTATTACACAAATTTACTCAGCAGGGTTGTTCAACACCACAGACATGTTGTATAAGCGAGATACTAGTTTGGGTCACTGAGCCTCCTCCTAGGAGGAAGGCAGTAAAAGTTTACTACTCAGGAATAACTACCTTCATGCCTAGAGCTTTGGTCTGTTTATTTTGAGTTTAACTCTTTCAGGTTTGGGAGTCTCAAGCTCAGAAAGTTGAGTTAATTATTCTTAATCAGCTCAGGGCGCACCATGACCGCCAGCTCATGAAAGGGTCCTAATTAAATAACGTGTATGCGTACTGGGGGACGAGGGGTTCCCCACACCATCTTTACTTATTTGATTATGTTTTCATCCTCACTCCCCCATTTTCATTCTAACTGTGTATACCTACTCTGGGAGTTTTGATCAGTGCCTTTGAAAATAATAATAAATTTTTGCCAACTCTAACTGGATTTACCAAGGCCCTGTGGTTGTAAGCACTTTTATGTACTTTATCATTTTTAATCCTACCAGCCATACTATGAGGTAAGTTCTTTTGTTGTTCCCACTTAACGTGTGAGGAACCGGGGCACGGAAAACATTCAGTAACTTTCCCAAGATCCGCATTTGATGGCAGGGAAAGGACTCACTCAGGTAACCTATGTAGAAAACCTGGTCTGTACGCACTCTGCAGGACTGTATTTACCATATATCTAAAAATTTAGTGTGTTGTTTTGTATAGTTATGTTTTAAAAATGTATTTGAAACTTACCGTGCTACTATAAATCTCCATCCATACCTTACTTTTTTTCATCCTGTATTAAGATTTAAACAATTGCTAAATGTACCCCTAGGTCATTGATTGCCATATAGCATTCCATCATACACAACCATGCCAGTTAACTCTTATTTTCTTAGTGTTGGACACACAGAATGTCTCCCATTTCCTAATCCCCAAATATTGTTGACATAAACATCCTCATACTTGTCCCTCGATAGACCTGTGTGAATTTCCTTAGAATATCTCATTTGGAACAGGATTGCTGAGCTATGAAATACCTACAGCCTGGCAGATTAATTTCTGGTATGGTGACGCCAGCTCTCCCACTAGCAGTATAAAAGATTTTTTCTTCTCTCAATTCTCATAAACACTTATCTGACTTTCCAAGTTCTACCAGTTTGATTATTATAAAGTGGTATAACATTGTTGTTTTCATTTTCATTTCATGAAATTGAGCATCTCTTCATAAACTTGTGGTTTGGTTTACCCTTCTGTGAATTGCTTATTCACAACCTTTGCCCATTTTCTGTTCTGGGTCTCTTGTCTTGTTGTGTCTTAGATACCAGCTGTTGGTCAGTTTTAGAGGTTGCAAGTATCACTTCTCTGTCTTCCACCCTTCAGTTAGCTTTCTGGTGTCCTTTGTTGAATACATTTCCAATATGGGTATAATTATATCTGCTGACTCTTTTGCTTCTGTGATTTAAATTTGGAGTTTTGTTTTTTTTTTTAAATATCTCCTCTGGTGACACCTGGGTGGCTCAGTCAGTTAAGTGTCTGTCTTTGGTTCAGGTCATGGTCCCAGGGTCCTGGGATCAAGTCCCACATTGGGCTCCTTGCTCAGTGGGGAGCCTGCTTCTCCCTCTCCCTCTGCTGCTCCCCCTGCTTGTGCTCTCTCTCTCTGACAAATAAATAAGTAAAATGGAAAAAAAAAACCCTCTAGACATCTACTTCTGAATATAATGTAGTGATTTTGTATAAAATTACTTATCAAAAATATCTCTTATTCAAAATGAGTAACTTGTTTCCCCTGTGGGGGGAGAGACCATGGCTTCCATTCATTCAGCCCCCTTTTGCATATTTTTATCAGGCAATAGACTAGTTAAGAAAATTATTTCTGTGTACTGTGTATTTTGTACCTGTTTACACTTCTAAGACTGATATAACTGATATTTTGGAAAACAAATGAAGAGGAAACATCCTATTAAAACCTAATCAGGGGGCGCCTGGGTGGCTCAGTCGGTTAAGTGACTGCCTTCGGCTCGGGTCATGATCCTGGAGTCCCGGGATCGAGCCCCGCATCTGGCTCCCTGCTCAGCGGGGAGTCTGCTTCTCCCTCTGACCCTCCCCCCTCTCATGTGCTCTCTCTCTCTCTCTCTCATTCTCTCTCTCTCAAATGAATAAACAAATAAATCTTTAAAAAAAAAAAACCTAATCGGCACCAAAACAAACAAACAAACAAACAAACAAACTCATCCATTTTGGATAAAACTTCTATCATGAAGAACTGTACAAGCTGGATAAAGAGCAAAAAATCAGATGTTTGAAGACATTGGAAAGTAACCAAGGCAACTTAAAACTTGAGGGTCCAGAAACTCAGAAAAGAGGGTGGAACACTGAAGTGAGACTGACATTTGCCATAGCATTTTATCTCTAGGGAATTTTCTATAACAGTATAAAGGTAGAATGGAAAACAATGGCTTTGAACTTGGAGAATTCCCACAGGGATGAGTATACAAAATTGGAGTTGAGGGCCACTAAGTCAGCCTGAGCTTGAAGGGCCACTCTCCCAGGAAAAAGAACTGCATGAAATTATACTTCAGGGCATTTGCCAGCTTATAAGTTGTAAATATGCCAGCTCAAGATATCTTTCTAAGTTCTAAGAGGATATATGTTAATCAGAGATTTTGTCAGTCTCACAGAGCTGGGGAAGGAAAAGTAGGAGTTCAGGGTCTGCAAAGAAGAAGACTCAGTGAACATCCCAGGCTTCCAGATAGACCCTTAAAGGGACCTGCCCTAGAAGTAAGGAAAAACGGGAGGAAAGCATGAAACTCATCTTGACTGGCTTAAGACATCAGTCTGTGCTCTGTCTACCTGACAGAATGAAATTGAATCCTCCATGAATCAAGGATAACTAGACATGCCAAGAGATGGGGCCATATGACCAAAATCCAGTAGAAAATATAGGCAGTGGAAACAGACCCAAAAGTCAACTACATCTGAGTTATCAGACACAGCTTCAAAATAACTATGATTAATATTATATTCAAGGAAATAGACAAAAAGATACAAAAACTTACCAGAGGCCTGGAATCATTGTTTTTGTTTGTGTTTTAAGGAAATGTCCAAATTAAAATTCTGGAAATGAGAAACATAATCAGTGAAATTAATAACTCAGTAGATTTAACAGCAAATGAGACACAGCAGAGAATGGGATAAATGAACTGGAAGGCAAACAAGAGAAAATACCCAGACTAAAGCAAAAGAAAAATGATGATAAATATGGAAAGATGTAATTAAAAACTCTATAACGTATGTGTAATTAGAGTATCCAAAGGAGAATTGAGAGAGGACTGGGAAGAAGCAGTATCTGAGGAGCTGCCAACTGAAATTTTCCCAAAACTGATGAAAAAATATCAAGCCACTTGTGCATTTTACAGCTTAGGAGTTGGCCAATGCCTTGAGGTAAAATTCATGTCCATTCAAGGAGCTTTTTTTCTTTCTCAGAAGCTCTATGAACCTTGATCAAGATAAATACAAAGATTATCACATTTACGTACATTGCAGTAAAACTCATGAAAAATAAAGACAAAAAATCTTAAAAGCAGAGAAGAAACATTCTCTTCTAAGGATTGACAGCACTGACAGCCGACGTTTCCATAGAAATGATAAAAGTCAGAAGCCAATAAATGGAATCTATAAAGTGCTGAAAGAAAAAAACTACTATTGCAAAAAATCTATACCCGTAAAAAATATCCTTCAGAAATGAAACTGAAATAAAGACATTTACAGACACACAAAAATGCAGAAAATGTGTTGGCAGCAGATCTGAACTAAAAGAACTGCTAAGGAAAATTCTTCAGATAGGAGAAGAATGATCCCAGATGGAAATGTGATGATTCAAGAAGGAATAAAGAGAACGAGAAAGATAAAAATGTGGTACATATGTGGGCAAAACTAATGAACATTGAGTGTTTTAACCTATTGATACAATAATATATGTGGAGTTTTAAATATGCATAATTAAAAGCATGGTAAAAAAAGTATAAAAAGGAAAGGAAGTCGATTGGGTTATAGTGTTGTAGGGTCCTTGCATTTTCTCAGAAGTGCTGAGTGTGCTAATTCAAGATCATGCTTTATAGCTCAAGGATACAATTAACACGGTATATTTAAGCCCAAATCTATCAGTAATGACATTAGCTTTCAATGGACTAGATATCCTAATAAAAGGTAGATTTTTCAAACTGAAAAATCCAAGAGCCTGTAGCTTATAAGAGACACACACTGACTATAAATATAAAGCTGCAGAAACATTGTAAATATAAAGACAAAAAATATGTACCCATCAAACAGAAGCCAAAACAAAAGTGGAATAGTGATATCAGTAACAAAGTGGACTTTAAGACAAGAAGCATAACTAGAGATAAAAAGTTCAATTCCACAGGAATATGTAGCAAGCCTAAGTTTCAAAATTTATAAAATAAAAACTGACTCAACTAATAGGAGAAACAGATCCACAGTCGTATTTCTCAACCTCAGTACACTTTTTAGTAACTGCTAGAACAAGCGGGCAGTTCATTGGTGAGAATGTGGGAGTTTTGAGCATCATGAATAACAACTATGTCTTAATTGATAATAAAATTTCACCCAAAAACTGCATGTTGTATATTGCCTTCAAGTGCATATGAAACATTCACCAATAGAGACCATGTGGGGGAGTTAAAAACAAGTCTCAACAAATTTCAAAAGTGAAATAATGAAGTATGGTCTTTGATCACAATGGAATTAAGCTAGAAAACAATAGCTGAAAGAGAAATTAAATATCTCTTTCTATTGGTCATTGGTCTTATGAATTTATAGGAGCTTTTAATATAATCAATAAGTTAGTGTTTTTTAATGTAATTTAAGTTGCAGTTTTTTGGTTTATCAGTTGGCTTTGTCTTTTTAAGTACATAGCAAAAGTTTCTATTAAAAATTCTTACGGAGGGGCACCTGGGTGGCTCGGTCATTAAGCGTCTGCCTTCGGCTCAGGTCAATGGGATCGAGTCCCACAACGGGCTACCTGCTCGGCGGGAAGCCTGCTTCTCCCTCTCCCACTCCCCCTGCTTGTGTTCCCTCTCTCGCTGTGTCTTTCTCTGTCAAATAAATAAATAAAGTCTTAAAAAAAATTCTTATGTAATCAGATTTGTAAATCTTTCTTTCATGACTTGTGGATTTTGTGTCATAGTTAGGAAATCCATCGCCACTCCATGTTTTTCTGGTACTTCTATTTATTTTTTTACATCTAAATATGCATCCATTTGGAACTGATGCTAGCATATGGTGTGAGATATGGAGGCAGTATTTTTTCTCTAGATAACCCTTCTGTCCCATAACCATTCATCTGTTGATGGTCATAAAAATGATTTCCAGGATTTTGCTATTACAAACCCTTTGAAACAACCTTGTAGTTTTGACAGTTATCTATGTAGAGGCATAACTGAGGGATATATTTTTTGAGGTGGATTTGCTGGATGAAAGGATTTAAATTTATCATTTAAATCCAGTGTTGCTGGGGCGCACCTGGGTGGCTCAGTTGGTTAAGCGTCTGCCTTCGGCTCACGTCATGATCCCATGGTCCTGGGATCCAGCCCCGCATTGAGCTCCTTGCTCAGCGGGGAGTCTGCTTCTCCCTCTCCCTCTGCCTGCTTCTCCCCCTGCTTGTGCTCTCTCTCGCTATCTTGCTATCTCTGTCAAATAAATAAATACAATCTTATAAATAAATAAATCCAGTGTTGCTCTCATGAAGTATGATGCAGTGGGAGACACAGGCTTCCAGTTATGGAGTGAATAAGTCATGGGAATAAAAGACACTGCCTAAGGAATAGAGTCCATGATATTGTCATAAGCGACGTATCAGGACAGATGGTAGCTACACTTGTGATGAACATAGCACAGTGTATAAACTTGTTGGATCGCTATGTTGTACACCTGAACCTAAAGTAACATTGTGTGTCAATTATACTTTAAAAAGAAGAAGTAGAAATAGAAGAAGAAGAAGAAGTAATAGTATAATGCCAATGCCATCCTTGCTCCTTGGAGATCTCCAAGACAGGGTTCAGGAAGGAATCCATCAGCCCATTTGGATTTCCACCTTAGCAACAATCAGAACCCCACCTTTTGATCTCAGTGTGTTGTTTTCTAGAGGTATGTAGCACACAGGGTGAGAACCTGGACTGGGGATCCAGGCGCCTGGAGGTGAACGCCAATCCCAGCTCCACCACTTCTAAGCACTGTGACTGGGCAAGTTCTTTCCTCCTCCTGCCTCATCTTCCTTATGTATGAAACGAGGGATTATCGTGACTGTTGTAACTGCCATCTATGAACCTGTGGTCATTACTGTATCGCTAGCGCCCCGCACCACATCTGGCATATGGCAAGCACAGAATAAATAATGCCTAGTATCACAAAAGATACTACCTAACACTAGTAATCCCTGACATGACTTGCCCTTGTCTGTCGTTTGTGTAGCAAGAAGCTTAACATTTTCACCTGCCTTTCCTCGGTCCTCTTATTCTTTTATTAGAACTTTGCTGGGGCGCCTGGGTGGCTTGGTCAGTTAAGTGTCCGACTCTTGATTTTGGCTCAGGTCATGATCTCAGGGTTGTGGGATCAAACCCTGTGTCAGGCTCCGTGCTCAGCGGGGCTCTGCTTGAGATTCTCTCCCTCTCCCTTCTCTCTTTCTCATATAAATAAATACATCTTAAAAAAATAACTTCACAGTCCCATCCATGTTGATGTAAAAGTTGGGTAATCCTTTCTGATGGCTGAGTAATATTCCATTGTATATATGGACCACATCTTCTTTATCCATTCATCTGTTGAAGGGCATCTCAGCTCTTTCCACAGTTTGGCTATTGTGGACATTGCTACTATGAACATTGGGGTGCATATGGCCCTTCTTTTCACTACATCTGGGTCTTTGGGGTAAATACCCAGGAGTGTAATTTCTGGCTCATAGGGTAGCTCTGTATTTAACTTTCTGAGGCACCTCCACACTGTTTTCCAAAGTGGCTGTACCAACTTGCATTTCCACCAACAGTGTAAGAGGGTTCCCCTTTCTCCACAACCTCTCCAACATTTGTTGTATCTTACCTTGCCATTCTAACTGGTGTAAGGTGGTATCTCAATGTGGTTTTGATTTGAATTTCCCTGATGGCTAATGATGATGAACATTTTTTCATGTGTCTGTTAGCCATTTGTATGTCTTCTTCGGAGAAGTGTCTGCTCATGTCTTCTGCCCATTTTTTGACTTGATTATTTGTTTTTGGGGTGTTGAGTTTGAGAAGTTCTTTATAGATCTTAGATACCAGCCCTTTATCTGTAGTGTCATTTGGATGGGACTGGAGGAGATTATGCTAAGTGAAACAAGTCAAGCAGAGAAAGTCAATTATCATATGGTTTCACTTATTTGTGGAACATAAGGAATAACAAGGAGGACGTTAGGAGAAGGAAGGGAAAAATGACGGGGGGGGAAATCGGAAGGGGGAGACGAACCATGAGAGACGATGGACTCCGAGAAACAAGCTGAGGGTTCTAGAGGGGAGGGGCGTGGGGGGATGGATTAGCCCGGTGATGGGTATTAAGGAGGGCACGTGTTGCATGGAGCACTGGGTGTTATACGAAAACAATGAATCGTGGATCACCACATCAAAAATTAATGATGTATTGTATGGTGACTAACATATAACATAATAAAATAAAATAAAAAAAATAACTTTACAGAAAATCTTTTTTTTTTCTTTTGTATTTTTTGTTTCTTTCCAGCATTCCACTTTAGTTTTAATCCTTCAATTATTCTTTCATCCCAAAAGCGTGGATTAACTGCAAAATGTGGCTGTCTCTTGCCCCTGTAAGCCTCGTGCCATCCTGATGGGAAACCACCATGCCTCCCTCAATTCTTGATGGATCTGTGAGCCAGTTCATCCTGATGGTGTTCCTCCCCCTCACATTCTCCTCTGCCCACCTGCCCTAGACCCACACACATGATGGCTGTCATACCCCCTAATGGGAAGCTCTTGGAAGCACCAATAAATGAGACCTTGCCCTGATTCCTGCTCTTTCTGTCCCTGACCTCACTTCATTCATTTACCAAGTGTTTATTGAGCACCTTCTTTGCTCTAGGCACCGAGGATATAGCCCTGAACAAGCAACAAATATTCCAGTCCTTATTCTGCGGAGTAGGAATAACTACTTAACGCTCTCTCTGGAAACTGTGGATATAGAATGAAGGTCCAGCATTCCCGATGGAGGGTAAGGAGGAAGCCTGCTTGGCTTGTGGCACGAGGAGAGAATGCAACCCCCATCCCTATGATACACTCGATTTTATCTCTTGGGAACCTTATCCATTTTTTGTCTGCTTAGCTATTTCTTATTGTGCAAGCCTCAACTCACATGTTGCCTAAAATGTCAAACGTCCTCTGACTACATCAGTCTATGTTGAATAAATACAGACATGGATAAAATAAGTGTTATTCTGGAAAAGGACAACCAGGTTGATGGAAGCATAGGCTCTCTCACTTGAGCAGTGGTTGATGGGACCTGGATTTTTTTTCCTGAAGAAGACCAGATAAGACATGGATGCAGCTTTCAAATATTTACAGAGCAGCCCAGTAGATTTTGGGATTGGGGAACAAAATTGGGAAATGCTTTCAGGTGGATGACAGGGGCAGAATACCTTGGGAACAAGAGCAGCTTAGCAAACAAGACGCGACCATCCACACTGAGCCTTTGTCACAGTCTACATCTGACACAGACAGTCTTGGTGCCCTGGAGGCCAGGGTCCCTGTTGACCTCCTACCGGAACTTTCCAAAGACCCAGGGACTCAAAAGTAGTATCACTGGCCCTTCTGGCTTGGCGTTCAGTGCCAGGGGAGTAAAGCAAAGCTTCATGCACATCTATTTTTAAGCAGTCAGATTTATGCAGCCATGCCTAAGCGGCCCTGGGTACTATTTATTGTTAGATTAGACCCGTGCTTTCTGGAAGCCTTTTTCTAACTCAGCAGGCTATGCCATTAGAGGCCTGGCATGGTTTCTAGTCATGCAGAGAAGAACTTCCAGGGTATTATTTTAAGAACATCCCAGTCCTCTGCACAACTTTACCCAGCACACCCGGGAGTCTCTACTACGCTGACAAGTCAACCCTCCCCACTTGCCTGCATTGTCAGACTGAGGTTATAGGAACAGGTTCCGTGAAGAGCAGAAACTAGAGAAAGCACATGTAACCCATAGCCTGCATTTTGTGGCTGAGTGTCCCCAAACGTCCATTACCACTGGGCAGATGGGTAGCTTCACTTCACTCACAGCTAAAGGAGGGAGAAGGGGAAAGCGGTGGCTTATGCTGTGATGGGAGGGGTACGTCTTCATTCATTCCTCGACAGCTGCTGATTCATTCTCCACACAGCCTTGCTCCTCGCAGACAGGCCTCCCCATTTCTCACTAGGGCCATGACTACCTTGTCTTTCTTGCACTCTTATGAGTCTTTTCTGTTCTGCTTCCTGCTCTCTGTTCTTCATTGCAGCCCTCTCCCGTCTAGGAATGGCTAAAACAACTCTTTTGCTAGATGAATGTAACTATCAGCAGCCCTCTGTCCGGTTGTTCTCCAGAAAATTCCCCACCACTGCCTTGTGTGGGTCCACACAAGCCTTTGAGCCTACAGACCCAGAGACGGCAACATCTACACTGGGGATATCAGCATGACATATCCCAGGAGTACTGACAGCTCTCCCCAGGGTGTCCATTTATTCTGGTCAATAGAACCGTCTCAGACATTAGATGCAAGGAGAGTTCTCACCGAATATCATCTTTCTTTGATAATTCAAGTTTTTTTGGGGGGGTTGTGTCATGAGAACCACTGGAGATAGAGGTCGCAAACTGCTGACCCATGAGCCAGATCCAGTTGGATGACAGGGGCAGAATACCTTGGGCACAAGAGCAGCTTAGGCAAACAAGATGCGACCATCCACACTGAGCCTTTGTCACAGTCTACATCTGACACAGACAGTCTTGGTGCCCTGGAGGCCGGGGTCCCTGCTGACCTCCTACCAGAACTTTCCAAAGACCCAGGGACTCAAAAGTAGTATCCCTGGCCCTTCTGGCTTGGCGTTCAGTGCCAGAAGACATGGCACTGAACAGCCCTATTTTGCCCGGCAAATACAAGTTAAAATTTTTGGAATTGGTTGGCAACATTTTAAAAGGCGGTTGATTCTACATAAAAACTCATAAAAACTGTTCTGAAATGGGCAGGCCTGTGTTTCCCCCTGGTAACCATGATGAAGCTGAGCATAGCTGTTGTCTTTGGGCTGGCACACGTTTCCTCTGTCCCTGCCAGCCCAAGCGCTCTGCACCCACCCCATCTCACTACGTACGTTACCTGCCTGGCCCTGGGGTTGACACTCCTTGATTCCTCCAAGGCCAGTAACTGTCAATACTGTTGTGAGCCCAGCACTGTTTAGAATATCTTACTTTAAAAAGTCTCTCGACATAGGGTGCCTGGGTGGCTCAGTTGGTTAAGCGACTGCCTTCGGCTCAGGTCATGATCTTGGAGTCCCGGGATCGAGTCCCGCATCGGGCTCCTTGCTCAGCAGGGAGTCTGCTTCTCCCTCTCACCCTCTTCCCTCTCGTGCTCTCTATCTTTCATTCTCTCTCTCAAATAAATAAATAAAATCTTTAAAAAAAAAGTCTCTCGACATAAAGGAGCTTACATTCTCACTGGGAAATAAGTTAATATATTTAGGTAGAGGAATTAGAGAACATTAAAAACTTGGAAGTGCCTATACAACTAGCTTGTGCATTAATTTAAGACATTTTTTCCAGTTTTATTGAGATGTAATTGATCTACAGCAATTCTGTCAGTTTAAAGTGTACCACATAATGATTTCACTTACATATATTGTGAAATGATGACCACATAAGTTTTTTTTTTATCATTCATCATCTCATATAGATAGCAAAAAAAAGAAAATTTTTTTCCTTGTGTGGACAATTCTTAGTATTTACTCTCTTAACTTTCAAGTACGCCAACAGCAATGTTAACTGTAACCATTGTGTTGTACATTAAATCCCTAGTACTTACTCATCTGGTAACTGGAACTTTGTACCTTTTGACCACATTCCACCAAAACCCATTCTCCCTACCTCCTATTTCTGGTAACCACAAATCTGATCTCTTCTTTTATAAGGTTGGTTTTATTTTGTTTTATTCCACATATAAGTGGGAAATCTCACTTAAGATCATGCACTATTCACGGCGCCTGCGTGTCTCAGTTGGTGGAGCGTTTGACTCTTGGTTCCGGCTCAGGTCATGATCTCAGGGTTGTGAGATCGAGCCCTGTGTCGAGCTCTGCACTCGGTTGGGAGTCCGCTTGAGGGTCTCTCTCTCTCTCTCTCTCTCTCCCTCTCCTCCTCCCCCTCCCCCGCTCACATACTCTCTAAATAAATAAATAAATAAAATCGTTTTTAAAATTTGCAAAAAAGATCATACAATATTTGCCTTTCTCTGTCTGACTTATCTCACTTAGTGTAATACCCTCAAGATCTATCAGTGTTGTCACAAATGGTAGGATTTCCTTCTTTTTTTAACGGCTGAATGATTTTCCCTTGCATAGACATACCACTAGTTCTTTATTCCTTCATCCACTGATGGACACTTAGGTTGTTTCCATAGCTTGGCTGTTTTAAGTAATGTGGTTGTGAACATGGTGATGCAGGTACCTCTTCAACATACTGTTTTATTTTGGGGGGAAATGTATCTCTAGAAGTAGAATTACTGAATCAAAGAATAGGAAGCTCCATACTATTTTCAGCTGTGGCCGCACCTTTTGTTTTGTTTTGTTTTTGTTTTTCTGCATTTCCCCAATGATTACTGATGTGAACCACCTTACATGTATATTTCTTTTTTGGGAAAATGTCTATTTAGATCCTTTGTTCATTTTTTTAAAAATGTATATTCAATTTAATTAACATAGAGGGTATTATTAGTAGTTCAGTGATTCATCAGTTGCATAGAACACCCTGTGCTCATTAAATCATGTGCCCTCCTTAATGCCCATCACTCGGTTACCCCATCCCTCCCAACACCCCTCCAGCAACCCTCAGTTTGTTTCCTGCAGTTTAGAGTCTCTTATGATTTGCCTCCCTCTCTGATTTCATCTTATTTTTCCTTCCCTTCCCCTATGTTCATCTGTTTTGTTTCCTAAATTCCACATATGAGTGAAATCATATGATATTTGTCTTCCTGACTATTCTTTTTTATTGGATTATTTGTGGGGTTTGTACTATTGAATTCTTTGAAAGCTATGAGTTCTTTATGTATTTTGGAGATTAACGCTTATCAAATACATGGTTTGCAAATATTTTTCCCATAAGTTGTCTTTTCATCTTGTTGATTGTTTCTTGTTCTGGGCAGAAGCTTTTTAGTTTGATGTAGTCCCACTTGTTTATTTTTTATTTTGCTGCTTATGTTTTAGGTGTTTCACTGAGCTTTTACTGACTGTCAGGCACCAGAGATTCAGAATTGAATAAGACAAAGTGCTTGTCCACGAAATCTTGCAATCTAATGGAGAAAATACACAAGAAAACCAACCATTTCTTTATAATATCATAAGTGCATTAGCTGGAATTATGAAAAGTAGGGACTATGCAGGGGGAGACACTTATAAGAATAACTTCCCATGCCTCTTTGTATCCTGTGTACCTGTCGTGGTCAGGTTGTAGACAAAAGATTCTACTTTATGTAGTTGTAGAAGTCTTATCAGGGAATGTAGAGAGCTCACAGGATTGTTAGAAAGGTTCAGCTTCCAAGAAGCACTTCCTGTATCACACTACAGTTGAGGGCCTCCAAGGAACCCCCACTGCCTTTACCATGACAAGGAAGCTGGTGATTCAAGAAGCCATTTGCTGAATCAAGCTCCCACCACAACTCCCAGCTCTGAAATCATACTACCAGGTTCATAATCCACACCAGCAGATTGCATGCTCCTCTGCCCATGCATCTGTCTCACTTCTAAGTCAACAGGTCATATAAGTACATTAGGTTAGTAGACCCCCGGCTGCAAGACAGGCTCAGAAATAAGTTTTAGCTCTCCAGACTCTATAATCTACAATATGGGAGGACATAACAGAAGAGCATTGGCAAGACTACTGATTGAGCTGGTCTATACCACCTGCCACTGCAAACCTCCCCTCGTCGCCCTCCTCAAGGAGGATGCCTGTCTAGCCATCCACAATTATGGCTGGGATTGCACTCCATCCATCAGATATGTCAGATCTGAAAAGGTACCGGAATTTTTGGCCTCTAACAAAGCCAGGAAATTACGGTCTGTCGGCCAAATCGAGCATACCACCTGTTTTTATATGGCCCAAAGCTAAGAATGGTTTTCACAGATGAACATGTGCCATTAATTTAATGATAGGGAATACTACATTTGAAACCCAAGCAAGCAAGATGTTATCGCCTCTCAAAAAGGAGTTTGATTTTTCTCATCCATAGATCTGTATTACCAAAAAAGTACTCTATTATTATTACATTTTTAATTTCATTATTTTATTTTATTTTTGGTAATTTGTTTTCTCCATTGCTGTGGAAGTACTTACATAATTTCCTTGATTTTTGCCGCTTTGCACACAAAGCTTAAAATATTTACTGTCTGGCCCTTTACAAAGAAGGTGTGCAGACCCCTGATCTAAGAAGAATGCATGATGTCACAGAAGCACCAAAAAGGGACATCTAAATTAGACTGGGAAGTCAGAGAAGTCTCTGGCTTAGGTTATGCTTAACCTGGAATGCAAGTAAGATTTTTAAAAATGGAGAAGGGAAGGGAAGGAGTTTAGGGCACAAGAAGCAGCATGTGAGAAGCACAGAGGTGTATGGAGCTGAGATGACAGGATTATACTCATGCCAAAAATGCAGTTGGACTCCTTCATTATACCAAACACAGCAGTGATTTCAAAAGGGGTCATAGACCTAAATACAATAGCTGAAAATATAAAATCCTTAGAAGAAAATTAAGGAGCGAAATCTTCATAATCTTGGGTTAGGTGAAGCCTTCTTAGATATGCCACCAAAAGCACAAGTGACAAAAGATAGATAAATTGGACTTCATTAAAACTAAAAATTTCATTTAAAAAATGTCAGAAGATGAAATTGTCAAGAAAGTGAAAAGACAGCCCTCACAATGAAATTATATAAGTCATACAGCTTATAAAGGACGTGTATCTAGAATATGTGAAGAACTCTTTCAACTCAAAAATAAGAAGACAAACAATGCAATGAAACAATGGGGCAAAGCATCTGAAAAGACAGTTTTCCAAAGAAGACGTATAAAAAGCCAATGATCACATGAAAAAATGCTCAACATCGTGTCATTAGGGAAATGCACATCAAAACAGCAATGAGACCTCTCCATGCTCCCTAGGATGGCTGTGGTAACAATTTTAAACAAATAGATAATAATGAGCACTGGCAAGGACCAGTGGAAATTGGAACTCTCAGACACTGCCACATGAATGTAAATCGTGCCGCCAGCTCGGAGAACAGCCTGGCAGTTCCCCTAACAGGTAAACATAGTTGGACTATGTAATCCAGCAATTCCACCCCTAGGTAATATCCAACAGGAATCAAAACACATGTCCAGACAAAAACATATATAAGGGTGGCCATAGCACCATTATTCATAACAGCCAAAAACTGGAAGCAACCCAAATATCCATCAATGGATGAATGGATAAACAATGTAGTATGTAATATGTCCATACGATGGATATTATTGAGCAATTAAAAGAAATGAAATAGGATCCATGCTACGATATGAATGAACCTTGACAACATCATGCTAAGTGAAAGAAGCCAGACCAAAAAAAGGTAACATATTGCATGATCCCTTTAATGTGAAACGTCAAGAACAGGCAGATCCATAGAATCAGAAAGGAGACTAGTGGTTGCCTAGGGCAGGGAGGGTGCAGGTGGGAATGAGAGGTGATGCTAAAAGGAGGCGTGTGTCTTCTTGTGGTGGTGAATATATTCTAAAGTTGTAGAATAAATTATATGATTGCACAACCTTGTAAATATACTGAAATCGTTGAGTTGTGTAGTTTAAACGTGTGAGTTGTATGGTATGTGAATTATATCTCAATAAAGCTATTTTAAAAAATAAAATGAGTTCATGGAACTATAGGAGTTTTCTGATGGGGAAAACAACAACAATGCAGTAGAAAAACAGCCAGAATAGAGACATAGGTGGTGTCCAGATAACACAGGGCACCGCAGGCTCATCAATGCGTTCTCAATTTTATTGAGGCACTGTAAGCAAGGCAGTGACCTGATCATATTTGAATCGTAGGTCACTCTGGCAACAGGATGGAGGATGCATTACAGGTGGAGCGAGTGGAGGTAAAGAGAAGAGGGAGGCTACCATAGCCGTCTCATCTGGGAGTGATCAAGCCAGAGGGAACTTAGACTCAAGAGACTAGAAACAAGGGACTCGAGGTCTCGATGTTACCAAAAGGACAATATATTGGGAGTAGCACATAAGAGCTCTAGATGTTAGAAAATAAAGTCAGAGAACTATTTTAATTAGCAGTTGCAGAGGCGGAGAAGTTAGAGGTAATAACACAGGTCAGTGTGGATTTATAGGTTGGAATTTCTGAATTATATTCAGTGGCAGAAAGATTAATGACATCACAATTATTCAGTTCTAAAGCCTTCAATAATTGTTGTGGGAAAAGAACATATCAGATTTTTTTTTAAAATAGATCAGTTAAATGCTACTTAAGTGACATATCTAAAGTATATGAACATAGAATAACAAAACAAGAGGATTGGAAAAAAATCACATTCAAAGACTAACCAAAAAACATTATTGCGACAAAGAGAGACATTATTTGGTGATAAAGTATTTAATGAACCAGCAGGATAGCATTCTTAAAAATTCTGTGCATGTATTATCGTAGCTTCAAAATATATAAAGCAAAATATTGATTAAATATGGGCAGGAATTGGCCAATTATAGGAGGACATTTTAACACACTTTTCTAAATGATTACTAGTTTACAAAAATTAGTAAAGATTCAGAGGATTTTACCTAAGATCTAAGAGGTAGATTAAAGGGAGAGAATGAAATATTTTGCATTATACTTGAACTTCCTCCTCTGCCAAGGATGTGGGAAATAGGAAAGAGCTTTGCTCCCATTGTAATAACTAGAAAAATCTGGAGAGACTACAAAAGTCACAATTTTTCTTGAACCCGTCAGGGAGCTGAAGCTCCAGAGCAACCACATAGCCTGAAATGTGTGGAAAGAGAGGCACCCCCCCAAGGACAGATGGACACAAGCACTGAATCACCACTAGGGGGTCACAGAGGAAGAAAGGTCTGGTGCCATATTAGTGAGAAAGAAGAATTCAGCAAAAATTTCTAATGAATTTCTAAGTTCTGAGGGTGGGCTAGCGTGAGAATATAGGTTGTAAGCACTCCCAGGCCCTTCGCCATGGGTCTCCATTGTGCTCACATGAAAGCAGAAATGCTCAAAGGAATTCCATTGTTTATCACAGAATACATATTGGAGGGTGCCAACCCCAAGCCGGAAAAATACACACAGAGTAACAACCATACATACACACACACACACACACACACACACACACACACACACACCCCTAAATATCTCACCTAAAGATAAGAATCACACTACTGAATGGAAGAAGATATTTGCAAATGACATTCAATAAAGGGCTAGTATCCAAAATATATAAAGAACTTATATAACTCAACTCCAAAAAAATACAAATAATCCAATTAGAAAGTGAGAAGATATGAACAGACATTTCTCCATGGCAGACATACAGATGGCCAACAGACACATGAAAAGATGCTCAACATCACTCATCATCAGGGAAATGCAAATCAAAACCACAATGAGAGATCACCTCACACCAGTAAGAATGGCTAAAATCAAAAATACAAGAAACAACAAGTGTCGGCAAGGATGAGAGAAAAAGGAAGCCTCAAGCACTGTTGGGGGGCGGGCAGACTGGTGCAGTCACTGTGGAAAACAGTTTGGACTTTCCTCAAAAAATTAAAAATAGAATTACCATATGATCCAGTAATACCACTACTGGGTATTTACCTAAATTAGAATACAAAAACACTAATTCAAAAAGATATCTGCACCCCTACTTTTTTTGCAGCATTACTTACAACAGCCAAGATATGGAAGCAACCCAAGTGTCCATCAGTAGATGAATGGATAAAGAAGATGCAATGTACATATATACAATGGAATATTACTCAGCCATAAAAAAGAACGAAATCTCGCCATTTGCAACAACAGGGATGGATCTAGAAAGTATAATGCTAAACGAAATAGGCCAGTCAAAGAAAGACAAATATCATTTGATTTCGCTCATGTGGAATTTAAGAAACAAACAAAAAAAACAAAACGAACAAGAGGAAAAAAAGAGAGAAACCAAAAAACAGACTCTTAACTGTAGAGAAAAACAGATGGCTACGGGGGGGGGGGCGGTGGTGGATGGGAGATGGGTGAACTAGGTGATGGGGATGAAGGAGTGCCCTTGTCATGAGCACTGGGTGTAGTATGGAAGTGTTGAATCACTGTATTGTACACCTGAAATTAATATAACACTGTAGGTTACCTACGCTGGAATTAAATACTTAAAAAGTTGTTTTTAAAAAGATAAGAATCACAACAGGCCTCTTACCAGAAACTATGTAGATCAGAAAACAAGAAGTGACATCTTTCAAATGCTCACAGAAAAGAATTTGTCAATCCAGAATTCTATGCCCTGTGAAAATAGTTTTTGAAATTAAAGGCAAAATAATGACTTTTTCAGACAAAAAGGGCCTTGAGGTTTGATTACCAGCAGACCTGTACTATAAAAAATGGCCAAGGACAGTCTTGAAGCAGAACAAATAAGATGGTGAGAGAAATTTGGGTTTACATAAAGAAATGAAGATCTCTGGGAATAGTTGAAGTGCAGGGCGATATAAATTTAATATTGAATCACTTTTTAAAAAAATTGACCTTTTAGGGCAAATATAGCTCTAAGGTATTGTGTTTGTAGCCCATGTGAAGTTAAATGTATGACAACAATAGAACAAAAGCTATAAGAGAACAGTTGGGAGAATACTGTCTTCAGGTTGTTATATGTAATGTATCATGGTATTATTTGAAGGTAAATACATCGTAGGCAAATTGCTGAAAATCCAAGGTAAAGAGAAGTCATGAAGGCAGACAGAGAGAAAAGGAAACAGTATATAGAGAGAAATAAAATAAGGTAGAACTAGTTAAAAGCAAGGAATTAGAAACATAAACTTCATATATAGTTTTATCTGTATTGGTGGGACCACAAAGACCCTACAGAAAAATTCACCAGTATTGGTCTTATTCTGATTCTGGAGATGGATCATGGCTTCACAGGGGTTGGTATACAGGTGTTTGGTCTACTATGCTTCATAGCTTTGCAAGAAACGTGCATACATTCTTTTGTGTGTATTAAATATTCTATTAAAAGTTTCAAAATTATTTAATGTCATGTCTTCCACCAAGAAGATGTAGCCTATATCTGGAAAAGTAGGTTCTGGGGTGAGGAGTGCGTTCTATCTGCTGCTACAGGGGAAAAAAAAAAACAAAACAAACAAAACCCAAAACCTGAATTCCCCGTGTTAGGCTGCAAGCTTCTGGTTACAGACTCATTAAAGGCAGTGGTAATATTGGTGACTTTTAAAAATCAAGTACCCTTGGGGGCGGGAGTGGTGTTGTCTTTTGTGATGCTCTAAAAAATGTGTGCATCTCTGTTGGGCTCTCTCCGGGAGGGATGTGCGCGTCCTTATGAGCACTTCCTAATTTTCCATTGAATCTGAAAATTATATGAGAATATTATCCCTGAGCCAGGTCATTGCTCTAAATCTACTTGGCATCCAGGAAAAAAAAAGGCAATGAACTAGCTCTCTATTTAAATTAGGTAATCACACTGTCTGCCCCACAGAATCACAAGGAAGGCAGGCAAGTGTGGGCTGCAGATGGAATTGGTTTAATGAAGGGTTTGGAATAATGGAGTGAGTCTTCTGTTCGGACCTTGCTTGAATGACACACACTGTTGAGGTTAATTGGATGAATCACATATGCTTCCTTCCTGTTTTAATCACAAGTGCATGGGGAGTCCCCATTTCCCAAATAAAATGCATTCTTCCTTCCAGCTAGATCTAGTTTGAAGGTATTGATTAGGTTTGCAATTTTACAGGGCCTGGGAGAACCAAAGAGCCACAAAAAAACCAAGACTCAACAGAACACAGAAGTCATTGTTCTGAGGTTGGCTGTGGGCTTTTTCCGCCCTAGAGAACAGATGTGCATAGAGATGTCGTCTCTGCATTGTGAGGCACATCAAGCCCACTGTGAAGCTACTCACTCGTTTATCCACAGAAAACAGTGGGCAGAGCTTGGGCCAGAAATCAAGAAAGGGCTCCCAACAATTACCCATTGCTTAGGCCTGGAATTCAAGCGGCAAAAGTTGTCAGTATGTACTGTCAAAAATATATATATATATATGTATATGTATATGTTTACTAGTGTTCTCCCACTTTAAACACAGGCAATACTCAAAATTGTAGCTAATTAGTTGTCACCTTAGGCAAACCTGTGTGTCTCAGTTTTAACTCCTTGAATTCATTCATCACACACTCATTCAGAAGGTAATGCATGCTAAGTTCTATGTACTGTCACAGGACTATGCCAAGTTGTGCACGTGGGAACCAGATATTACATTCAAACACTTCAGAGCCAGCAGAGCAGAGAGCAAGGTAAATCATTAAAACGGAACCCCTTGATGCTCTTATTATGTCTTCTTTTAAAAAAATTTTTTTTATTATGTTATGTCTTAGTATGTCTTCTGTTGCCTCATAGTACTCACTCAGTTTGCAGTCCATGAGGGCAGGACCACCTCTGTTTGGCTATCAGTTACGTCTGCAGTGCCGTGGTCAGAACAGTAAGAATGCAGTAAATGCTGCCGAGTGGGAGTGTTCACGCGATGCTCTAGGATCCAAGGGAGTCTTTCCTAACCCGAGTTGGGAAGTCAATGATGACTTTACAAAGGAAGGGATGCTTGGGTTGAGTCTTCAAGGATGTGTGAGAGTTTCCAAGGGGCCAAAGTAAAGAGTTTTCAAGGCCAAGGATGGAGCATCTGCCCCAGGCCACACATGGAAGAGCATTTCTTCATCTGCTTTTAAAAGCTTGCGTATTAAAATTCCTACCAACTCTAATATGCCATCACCTTAATCTTCACATGGCAAATATTTCTTTTTTTTTAGGACTGTATTTTATATAGCTTATTTTTCAGTCAATACAGGGTATTGAGTTTCTCTGAACATTACAGTACGTCACTTAAGAAAACCAGTCCGTTCCTAATAATGTGTGTATTCGGTTGTTTTTTTCTTCTTTCTATGGCAGTTTTTCTCACTGCAATATTTCAGAGAATCCTTTTGTGCTGAGGTTTGAGTATCAGTAAATAAGAATCTTTCGAGGGTGGCTGGGTGGCTCAGTCAGTTAAGCGTCTGCCTTCGGCTCAGGTCATGATCTCGGGGTCCTGGGATCGAGTCCTGCATCGGGCTCCCTGATCAGTGGGGAGTCTGCTTCTCCCTCTACCTCTCCCCCCTGCTCGTGATCTCTCTCTCTCTCTCTCTCAAATAAATAAATAAAATCTTAAAAAAAAAAAAAAAGAATCTTTTGAGAGACTCTATAGAGAAGCTGTGCCAGGATGCGGAAGAAAGAACAAAGCTATATACCCCAGAAGGTTCTTAGAGTTATTTCAGCTGATGGGTTAGATTCATATCCGTCAGCCAATGGTAAATGAAAGGAAATTCTTTAAGCCCCTATTACGTGTCAGGCAGATGGGCTCAATGAAACCACACAGTGGAGAAGGTATATTTTATGTCCATTAAGCAGATGAGGAAACAGTCCTTCAAAGGTGTTAAGTAACTTGTCCAAGGTCAAACAGGAAGGCAGTGATGGAAACAAGATTCAAAACCATGTGTGACCATAGCTGAAGCCAGTGCCTTCAATTGAGGGGTCAGTACAGGTGTGCCTGATGAGTGGGGTAGAGGTATAGACCAGTGTTTCCAAAACTGCTCCTCGTCCCTGGATTCCATCCTGCAGGAAACACACGGTGATGTCATTTTCCTTGGATAAATAAATTTGGGACACTTTAAAGAGCTTGTTTCATTGCAAGGTTTAGCAGAACCTTCAATATGCTTATGAACATGATAACTTTCCAAGGTGGGGGAAAGCGTGTATTTACTCTGCAATCTTTTCCAACCACGGAACACCTAAAATTTTTCTGTCCTGTAGTGATCTGCTTGATGTTTCTCAGAACCAGGTTCAAGAACACAAGTTGAGAAATACTGACCTAGGTAATCACACATCACACGCCTTGGACATCCCTTTTTGTTTGAGTTTAGCTTTGGCTAGGTCTTCCTGAGCCACTTGTGAGTTTATACCATATTCTCATGACGTTCTTAATTTTTCTGCACATTCCTTTCTCTCTGTCTCAAATGCCCTCTCTTTACCCAGTGCATGGGGTCTTTTTGGAAAACCACTCTGCTTTGGTCCCTTTTCTGCCACCGTTCCCCTGATCCCCAATCTGGGCACTGACTCCTCTGTACCCCCAGAATATCTTACCACTTAGAATTCTAATAGGCCCTTTCCTTTCTGTCAACTCACTGCATGGCAACAGCATTGAGATCAGGGATGATGTCTTTGTATATAGATTCCCACCACCTAACACAATGGCTGGCTCATAGTAGGCACTCAACCCATGCTTGAATGAATGAATTTAAAAATGAATGAATGAATGAATCAGTCAGCCTCACTGGTTTGGGAATGCGTGGGTTAAATGAGTTTAAATAGCTCAATTGGAGCCAGGTGGTGGAGAACCTTACCTTCAAGGCTTTCAAGTTTTTACCTTACCATGTAAGCAGTGCAAAGCCTTTCAAAGATTTTGAGTGGGAAATTTGAATACGGTGTCTTAAAATGGCATTTCAAGAAGATGAACTGGGGAGGCCGGTTTGAAGACGAGAGGTCTGTTAAGTGTGGCAGCGTCCAAGCCTTAGGTGATGATGGCAAAGACAGGTCTCATTGCTTATTTATAGTATTGGCTTTAGATGGATGATGAGGTAAGAGCTGGAAGTATATTTTATTCAAAAAGCAGATAGCATTATGGAGCAGTATAAGGGATACAAAGATGAAAATACATCATCCCTCGTGCTCCAAAATCTCGTAGACTGATCAAGATCGATCCAAATTGCACGCACAAAAAATAAACTACGGCAAACTCTAAGTATGTTATATAGTGGAACAAAAAAAGGTGAGAGAGCTAGAGAAACCATGGAAATTCCAACTGAGGAGGTCTAAGACTGTCTCACAGAGGAGGGAGGACTTGGCCTTGGGGGATGGATGGCATTCCAAGGGAGTGGGGTCTGGACTGAGAATCGAGTGGGCACCAAGAATGATAAGTGATGAGTCTCAGCCAGTGTCCTTGATTGAAGCTGGATCAGGTTGGCCCTCTCCCTTTGGGGGATGTGCATTTTCTGCCTGGAGAGGTGAGGAGGCCTTTGTCCCCCATACCCTCTTTGAGAATTTCAGGCATAGGGCCAACTATGTATTCCTCCCGGCTTTTCCATTTCTGTGCTTAAATGCAAAACAAAGGAACAAAAGCCTTGACATGCCTGAGTTGTTCTGGTGAGAAAGCAGTCTACATTCACCATCTCCACCATCTCCTTGAATCATTGGAAACCCCACAAGCCCTGAGTTATCGTTGCCATTTTACAGATGAAGACATCTGAGGCTCAGAGATGTTACATATTTGCTCAATTTCAGTCTTGGATCAGCTCAATTTTGACAAGTCCTTTGATACATCATTTATTAGCAACCTGCCTTACAGTTGGACAGTCTTTGAGAGCCTTCAGTTGGACAAAGATGGCAAGAGATGCTTTTTTCTCAGGTCTTCATAAAAATAATTCGCACGGGGCATCTCCAGTGTTTTCACATTGGTGAGGATGGTCGTGAGAGCCTATATTTCTATATGTTACAAAACACTTGTCTACGCACTGTTTGGTTTGATCCTTATGCTATCCCTGTCTTCTGGGTAAGTCAGAGATTATCATCCACATTGTATGGGTGAGGAACCTGGAGCAAAATGAGGAACCAGAGAGTATTATTTTGCAAATGTGTGCCATCAACCCTAGAGGCATTGCTCCTAAGTCTGGATTTTCAGATCCTGGGGTACTTCAAGTTCCCCAGCTCTCCATCCCAGTCCCAATGGTACTGTTGGGTCCTGAGACCACTCCAGTGCTTCGGCTGCTCTGGGCTCTAGGCCTCCAAATCTCTGGGAAGCACTTTCTGAGCAAGCTCAGTTCTCTCCTGCAGGCTGCTATGTCCATCTTCTTTAGAGTGAATGTGTTGGTTTTTGCGTTCTCTGCTGGGTGGAAGGTGGGAAAGAGGACCTTTTGTCCCCGACTCCCTGGGTAAGGAACTCAGCTGTTCTCAGACACCAGGATGTTACCACTTCAGGATGCTGCCCACGGCCCAGGAGAAGAACCTCAGTGGTTGGTCAGCACCCATACTGCTGTCCCCCCTCACCCCACCCTTTCTTTCCTCCTCTGCCTGCTCTGTGTTTGACCCCTCTCTTTGATGCTTAAAAAATATCCATGTATTTCAACCATATCCTCTGCTTGGCCACAGGTGATTCACGGTCTTTCCTTCCCTGGACTGAGAATGCTTGACCAGCTACATCTGCATCCCTAGTACCGACTCAGGATGCTCTCTCTTAGATGGCCGTCCTAGGCAACTTTAATGAGCACAAGCCTCTGGGCTCCTGAAGTCCACCTCTAATCTTGGCTCAGCTGTCATAGCCCATGTTAAGAAAATAACCTTCCTTAGCATTGATTTCCAGGGAAGTTCACTATGGCGACAACCTTGAGATCTGCTAGGCTGGGGGGGGGGGTTGAGGGGGGGAGGGACGGGGCCAGGAGGAAAGATGCCATTGCCCTACTGCTTTAATTCGTCCCCAGAATTGGTGCAACTTGGGTTGTGTCTTTTTAGCCACTAGGTACGTGTTGGTGCAGATGTGCAGGGACAATGAGGCCCCCTATTGGGGGAGGGGGGTTGGGAGGATGGGTCTGGAAATGTCTGCGTCCCTGGAAATCTCAAGCATGGTCTCCTATTATCTTGGCCTCAGGGCCCTGCTCTTCCTCTTGGTCAGACTGGTGTGTCTCATCTCTACTTTTTTTTTAAATAGCTGCTTGACATCTGCCAGGCTGTGTCCCTATTCCTAGACCTTTGGTTTCAAAGCCTTGTGTGATTATTTTGAGAGGAAGAAGTGAACAGGGAGATAGAAACTGTCACGAACCTAATTGGCTCACCTCTCTTCAAAAGGCAGGGCTGTTGAGGTGGCTCATTTCTTGTCTCATTTTAAAGGAAGGAGGCACAAGTGTTGGTTACAGTTCATCTTTGTTCGATCTCTTGCTCTGAGGAGATTGAACCTATCAGAGGGTGAGATTTAGGCCTATAATGGAGATTTAAGGTTATAAAGAGGAGGAAACAGGCTTTCTTGAAAGTTTGCCTGTGGAGGCCCTAATCTCTCTCTGATTTTGTCTTAAACAACACACAGAGGTGATCATGTACCCATGTCCTGTTGCCACCATGCTCTGTAGGTCGAGTATATAGTCTTCAGTAAGACCTGGAGGCATTCTGTAAACTTTAATCTTAGAGATAACAGTGTAGGAAATTAATTCTAGTTTTGCCCCTTACCACCTTGTTATCTTGGCCCCTCTCTTGAGCTGCCCCGTGCTGTCATCGGAACCAGAGACCGCCGTTCCTGGCGTGCCCCCTCACAGGCTTGTGATGAGGACCTGATGGACAGTGTGTGTTGAAACCACTTGCAACTCGTGTGGTACGGAAGGGACAGGAGTGACTCTGCCACTGTCAGCCTCCCCTCTTGTAAGAGAGAGAAGCCAGCCCCTGACTTCTGCAACTAGCCCCTGGGCAGTGGGCCCCGTTGACTCCTCAGCTCACACATTGTCCCCAGAGGGCGATGGACCCTCCAGTCTTCTGAATAAGGCCCTGCTAGAGGAGCTTCCAGAAGCTAGGCCGCAGAATCCGAAGGGTTGCCGTAGGGCTTTGCCTAGAGGCCAGCCTCCAGGCGGGGCCTGGCTGACTTCCCACCTCACCCCTCACCTCTCCCTTTTCCAGGTGGACGGCTGTCAGCAGCAGCTCAGGGGATGAGGTAGCCCTGGGGGAGTGAACACATCTGGTCTCTGCGTCAGCTTGTAATGGGAAGTAGTCCCTAGTTCATCTGCACGTATTTGTGCAACCTCCACTTTATAGGTGCTGGCTCGCCCCCAGCTCAGCACCCCAAGCCTTGGCCCCAAGGAATTCTTGGCTCAGCTCCTGGGGCCAGTCTGAGCCGAAACTGCTGAGTCTGTGAGAATCCCGTGTGCCGATTGTTTTTACAAGGTGATGTCCCGAAACCCAACACTGAAAAACCCAACTCAGAGCTGCCAGATCCATAGTTAAGGCCCTAATGGAATCGTTGGACACCGGATTCCCGGATCCAGAAGATAATCCCCACCCCAAACCCACTGCGCACCCCCCCCCAATCGGACGTGCTGTTTCTCGGGTTGCACAGACAGAGCTTCCGTTCTGCCAAATTCTTGGGTTCGCACTCTCCTGCCAAGGTCAGCAGGAACTCAGTTAATCTGCTGGGTGAGTCCTAGCTGAGAAACAGCCAAAACTGGGGAGAAGTAACTCATTTCACAAAACTCCGTACCTTGCATTCAAGAGGGAACCGGATCAAGCCACATTTCCGACGTCAGTCTCCAACAGGCACCTATTTTGGCGTGGCTGGTCTCTCTGCTTTCAAGCTGCTGCAAGAGGGAAAGTTGCAACTGTAGGAAAAAGGCAAAGTGCATTGGAAACACTTGAGAGCCTGGAGTGAGAGCGAGCTTTGCCTCAAATTGCCAGGCGCTTTGGTTCGACAGAGCACGCCGTCTGCTGTCCTAGGCCGAGACTGGTTCTGAGAAGCCTTTGCTGGGCACATTCCACAAAGCCTCAGGTTTCACAGGAAGGGGCCCTGGCTTGTCGGAACCTTCTGGAACATCTGAGCAACCAATCTGTCTTCTGCTCAGCTACTCAAGCCTTTTTTTCTCTCTGCCCTCCTCACGCCCACCCCCCAGCTTCTCACTTCATCCAGAGCATGCACTGAAATCCACTTTATAATGTCTACTTGTTCAGTCCTGGAGCAAAGAGGCCAAGATCTTAGATGAAACCCCGTTGCACTCAGGCAGCTTGCAGAGGGGAAGAAAAGAAAAAGAAATCCCAATAGCCAGAGGTTGCCCTCTGACCACAGCTTGTAGAACTCAAGGTCCCCGAGGTTCCCTTGACCATGGTCTTTTGTGATTCGGTGAAGCCCCTTCCTGTGTGTGAAAGACAGAGTGTCACCATTGTCTCCTGATCTTCATCCTCACTTTGCCAGGGCGGTATCCTGAAAAATCCCATTTTTTTCTTCTTTCTTTTTTTTAAAAGATTTTATTTATTCATTAGAGAGAGAGAGAGGGAGAGCGAGCACAAGCAGGGGGAGCAGAGGGAGAGGGAGAAGCAGACTCTGTCAAGCAGGGAGCCAGATGCGGGGCTTGATCCCAGGACCCTGGGATCATGACCTGAGCTGAAGGCAGACACTTAACTGACTGAGCCACCCAGGCGCCCCGAAAAATCCATTTTTTTCTAGTGTAAGAATGCAAGAGAGTCTACTTTGGCTAACGGCAGGGAGAATAATGTATACAGAGAGGCCCTTCTGATTTAGTGAGTCATTCGTACCTCAATACATCACCCTCTTATCCTAGGCAGAATTTTAATCAGAGGTGAATCTTATTCACGGGCAAAGTTATCCCGTTTTTCATCCGTGCACCCACCTGCTGAGAAATGCTTAGGATTTTCTCTCTGCCCAGCTCCTGGGGTTCTTCTAATCAGAGACAGAGAGCTGAGGGGTTTGCGACCATTACTTTTATTGATATTAATATATCACAATGTTCTGGAAATGTCAGGTTCTTCTGCCTCTTGGGTACTAAGCTGACAAAAATGAAGGAACCCAGCCCATCTCAAAAAACTAAAGGAGGTAGTACTTGATAAATAGCAATCAGATGAGTAACAAGCCTGATCACCAAGCCCCGAATTCCACCCTGGTTGTTGAGGTGAAGTCCCCGAGGTGGATGGCATGTCCTCAGATAGATGCCAGGATCTCTGTGCATTTGAAATGTAAAATATAAGCAATCCGTGATTTCCTCCTAGGCTAATGTGATTCCTAGTGAATGTGTAGAGTTGACAGGTTATTTATCAAAGTGTGGGGCCTGGCTTTGGTTTCAATCAGGGACCAAAATGCAGAGTTTGTGCCTGTTTCAGCAATCCCAAAATGACACAGTCATGGGCCACTGGAGCCAGAAAGGACTTTGAAGATAAACTTGTCCCAGACCTTCATTTTACAGACGAGTTTCTGGGTTTGCTCAAGTTCACACAGCAAAACAAGTGACAGAGCTGAGCCTGGAACCTGATTTTCATGGCTTCAAGCCAGGGGCTCTTCCCCGTCTCCCCCTGCAAGTGTGTTCCTGGAGATAAATCTTATAACACCTGGCAAATCACATCAGCTGGGCATTTTGTTTTCTGTTTGGGAAAACTTGGGGTGCGAGTAACAAAAAACAAGTCTTATGAAGCAGAAAAAGAGTATATTGGGAGAGTATTAGTAACCCTCAACATTCATAGGAATGCTAAAGAAGCAGGCTGAACAAAAAGGGGCAGACACTAAGTTGTACTATCAGGAGGACTAGATTTCAGGAAATAATTAGCAGGGGGAGTCTGCTCGAATGAATGGGTCCTTTTTTCTGCTTTCTCATGACTCCACTCAAGAGAGACTTTGATCTCCAGCTAGTTCACTGATATTGCAGGCTAAATAAATGTCGTTCGGGGTTGTCCAGCTCAAGCATTCGGTGGATTAGAGATCCTGGAGAGAGGGTCTGGTTGGCCCAGCTTGGATTACCTGACCTGCTTCCAGAAAGGAAACATTTAAGAGCTGGTATGTGGCTCTGCCTGTTCTCCCCTCACCATGTCCAAGCCTTGGGATTCATATCAACATGGCGGCATCAGAAGCTAATGGAACCTTTGTCACCTGGGTCTCTGAGGGATGGTCATCAACAGAGTCTTCAGGGGTTGTTACAACAGCATATCCTAGACTCTCAAAACCAGTGCACCCACTTATAAAATGCCCTCCAGAGTGTTGATATAAAGGACACGCAGAGATGTGAAACATCCCACCACATAACTCCGTGAGAAATCTGGCTTGCAACTTAAAGCACCATCACTATGACAAAAACCTGGGGGTTGCCTCTCAGTTTACTCCAATCCTGTTCAGATGAGCATCTGCCTAATTCCACCCCATCAGTCTGACCCAGATTTACAGGATGATTCTTGGCTAGAAAGCCAATGTGTCTAGGACGTCAGGCACAAAACACCTCCTTTAGCAGCCAGCTTGTTTTTTTTGTTTTGTTTTGTTTTGTTTTACCAGCGAGCGTTTGTATAAAGGAGGAATCAATGGTGGGTTTGTGTAAGAGACATCTGCCTATTCCTACACACATGATTTTATCTCAAGGAAGTTCTCTCTGACCAGAAAAGCTGGTTTGATGCAATGGGAAACTGAAAATGAAATATCCTAGAGAAGTCAGAAGATTATGTATGCAGAAATGAAACACGGAGGAGCATAAAAATACACAACTGGAAGTTGCTGGATTCCCTGAAGAAGAAAGATAAAGCTTTAACGTATAGTTATAGATAAATGAATTAATTGGATTAATGAACAATGAACTATTGGATTGACTGAATCAATGAATAATGAATTATTGAATTAATGAATTAGAACTAATTGGTTCATCAGGGGCTCTCCCAGTTACTACATATACTTTATATACTTCGTTAAAACCTCCTGATTTCCCTTCAGTCAGAAGACTCAGTTCATTCTCTGGGAGGTGGGCTGGGGGCAGATACCCAGGACTTGACATTGTCGGCTCAGGCAGGCTGGGTTGACTATGGGACGAGCCCCTGGCTCGTTCCCTTTCAGAATGCGGAATGAGAAGGCCATTTCTCTGCTGGCCTTTCCCCATTTCTTGAGGATGTGGTGAAGATATCAGGTCAGGCACAGGGGAGAGGGTTTTGAATAAAATGCAGCCAACTTATGCATCATTATATTTATTTTTCAGTGCATTTTCCAGGGTTCTTGAAACATGTCTGCTTTTCCCCTAAAACTGAGAACTTCGAAAATTAAGCAAAGTGATTTTTGTTTTCCATTCCGGGCCAAACTTCCCAGGTCACCTTTAGGTTTGGTCTTTCTCCAGGATCCTCAGAAACCTTTTGATGTTAACTTTTTGATTTATGTTCTGTCTCCCATTTGGCACTGGGAGTAGCTATTCTTGACCAAACTCTATGCTGTGTGGATTGGGTCTAAATTGGAAGAGAGATAACTCCAAAGTGAAACAATGTGATTTTTAAAGAAATTAGATGATGTAAGTCTAGGAGAAGGGTACAGGTTTGCAACACCGAAGCTCAAATTTGTGGGAGACTGGAGCCCAAAATGGGTAGCTTTGGGTGGAGGTTGGGATGGGCACAAAAAGGGCTGGTAGGTGGGAGAGAGAAAACAGGATTTAATCTGACTCGACTGCAGGTGGGACATGAGAAGCCAAGAGAAGCCATGTGTCTGAAGGATGAAGAACCAAGACAAAGTGATTAGGACAATACTTCGAAGCCTAGACCCAAGACCCACAATAATCTAGTATAGGAAACATTTCCGGTTCAAAGGAGCAGGGTTTTCGCGGCACACGCATGCACACAGGCCTTTTGTGAGTCTTTTATCTCCAGGACTGGATATCATCAAGATCCAACACTGTGAGTCCAAACTGGCAACCTGACGAATCATCTTAATCTTATAGACCGGTAGAGGAAACAGCAGGTGCACGGCACACGTTACCTATATGAGCTCTAACAGGGAAATGGACTTGTTTTCACCTGCTAGGGAGATCTGCATCTGAGAAGTCACAGATCGAGGGCTGAACGTTATGCCCGGCAGATAGTAAGTGCCTACCGTAGATTAGCCAGTACTGTTATTCTAAAGCCATTCAGCGCTCGGCAAGAGACCTGGCAAAGTAGGTATGATCACTAACCCCGAGGAAACTGAGGCCTCGAAGTGAGGCAGTTTGCCCCAGAGTCACACCGTAGAACTGAATTTGGAGTCCAGGTCTTTTCCTGAGTCCCAACCCTGTTCTTATTCACCACATCATTGTTGCCATGGAGGCCCTGCGTGGTGTTCTTTCTGGTTTATGCATGGAGAGTCACTGACCTTTGCAAGCGAGCAAACAGAATGCTGCCATTCACATTGCCCCCCGATTGGTCATTTGGGTTTGCCACACAGGAATGCCTGATAATGGCTTCACAGGGAGGAAGATGCCTTGTTCTGTCCACCCTTGCTACGAGACACATCAAGCCTTCGTTGTTGTTGTTGTTGTTGTTGTTTTAACCTCATTTCTGTTTAAAAATAAATTGATTTAGCAATTTGCACAGTGCCTCCCTGGACCATACTTCATGAAGTAGAAATGTTCAATTACCCTAAGCGGAAAAGGCCAGATGAAGCATCGCATACAAACCACACCCACGCCTCGGCTCCCTCTCCATAGGCAGCCGGGCCTGGCCGGGGGTGAAAGCACTCTGTGAAAGGCAGGGCCACACCAGCCGGGGCAGCATGGGGCGGGCCCTCCACCTCCGTCCCCGGACCCACGCCAGGACCCCTCCCCATCCCAGATGCACAACGGCCAGCCATGGAGCAGAGCTGCAGGGCTCAACACACACACACAGCCATTGCTTTCTGCAGAAAGGGACACTGTTACCTGTTTGCCACCTGAGCGACCCAGCCATCAGCTGGGCTGTGGCCAGTCTTGCCTCCCTGCTTTCTGGTTTACCCTGCACCCCAACGCTGTCTTGACACCTGCCTATTTCCTACGTCATGCATGCTCATGAAAACTTGCATTATTTTGTCTGTTTGCCCGTGCGTGTGTGTTTATCTTGTTTCCAAGGATGCCCCACTGGCTCCTTGGTGCTAGATGCACCTGTCTCGTCACTATCGTGCTCCCAGCATTTACACGGTGCGCCATCTATATAACTCCTGCTCTCTGTTATTTGTCAAGTCAACAAATCAATCTTCCATTCTGCTTTAACATGTCATCATCGGGTGCTGTCCTCCTGGCTCTGGACCAAGATTTCTGCTCTTTTCTTTTTTCATCATGCTAAGAACACTTAACTTGAGATCTACACCCTTAACAAGTTTTTAACTATAGCAGTGTTTTTGACATCGGGTACAGCGCTGGGCAGCGGATCTCTAGAGCTTACTCGTCTTGCTTAACTTGAGTCTTTCTGCCCATTGAGCTTCACCTAACCTTCACCTGTGCTTGCTATCCTGGGCTTGGGAACTCCAGCGACACTCCTGGATTCCTCCCTGAATTCTGAATCCCTTAAACAGCTCCCCACACGTTCCAAGTCTCTGGATCAGTGTCTGAGCTCTCCCCCTCACTGCATCCTGGCTCCTGGCCCCGGAAATACATCGTCTACATCTGAACGGCACTTTCCAAATCCTGGAAAGCAGAAAGTTTTGCTTAGACTCCACAGCGTAAAGTGTTTATGTTAACAATCCACAGAAGATGCCAGAGAGTTTGCACCAAGGACGCGCCCACCCCCCCCCCCCGCAGCAGTGGCAGAGAGTGTCCCCCTCACAGCATCATACAGTAGATATTTTTTTTAAAGTTCTGCCCATCTGTAAATTCGTTAAAAGTTTCTCATTTAAATTTGCCATTTTTAAAAGATAACCACAGATCTTTGCATTTTCTTTTCTGTGACCTTAACTGTGTTACTTATTGATCTTGAAAACTCCGGTACTCGGGACGTTAAATGTTTGTCTGCCACAGTCACGGGAAATATTTTGTGAGTTTCCTTTTGTATTTTAGTTTTGTTTCTCTTGTTTTTGACATGGTAAAATTTTAAAGATTTAAAGTTGACAAGTCTAGAAATGTTTTCTTTTGTTGTATTGCGTTTCTGATTTTCAAAAAGCCTTTTCCCCTCTAGTGCTTAAAGAGTTAACCTTTCCTTCTCCTTTTTATTGTTTATAGTTTGATTTGGTAAGAAACCTGAAATTCTGCAATCCTTCTAGGGCTTAGCTTCATTTACATGATGAGGATTTCACTTGATTTTTTTCCCCTGGAGAACCAAATATCCCAATGTGTCTTTCTGTGTCTAGACAGATTCTATGCCATGGATACATATGTTGATTATTTCACCATTACCATATCGTGTCAGTTATTCCGAACCATATTATACACTTTAATATCTGGAGATACTGTCCTCCCAACATTATTCTTCCATGTTTATTTTGCACATGAACTTTTGAATGCTCTTTCTAATTCCAAAATAAATATCATTGGGGTGCTTATTACATTACTTTAAGAACTGACACCTTTAAGATATAGGCTCTTGCCATTCAGAAACATGGAATGGTTCTTTAAATATTTGTTTCCCCTTTACAAATTTCAGTAGAGATTTTTCACTGTTTTCCATCAAAGTCCCATACGTTTCTTGTTAGCATTATTCCTTGACATTTTATGAAAAGTGGGGGAAGGGGGGAGGGGTGGCCTTGGAGGAAGAGCGAGAGAGGAAACGTGTGTGTGTGTGTGTGTGTGTGTGTGTGTGTGTGTGTGTGTGTTAGTGGAATTTTTTTTTTCCCTTATGTTTTAGTATTGGCTACAGATAAGCCATTGGGTTTTGCTGATTTTTACTGATCTGATTGAATTGGAGTCTCTTAATTTTATGGATATATATGATTAGACAGAGTTCAGTAATTATAATTTGGTCTCCTCATTTCTGATAGTTATGCCCCTTATTTCTAGAATAAGATTCTAGGCAGATAGCCTCTTCCCCATCCCCATCGTGCCGCCATATTCCATCATCTTCTTGCTTCTGATGTTGCTGAGACAACTGCTTTCTGAACATGATTTCTTTGAGGGTAATTTGTCAGCTGTCAGTCTATCTGTTGCTTCTTTGAGGATAATCTCATTTTTTTCTCTGGTTGCTTTGGAGAGTTTGCTTTGTCTTTGCATTTTGCAGTTTTACTATTGACAAGTTTAGTTGTGGATTTCTTTTCACGTGTCTTCCTTGGACTTTGCTGCACTTCTTCAAACCACAGATCGCGTATCTCAGCCTTTAAATGCTCAAGTATTGCCTGTGACCCATTCTCTCCTCTCCTTCTGGAACTCTGGAATTAGCCTTCTGTCAGATCTTCTCACTGTATGTGTCATAGACCCTCCTGCCTCTACCTGCTTATTCCGGAGTATGTCTTCTTAATGTATTTCAGTTCATCTATCCTTTCATCGGCTGGGTCTAATCTGCTCTTACTGAGCTCTGAGTTCTTCATTTTGGGTTATTCTGTTTTTTCAGTTCTACTCTTTCTTTTTTTTAATTTTCGGCGTCTGTATTATTTTTTTATAGTTTCCAATTCATTGCCAAAATTGTCACGTGTGGTTTACTTCACCACGAGCATTGTAAACCCCATTGTTTTACAGTCTGTGTCTCTAACCTCAGTCTTGAAGTCCCTGCCGGTCTGTTTCTGTTCTCGATTGTTCCTGCTGGTTCTGGCTCACCGAGTGTTCTCTCTCCACATGCCACATGATTTTCTATTGTTTGCTGGACACTGGATTCAAATACTACATACAGTGTTGAGCCCTGGAATGATATTATCTTTCTCTGGCCCCTCTTTCTTTTTCCAGAGCAGGGTCTTCTTGCATCCTGTTGATATTGAACAAATGCTCAAATTCCATCTCTCTGTTTTCTTTAGGAAATAAATTTCAAAGGTATAAACTTAGTCTGAATACTCACAGTTATGTTCCCTTTACCTCGTGTTAGAGTCATCTTCCACAGGTTCAATGTAAGATTTTTCTTTCCCAGCTTTTTGCCCTTGTACAGGAAGAAATGTATGCAGAGCAGGTGCTTACCAATGGACAGCTCATGTGGCAAATCCCTGGTTCTGCTCCTTGGACCTTTGGGCGCTGGGACATCATCCTGATATATCCACGTCTGAAGGATGCATTTAATTCCAGAGCTGCTTGCAAATTTCCAGGGTTTTATTTATGTTTTGTTTTGTTTTAGCAAATCTTCATCTACTAAGGCTCTGTAGGACGGGAGATGGACGGGGTCTACTCACAGCCTTATTTACTGGTTCCCTGAAACATGGGAAAGGTATAAGACAGGAACCCAGCCCCAGAGCGTTCCGTTCTCCTCTCATGCACACGTGCTCTGCTAATGAAAATTCTTCTCTCAGGAAGCTGGCCAGTCTTCCTCTGCTTGGAAACAGAGTGTTATGTGGACAGAGGAAGAGGCTAAGGTGGGAGTAAAGGAGGGGAGGAGCTAACAGCTCCCTGTACCCACCTGCAGCCCAAAACAAAGTTGTTTGCCCAGCTGTTCTGTTGGTTCAGTCTGTGGCTCTCAGGGTTTGAGGGCCGTGCTGAGGGTTTTCCAAAGCCTTTTGCCTCCTTCCTTTCATGCTTTAAAAGAGGAGGCTTAATGGACCTACACGATGCATCCTGTTATGTTTGTTAATCTAGCACCATGGGCCTTCAGTTGTGAATTCCTTCAAGATTCTGGTCTAATTTCAGTTTATTGGGTTTTTTGTTTTTTGGGGGGGTTCTTTCACAAGTATGTTAGTGAGAATTTGGGAACTGTTGCATCAGGACTGGTAAGCTGATTCCATTTTAACCAGCTCAGCAATTTTTTTGGAAACCTAATCTTTTATTAAACATTAGGAAGTGCTGAGCTTGCAAGAGAGAAACAAATTCTCTGGGGACATGCAGAATTAATAAAGAGAGATGATAGTTGGTGACAAATCGGCCCTCAATTGCCAAGTTTATAGAGTCACAGATTTTCCAATATCCATATTGTCTATGAAGTTCGGTGTCCTGCAAGGAAATAGGACATTACCAATCAAGTCACGTCCTTTCTCGCATCTGGGCAATGACTCCAAGTGAATGGATGGTTAAGAAAAAATCTAAGCATATATTATTGAAATTGAAAGACATGGTATGTGTTATTTTTATAATAATTGGTGCCCTTTGTAGAATTCAATTGACTTCTGAGACATAGCAGGCATTGTATAGGCATTCTCCTCCTATTTCAGATAGCTTACAGAGATCATTATTTTCAGGAAATAAACATTTTAAGATATTTCTCAGGCCAGCGTGGCACCAAGCTTATTAAAAATTGAAATTTGTAACATCCATCCAGAAGTTTAGAATCTCCGTTAACAATGTTGCGGAAACCATTCCCACATAGCTTTGTCCTTGGCTGGGATGGTTGTGGAATCGTAGTCTGTCTGGACCCAACCCTGGCCTCAGTGGGTGAGCCTCTGGAAGGTCTAATCCTTCTTTTCAGCTGTCCTATTAAGGTAATTTTGTTCCCCTTCATACAGTTGTGTTATTCGACCACAGCTCTTAAGAGGCGGTTCTGTGGCCACATGGCATGAGCGTAATATTTATATCAGAATTCAGTCCCCGTGAGAGAAAATCGGATTTTCACCGCAGCGTGGGGAAAACCCACCATGCCAAATTTAATGCGTATGAAGTGCTCCCGCAAAGCCCAGAAACAAAACAAGTCATAAGTCGAAAGAATAAAAAATCAGGATCATCGTAATTACTTGACATTCTTCCGAAAGTTCTAGTCAATTCCAAGAAATAAAAACGAGGGGAACAATTAAAATGAGATAAAATTGTCAAGAGAATCACTAGAAGTAACACTAGAATTAAAATGAGAACCAGCAAGGTAGCCAAGTGCAGTGTAAATATTACAAAGCCAAGTCTTACATAGCAAAGCCAGTCAGAAATAGGGGAAAAGATTTCATTCCTAAGAACAACAGTAATATAAAGCCCACAGGAATAACCCGAATGAGAAACATACAGACTTACACCAAACTACTAAGAACTAAAAGGAAAGATGATTGCATGAAGAAGCCTAACATGCCCTCAGAAAGCAGAATAAATGGGGTAAAGACATGGGTTTGCTTTTTTGGGTTAATGCATGCATTAATGCAGTCTGATCATCACACTGTCTCTGGAAACAGCTTAGCACAGTGCTCAAGAGCGGGCACTCTCTAGCAAAACCGCTCACACTGGATGCCCACCTCTGCCACAGCCGGGTGGCCAGGCCAACTTCTTGGCCTCTCTGTGCCTCAGTTTCCCCATCAAGAAAATGGGAAGATAGTAATAGCTATTATGTAAGGTTATTAGGAGGAATGAAAGTGTTAATATTTGTAAAGTGCCTTTCTGACACATAATACATGTTTGTTAAATTTAATTGACTAAAGCAGACTAGAGACTTGTGCAGAGACTACATCTTTCTGACCCTGGTGTCCAGAGATCCCTACTTGGTGCCTGACACAGAGAGGCTCAATCAATCAGTGTTCCCCGAAAGGCACACAAACTGGTCTACATTGGGTTCTTTCATTGCTATTTAATTTTTGCTGACTTGATAGACGCTGTATTTTGCTTCGATGTCTATTTCTTTGATTATTAGTAAAGTGGATAGATTTTTTTCCCCCAAAGTATCATTAGCCACCAGTTTTTCTGCTGTCACTCATTTCGGTCCCTGGTTTTTTGCCTTTTCCTCATTTAACTATTGAGGCCCTAGGGTTTATCTCATAAAATAAAGACCCAACATCCTCTGTCGTAAGTGTTGCAGATACTTTTCCTGGCTTGTTGTTTGTTTGGCATTTAATTTCATCTAGGCTGGTCTTTGACGGCAGAGGGTTGACATGGAGAGACTTAGAAGTGCAGACCTTTGAAAAACACTGACTTCCATTTCCTTTTATTCTTTATATGGTCTGAGTTTTAAAACTATTAATTCTCCAATCCATCTGTACTTCTTTTGGTGTGTAAGGTGAGGATTACAATGACCTTTTTGTCCCCAAATACCTAGCTTTTAGGAAACTTAAAATGATAATGGGGTATGATGTGTCAAGGTGAATCTCCACTTGAAGGACTCTGACACTGTCTCTCCAAAAAGCCAACACGCTCCATTTAATAATTTCCTTTTTTTTTTTTTTTTTGTCCAGGTAATTACTTTGGAATACTACTTTTGCAGTCCACATTTTCCCCCATAAACATTTTAACCCAGTGGTTTTCAGCCAGGGATATTTTGCACATGCACACACACACAACCCCCACCCAAAGGACATTTGGTAATGTCTGGAGACAATTTTTGATGGTCACAGCTCAGGAGCGGTGGGAGAAGTGCTCTTGGCACTTAGTGAGCAGAGGCCAGGGATGCTGCCAAACATCCTCCAAAGTCCAGGACAGTTCTCCCCCCACTACAGAGAATTATCTGACCCAAAATGTCAATAATGTCGAGGCTGAGAAATGCTGCTTTAACCCGAAGACTGCAATCTAGCTAAAATAAGATGTTTCTGGGAAATCTGAGGCTATGTTTGCAATGTCAAAAAGAAAATAACCATGACAGGAGCCCTTAGGGTTCCCTCTGAGCCTCTTTTGTTCTTCTCATTCCAGATTTGACCCTTTGTGGGAAGGGAAGGGCAGGTTTGAGGAAAGGCTCAGGAAATACTATTGGGCCAGAGGTCATCTTTGAAGGATTTGTGAATGTTTCCCCTGCAAATCAGGTTTGCGCTACCTTCCAGGGTGCTGCCCAAGCTAGACATTATGAAGTCGATAAAATCTCGCAGGATTTATCAAGCTTGAAAAAATTGGCCTCGTATATTCTGTCAAGTTTTCCCAGGATTTAAAATCCCACACCTACTGAGAGTGTGTCCTGGTACCTGATATCCTAACCAGATTCCCAGGTCCTATGGGTGGATTTCCCCTTACTGACTTAAAGCATCTCCAAAGCATAGCCTACATTCTTATTTATACAGGGGTTTATTTCTGGACAAACCTATTACTCTGCAGATTTTGCTGATTTAAATATGGCAGCTTTATAAATATGTTTTAATACCCAGTTGAACAAGTCTTAATTATTCCTTCCAGCATCACTCAACCAAATTTTTTCTTCTTCTTCATATTCTCAAGTTCTTATTTTCCCAGATGGAATTAGAATACATCTGTCATTTCATTAAAAGTTTCACTGGAATTTTGTTTGAGAACGTGTAAACGAACAGAGGAGGGTGTCGTCTCAGACATTGAGGGTGGGAGGGTAAGTTGGATGAGCCTTCTGGAAAGCAACTGGGCAGCACATATTAGGTAAGGGTCTTTAAAATATTCATGGTGTCCTCGACCAGTAATTCCACTTCTAGGAGACCAGAGCCACAGGAAAAAAGTACACAGCTGTTTGCTTTAGCCCCATTTTTAATAAAATAAAAATAGAAGCAACTGAAGAGTAGAAGAACATTTCTCTGTGATGGTATCTCCAATCAGTGGAGTATTAAGCAGCCATTAAAATTATGTTCACAGTAAGATTTATTGAAATACTCGAGGAAGGCATTTAGAATAGAAATTTGCATTAAGGGCTGGAAGCAAAGTTGCACATTTGGTGTTAACAATGTTAAAACGTGCAGGTGCATAGAAAGATGTTGGAAAGAAATATGCCAAGTGCTTTTAGTAGATAAGTCTGGGTAAAATATTATGGGTGGTTAGTTTTCTTCTTGATAATTTTCCCTATTTTATACAATAAGCATGTGTTGCTATCTCAATACAAAGTTTTTAACAAAATATTGATGGAATCAAGGAGAAGCACAGCATGCGGTCAGAGGGCGTCAGCAGCCTAAACCCCGTGGAAAGGAGGAAAGGAAAATGAGTCTGGTCAGGGAGCTAGAGCAGGTGCTGGACCCAGGCGTCACTGGCAGAAAAGACCCACAATGCACAGTGACTGCCCTGGCTCACAGCGGATGTGCCCACCTTGGATTCTGTTCCTAAAAGTTCTGTTCTCATTCTCACTCTCTCCCCTTGTCCATGGGGAAGGGAGGAGAAGTCACTTCCGATTCCCTCTAAGTCAGGCAGGCACTGTTGTATCTTTCCCAGAGTGTAGACCCTAAAGTGATCCGGTTCTTTCCCAGGCAGCAGGGGTCCCTGGCTCGGTGGTGCCTCCTTTGCCTTTGTCCCCTGCCTACACCTCCCCTGCCCTGGCCATTGTGACTCCAAGCTTCTGCTGCCATTCTCAATCCCCCAACCAGATTACTTCCTCCCTCCTTCTCAGCAGGAGCCTCCCTCCTACTTCAAGAACAACAGGGAGGCATCAGAGGTGAACATCCGCGACTCCCTTTGTCTGTTTTGTCAAACTCTGTGTCATCACTGTGCCCACTTCTGCCCCAGGCACTCCCCCCCCAACCCCGGGAGGCCCTGGATCCTACCCCCCTCTCCTCCTTCCCCCCCAGGGCTCTGCCACATCTGTTCACCTCTCTCTGTGCCACTCCCCTGCAACTTCTTATCTCCAGGCTCCCGACTCTTGGCCCATAAACTCGACAATGACTTCCTTCTCTTCCAACCAATCACCGTATGGCTTCCGTCTCCTCCACTTTGAAGGCATCTCGGCCTTCATCCTATGACTAGCATCCTAACTGGGAAACTCAAGGATTACCTTCAGCCCTTCTCTTTCTTGACCTCTGGCTATATTTGACACAGATACTCCCTGGCTTTTTTTTTTTTGAAACTCCTTCCTCCTTTTTAAAAAACAGAACAGCTTCATAGGGTTATAATTCACATACCATACAATGGATCCATTCCATGTGCTATTCATTGGCTTGACTTTTTTTTTTTCCTTAGTCTCCTCTTCTTCTCCCAGTGTCCACCCTCCTCAGCCCTCTTCATATTCTTCTTTTTTTCAACCTATTTTATTTAAATTCAATTCATTTAACATAGAGTATATCATTAGTTTCAGAGGTAGAGTGCAGTGATTCACCCGTTGCCTATAACACCCAGTGCTCATTCCATCAGGTGCCCTCCTTACTGCCCAGCACCCAGTGACCCCATCCCCCCCCCACCTCCCCTCGTATTATATTATTCTCATATTTGAGGAGGTCTTCTTACTCAAGCCCAGAATCGTAACCTGGCAATTCCATGACTCTCGTGACTCTGCCTCTAACCCCCCACCTCAATCCTCTGCTGCAGGCTTCTCGTCGCACCTTCCAAATGCACATATCCACCCCGTTGTCCTACAGACATTTCAAATTCTGTGGGTCCCAAATTAAACGTGTCTTGCCCTTCAAGCCCACTCAGCGATTCTGCCACCAGACATATTCTTCCTCTGGTGCGACACATTCCGCATGCACACATCAGCAGCAGCGTCTGTCACTCGAGGGAAGCCTCATTATTCCGTGTTCCTCCCTCACCCTCCATCTCGGACCTGTCACCAAGCTCTGATGAGCCTAAATTCCTCTTGTCTTGTCTGCATCCCCCCATCTCTATCTGCACTGCTGCCATCTTAGATCACACATTTTCACCTCTTGCTTTGACTCTTGCAGAGACACCCCCCCCCAAATCTGTCTAGTCTCCCTTCCTCCAGATTTGCTACCAGGGCTCCTTCCCAAGAGCCATCAGCGGGGTGTACCTAAAGCACTTCACATAACAGATCAAGCCCAAACACACGAGTAGAATGGCAAGGTCCAGTAGGAGCAGCACCTGGTCTGTCTTGGCAGCCTCACCCCTCTCTCCTCCTCCACACCCATCTCTCCCCACCCATCCCACATGGCCGATGTTCTCCCTACGTGCCGTCCTATGTAACCTTCACATATACTCTGTTAAGGGCGCCCGGGTGGCTCAGTTGATTAAGCATCTGCCTTCTGCTCAGGTCATGATCCTGGAGTCCTGGGATCGAGTCCCGTGTCTGGCTCCCCACCCAGCGGGGAACTTGCTTCTCCCTCTCCCTCTGCCTGCCACTCCCCCTGCTTGTGCTCTCTCTCTTTCTCTGTCAAATAAATAAATAAAATCTTTAAAAAAAATAATTTCCCCTTAGCAGGATCTCTCTCATCCTCTGAGATGTAGGTTGAGGTAGATACTCTCCACTAAGTTCCCACGGTGCCTTGTATCCTAATCCTATTTTGACATTTCCACATTTTTGTGATCTTGTTACATGGTCCTGTGCCCCGGCAGAACGTGAATTCTTCAAGAACAAGTACCTCTGGGCTACTTCTCAGTCCTCTGGGACCCTCAGTATCTGATACTACACCCGTGAGAAGAATGCAGGCAATAACGGTCTGCTGATTAATTGCATGGATGGATGAATGAACGAGTGAATGAATGATTGAGCAAATGAACCTTTTCAACACAAGGACATGACTTGCTCAGGGGAAACAGGAGTGGCTGAAATGTCGGACATTGAAAGGAAAAGCCGGCTCTGTCAAATCCCTTTTGGGGCACTTGAGGCCAGCATACTCTACTTTGGCGGCCATGACTTTGAGTTGTCATGTGGACCCAGCTGATTTAATAATGAAGCTTTCAAAGGGGACGCCTGCCTCAGGGGGCGAGGACTTTGTAGGTCACCGTGAGATGATGAATCACTGCCTTCAAGCAGAGAAAACTTGCTACTGTCTTTGAGATATGTGTTAGAATTGTGTTGGGTTATTTGTTAGGACTCGGAACCCACCCTGAATGTTTGAGCTAGCTATTTCTCTGGACCCTCGGATTGACTTCTTTGTGCCATTCACATTCTAAAATTGTGGCTATGTTTGCTAGAATGAAATCAAATCGACTCATTCTACTGGCAGCCAGGATGGTTCTGAGCCTGTTACTATGGAAATGAATTTTTTACTTCTGTGGTTCCTTCCTGATTTTCAGGCTGTTACAGCAACATTTGCAATGCTCCTGTGAATTTCTCCCCAAAGAGAGAAAAGGGATGAAAATAGAATCATAGGCATAGAGAGCCAGGGATTTGTAATAGTCAAAAACATTGGGCAAATCTCTTTGCTCCAGGTCAGTGCATCCTGTTTATTTGTTTTGTTTATGGTTTACATGCTAAGCTCAGCACTTTCCTGAGCTAGCTGACTCTGCTCTGACACAACTCACTTTCTAAGACAAGGGCAATGTTATTTTTTTCAAAGTCCCACCATACACTCCAGCACCAAGGGACTGATCCGGCCCAAGTTGGGAGCATGTGGACTTCATGGCCCCAGTGCCCACCTTCCCCAGGCCCAGGGTCTATGTCTGTGTCCAGTTTTTTTTTGTTTTGTTTTGTTTTTAATTCCGGTGGGTTTTGTGGCATTCTGAGGCATAGGAGGGTAATGCTTCAGCCTCGTCCAGTGCCCTGACAGAGGGAAAGGAAGCAGGGAGTCCCACCTTTAGAGATGTAGAAAATGCTTACATATCCTCTTGTTCATCATACTCCTAAGAAGACATAGGAGGAAGGGAAAAAGAGAGATTTACAATTTAGGGACTTAAGATGCTCCTGAGTTCTGAAACATTGGAAGGTAGCTTCTCATTCCTGCTGCCATTCTATAATGTTGGATAAACAGGGGTTCATTCATTTATTCCTATAGCATCAGTTACTTCTGAGTACATATTTTGTGCCAAATACTCTTCTAGATACAACAGCGAACAAAGTGTATGTACGTGTGTGTGTGTGTGTGTGTGTGTGTACATGTACCACGATTCTCATAGAACTTAGTCTGGTGGGAGAAAGAGAAATTGATCAAATAAATATATAATAGATCTTTGATGAGTGCTATGAAGAGTGAGTCAGATGAGGGAATAAAATATGGAGGGGGTCCTATTCCAAACTGGATAGGAAAAGAAGATCTCTCTGAGAGATTAGTAGCAATCCAGAACAAGTTTAATATATCAAGATGGGCAAGATGGCTAATATGACTGAGGCCAAAGTGTTGGGATGGGGATTAGGAGACACAGTTGGAGTTAAGCGGACATTAGGTTGAATACTGGCCCATCAAAAAGGTCCGTGTCCTCATCTCTGGAACCTGCTGCTGTGTTACCTTACACGGTAAAAGGGGCTTTGTGGCTGTCATTAAGTTAAGACCTTTAGATGGGAGATTATCCTGGATTTTCCTGGTGGGCCCAGTGTCATGACAAGGGTCTTTATAAGAAGGAAGCAGGAGAGTTAGATAGAGACAACACAGAAGGAAGTAGAGGTCCGAAGCAGATGCTGGGCTCTTGCCTTTGAAGTTGGAGGAAGGGGCCATGGGCCAAGGGTTGCAGGAAGCCTGGAGAAGCTGGAAAAGGCAAGGAAACCAATTCTGCCCTTTGTCCTCCAGAAAGAACACAGCCCTCCTGACACCCTGATCTTAGATTTCTAACCTCCAAAGTCCTAAGAGAATAAATTTGTGTTATTCAAGCACTGAGTATGTGGGCAATTTGTTACAACAGCAACAGGAAACTAAATCAGGGGTCAGATTATGTAGGACCTAGTATTCTTATAGGTAAGGATATTGACCTTTAATCTGAATGTGAATCAAAACCACAGAATGTTCTAAACAAAGGAGCGCCATGACCCAACCTGTGTGTTTACAGAGTCCTTGTGGCTCATGAGTGGAAGACAGACTCCAAGAGGGAGAAGCTGAAGTCTGGGGACCAGGGAGAGAGAAGTGGTGTTGGGGTCGTGGGGGAGGGGGTGAGAAAGAGCCAGATCGGGGATGCTTTAAAGACAGAGACAGCAGGACACGCTGATGAACTGGATTGGAGGGGGTGCAAGGAGGAGAAGTAGGGAGAATCATTCCTAGTAAATGGCTAGAGCAGCTGGTGGGGTAGAATTGCCAACACTGCAATGCAGAAGACTGGCAGGGAAAGAGCTTGGAGGTGTTTTATTGTTGATTATTTAATTAAAAGTGTTTTTTGTTATTTTTAGAGGATGTGAGAGCTTAAGAATTGTCTGGGATTTAATTTTGAGATGGTCATTAGATGCCCAAATGAGAAGTTTAGTAATCAGCTTTACGTACAAGTCTAGAACTCAGATGTAAAATAATAGAATATCTATATAATATCTGTATTATATAATATCTATATAATATCTGCCTCTGGTTCCTGGCACAGAACTCCTAAAACCCTTGTCATTTTCCTAAGTGATGAGAGAACTTGGAGCATCTTTTGTTTTAATATTTAGTCTTTGACCCAGCTTCCTGACCCAGAGCTCCTAAATCCCTTGGAATTTTCTTGGTGGTAGGAACATCTTCTGTTCTATTGAGCAACTCTTGGTGGGGTTCTGGATGGTGGCTGGTCACTAGAAAGGCCAACCCATGCATAGAAGCTTGAAACTTTCAGCCCCAGTGCCATCCTCCTCTGGGGAAGGGAGTGGGGCTGGAAATTGAGTTAATGATTGATCATGGTCATCGATCAGTTAATGATTGATGAAGCCTTTATAAAAATCCCAAAAGTATAGGGTTCGGAGAACTTCCAGTTTGGTGAATGCATTCACATGCCATGGGGACAGAGATGTCTATGTTCAGGACCCTTCCAGACTTCACCCTGCATGTCTCTTCATCTGAAGGTTCTCCATATACTTTATCATATCTTTATTATATAATAACCGGGTAAACATAAGTAAGTGTTTCCCTGAGTTCTGTGAGCTGTTCCAGCAGATAATTATATGCAACATGGGGGTGCTCAGGGGACCCTCCAGTTTGTGGCCAAGTTGGATAAAAGTTGTGGGTAACCTAGGGATCTACTACTTGGCATCCGAAGTTGGGAACAGTCTCATGGAGTTGAACTGTGGGGTCTGCCCTAACTCTGGTTAATGTCAGAATTGAATTGGATTATAGGACAACCAGCTGGTGTTGGAGAGAATCACTTGGTGTGAGAGAAAACCCACACACCTGGGGTCAGAGTGCTGTGAGTGTAGTAGTAGGGGTGAGTAAAGGAGAAACACGGGAGGAGTGGGTCTTTCCAACTTATCAGGGTTGGACCAGAGAAATAAATGCAAGAGTCCTTAACAGAGAGCCACATGGGCAGGAAAGGGAAGGAAGAAAAGGGGTGGGAAAGGAGCGTGCGCCGGAGGGGGGCTGACCGTTGGGCTACTCCTGAATTTAGAGGCCAGCCGGAACCATGTGGCCACAGAAAGGGAGAACGAAGTGCACTCGTCAGTAATGATGAAGCAATTATATCCCTTCAGAGCCGGAATAGAAGCTGGTAGAGGAAATAGAAATCAGCCCTAGCAGAGTGCCATAGAATGTGGAATTAGCACAGCACCCTGTGAATATTTTTCCCAGCCTTACCTTTGGTTGATGAGCTCAATTTGAGGATCAAATTAATCAGCCTTGAGCAACTGTTGGAAAATGTGAAAATCTCTCACCTCTGCTTGGTGTGGCTTTCACTTACCATCTGCATTCAGAGCAGAGATGGGTATAGCCCAAATATGGTGTCTTCCCAAGGGGCTGTTAATTCCCTTCACCTTCAAATCTAATCAGGTTCTAAGCCTCTCTCACGGGAGTGGCAAGAAATTAGATCTCAGCCATGTTTCAGGAGTGCCTTCTAATCTCTAGAAGCTTGAGAACCCGAGTGGTACCTGAAGCCCTTCTGTAAAGTCACCATAATCACCTTCCTCCCCGTGGCTGTGGGATGATGTTTGGGAGCTTCCTCTCTGCATCTCTTGGACTCCAGTGTCCTTTGCATTTGGCTGTCACTCTCTAAGCTTGAGAAAAGACAGGCCAGCCCTACAGCCATCCTATAATCACCCCATCTGGGACAGTAGCTACAAGAGGGGCCACATCTTTACAACCCGTGGAGACCCCACAACTCCTGCCTTTCTCAGCCTCTGGAAGAGAAGCTTGTACCCAGGGGAGACCATTTCTGCCTTTCCACTGCTAGCAAGAATTTCTCTCCCTTCCCCTACAAGGGCCTTCTCCTCTCCCACAGTCTTCACAGGGCAACGTGGGCGGAGTTATCTTCTGGCTGCCAGACCGCTCCCATTTTTGGTGCCGAAACTACAGCCATTAACGGCCCCCAAGATATGGTGTCCCCGACTCAGAGCACAGAGAAAATATTCTTCCGATGGGGAGAGAAAAATGCATCTCACCTTTTTCTGCAGCAGTTCATTTCAAGATTTTATGATTTTATAGAACTCTTAAACTGAAGAAATGCACTCTTGAAATAAGGCAACTCTGTTTCTGTCTCCCAGTGTCCCTGGACTTTATTCTTCCATCATCATGGGGGAAACATGGTCGGATTTTTCTGGTCACTCTTAGTAAAAATGTTCTGCGCTATGGTTACTTTAAGTCGAATAACAGTCTCATTTCGGTCGTTAACGTGTCTGACCAGAACTGTAAATTGGATTTAAAGGTACCAGTTCTCCCAGCGCCCTGCCCCGGGTTTGGGCTGGGGGGCGGGGGTGGGGCGTGGGGAGTCGGAAGTTAGGAAAGGAGCTCTGTAGACGTGTCCTTCTCCCACCTGGTTCCCCCTCTGCTCTTCCTCCAGCTCCACAGCTGTGGTTTCAAAGCCAGCAAGGACTGGGGCTGGGGTACAGTGAAGAAGAGGGGGTCATTCCTAGCAGCTCTCCAGACTTGGCATCTGCTTAAAGCCTCCTCTTTCTCATGTGGGCATTTTCATGTTTTCCAGAACAACCACTGCCCTCCATCGCTCATGACCTCTCCCCTCCAGTTCCCTTGGCAAGGCAAATCCCTCCCCATCCTAGCGGCCGCTTCCTTCTGCCCCAGCCCCTGGGGACTTGGGTGCTACCTCTACCTTCTCTGCACTGAGGTCCCTCGTCCCCTCTCGGTGGCTGTCTCGGAAAATCTCCCTGTTTCTCTTTTCCTCTCACACAGCACTTCTGATACCAGATGTGTGGGTTTTCCACACCAGCCATTTCTGTTACTGACTGCCTGGGCATGGCACCAGATCTCACAGGATAAGGGTTCAGCCCCACACAACTGCCTCCTCCCCCCCATTCAGATGCCAGTCGTAAGCTCGGGTTGTCGGTCACCTGTATTTCTGAGCAGCTATAAGTTGGGATTCCCATGACCTTCTCCTCGGGTTCTATAATTTGCTAGCAGGGTTCACAGGATCCCGGAAAACAGTTTACTGACTATTGCCAATTTATTAGGAAGGATACTTTAAAGGATACAAATAAACAGCCAGATGAAGAGATACCTCGGGTGAGGTCCAGAAAGGTCCCAAGTGCAGGAGTATCTGTTATCATGGAGCTCGGATATGCCACCCTCCCAGCACAGAGATGTGTTCACCAACCTGGAAGTTCCCCAAACCCCATACTTTGGGGATTTTTAGGGGGGCTTCATCATGTAGGCATGATAGATCATGATCTCAATTTCCAACCTCTCTTCCCTTCCCGGAGGATGTGGGGCTGAAAGCTCCAAGCTCCTAATCATGGCTTGGTTGTTTGTTATTAACATTTTCTTCATCGCTTTCTCTTTTTTTCAGCTTTATTGAGATATATTTGACAAATAAAGTTATAATGTATTTAAAGTGCGTTAACATGATGATTTGATATATGTATATGTATACATGGTGAAGGATTCTCACCAGGTGTCAATTAACACATCCATTGCCTCATATTTTTGTACCTGTGTGTGTATATGTGTGTGTGTGTGTGTGAACACTTAAGGTTTACCCTTTAGAAAATTTCAGTTATATAATACAGTGTTGTCAACTATAGTCACTTTGGTATATATTTGATCCTCCGACCTTACCCTTATAACTGAAAGTTGTACCCTCTTATCAGATTCTCCCTATTTCTTCCACCGCGCATCCCCTGCCCCTGGCAACCACCATCCGGCTCTCTGTTTCTATGAATTTGACTTTTTTGTTGTTTTAGATTCCACATCGTTGCAAATGGCAAGATTTCATTCCTTTTGATGGCTGCATAATATTCCATTGTGTGTGTGTGTGTGTGTGTGTGTGTGTGTGTGTGTGTGTGTGTGTGTATACACCACATCTTCTTTATCCATTCATCTGTCGATGGACATCTTGGCTCTTTCCACAGTTTGGCTATTATGGACATTGCTGCTATAAACATCTGGGTGCACGTACCCCTTCAGATCCCTACATTTGTATCTTTGGGGTAAATACCCAGTAGTGTAATTGCTGGATCGTAGGGTAGCTCTATTTTCCACTTTTTGAGGAAGCTCCGTACTGTTTTCCAGAGTGGCTGCACCAGCTTGCATTCCCACCAACAGTGTAGGAGGGTTCTCCTTTCTCCACATCCCCGCCAACATCTGTTGTTTCCTCACTTGTTAATTTTAGCCATTCTGACTGGTGTGAGGTGGTATCTCATTGAGGTTTTGATTTGGATTTCCCTGATGCCAGGCGATGTGGAGCACTTTTTCATGTGTCTGTTGGCCATTTGGATGTCTTCTTTGGAAAAATGTCTGTTCATGTCTTCTGCCCATTTCTTGATTGGATCATTTGTTCTTTGGGTGTTGAGTTTAAGAAGTTCTTTATAGATTTTGGATACTAGCCCTTTATCTAATATGTCATTTGCAAATATCTTCTCCCATTCTGTCAGTTGTCTTTTGGTTTTGTTGACTGTTTCTTTTGCTGTGCAAAAGCTTTTTATCTTGATGAAGTCCCAATAGTTCATTTTTGCCCTTGCTTCCCTTGCCTTTGGCGATGTTTCTAGGAAGAAATTGCTGCGGCTGAGGTCAAAGAGGTTGCTGCCTGTGTTCTCCTTTAGAATTTTGATGGACTTCTATCTCACATTTAGGTCTTCCAACCATTTTGAGTCTATCCTTCTTTTTAAAAAGCTGAATAATATTCCATTTTATATGTATATGCCACATTTGGGGGCACTTAGGTTGTTTCTCTATTTGGCTATTGTGAATAATGCAGCACTGACCATGAGAAAGCAGGTACCTCTTCAAGATAGTGATTTCATTTCCTTCGGATATATGCCCAGAAATGGGATTGCTGGATCATACAGTAGTTCTGTTTTTATTTTCTTGAGAAGCCTCCATACTGTTTTCCTTAGGGCTATTTCAGTTTGCATTCCCACCAGTGATGTACAAGGGTTCCTTTTTCTCCACAACCTAGCCAAGACTTGTTATCTCTTGTCTTTTTCAGAATAGACATCCTAACAGGTGTGAGGTGCTATCTCAATGGGGCTTTGATGGCTTGGTCTTTCTGGTGACTAACCCCCATTCTGAAGCCACCAGGAGATCCCAGGAGTCACCTCATTAGAACAAAAGACACTCCTATCTCCCAGGAAATTCCTAAGGATTTATAAGCTCTGTCAACAACCGGGTTCAAGGACCAAATACTGGAACCAAAAAAAAAAAAAACCTCTCCTATTGTTCTTAGTTACAAGGTTTTAGAAGCTTAGTGCCAGGAACCAGGGGTAGGAACCAACATAAATGTTTTCTGTCATTTTACAGTGGCCCCTGACAACCCCATACCAGCTCTGTCTCGTATGGCCCATCTGACTCGTGAGAAACTCATCTTGTTTGCCACACATCCAGTTTGCCCAGGACCATCCTGTGTATGCCTGTTTGCCCAGCATAATGCTTTCATGCTCAGAAGTGTCCCGTTCAGGATGAAAAAGCGATGTGGTCCCTCTGCCTGTTTCCACAACTTCTGGGAGCGGAGAATACCCAACACCATCAGCTCCCTTCCTTCTCCCTTCCTGTCCTCTACCACTTAGCAAGCCTTTTAGACTTCCCAGGGAGACCTGAGACCACAGTCTGCTCTGTGCTTGAGCTGCAAAAATCCCACTGGGGACCCTTCTCAAAGCTTGAGAGGAGGGGCAGGTGTCCCCCACCCCTGTTTTGCAGGAAGGAGAGCTCACAGCCTGCTGGTGGCTCTCTCTGAATATCCTCTCCCCAAAATGGTGCCAACCCCCATGATGTGGGTGAACATTGAGAGCCCAGTAACAAGCTTCTCTCACCTTCCTTTTTTTTTTATTAAGATTTTATTTATTTATTCATGAGAGACAGAGAGAGAGAGAGAGAGAGAGAGAGAGAGAGAGGCAAAGGGAGAAGCAGGCCCCCAAGGAGCAGGGAGCCCGATGCGGGACTCGATCCCAGGACCCTGGGATCATGACCTGAGCCGAAGGCAGACGCTTAACCATCTGAGCCACCCAGGCACCCTCTCACCTTCCTTTTGATAAAGGCTTCACAGTGCAGATCCACTAGAATGTAAGTTACACAAGGCAGAGAGCTTTATTTCCTTCCCCATCCAGATTGGAGCTTCATACATAGTAGCCATTTAGTATTTATTTGTGCAGCAAAAGATAAATGGGAGTGTCTGGCATCTCACTTTGGAACGTAGTTTCTATTGTCTTTGGGTCATAGCTCAAACTCCATTTGAGCATACCATTAATCATGGCTGTGTGTAATTTTATGTAAATGCATCTGTGATAATATCATATAGATTAGCAATTTTTTAGTGCTGCTTTATTCTTTTCCTTCTCACTGAACCTCCTATTCCTTCTCTTCTCTCCCATTTTTCATTTCCCTCAACCCTTGTTCATCGTGTACATATATACAAAATATACATTTACACACATGCAGTGCGCACACTCACACACAATTTTATTTTCTTTGAGACCACATTATACAAACTTATACCCATTGTATTTTTCTTAGTCACACCTTATGGATATCCTTTGTCATTTATTAAGTACTCATATGCATGAGGCTAGTTACTGGCTTCTTGTCTATTCCACTGGCTTATTTGTCTCTCTCTTTTTTTTTTTTTGGCCAATATTATGTTGATTTGTTACAGTAATAGTTCTCAAAGAATATTCTGTAACCCAGCAGCATCAGCATCACCTGGGAACTTGTTAGAAATGCAAATTATTGAGCCCCACCCCAGACCTAGTAGATCAGGAGCTCGGGGTGGAGGGGAGGGGGCAGGGTCCAGCAATCTGTTTGAACTGTTTTAACAAGTAGTCCCAGGAGGTTCTGATGCATGCTAATGTTTGAGGATGCTTTCAAATGGTTTTCCAGTACATGCTTATGTTTTACTCTATGTCATTGAGCAAATTACCCCTAATTAGCTTCTTTATTCCAGACTTTCTTGGCTCTTCTTGAACATTTGTTCTTTAAAATGAACATTAAGATAATTTCAACCAATAAAAAAAAGTTTGTGTTTCCAATGGGAAATTGCACTAAATTCTATATTCATGTTGAGATAATTGGCATTTTGGTGACATTGTTTGTATTTGAGAATATAAAATGTCTTCTCATTTGTCATAAATTAGATTGTATTGGTTTCTTTTCATGAAAATTCTCTGACTTTCTTGTCAGATTTATTCCTAAATAATTATAGTTTATGATCACTATATTGGGTTAAACAGTTCTTCCATAAATTGGATTGTATTGGTTTCTTTTCATAAATAGTCTCTGACTTTCTTGTCAGATTTATTCCTAAATAATTAGTTTGTAAGTACTATATTGGGTTAAACAGTTCTTCCATTTCGTCTATTTCTAGATTCTCATTTCTAGAATTGAGAGAGAACCATAAGTAAATATCTTGCATGCAGTCACTTTACTAAATTCTCTTGTTAATTCCAGTAGTTTGTAATTTTCAACAGTGACATTTCCAGCACAAATGTAACTTTTTTTTTTTTCCTGCATATATACACTTCTCCACTTTGCTGCATTCACTAGAACTTACAAAGCAATGCTGAACAAATCATAGTGAAAGCAAACACACCTGTCTGGTTCCTGTTTGGTTTGAAATGGCTTTACTATTTCAACATTTGGAATAATATTTACTCTTGGACTTTGGTGATCTTTAATACATGTAAGGGGTTTCCTTCTAGTTTTCTTTCATGAGGATTTTTGTTAGGAATGGCTGTTGATTTTTATCAGATGTCTTTTCAGCACCTATTGATACATTTGTATGCTTGTTTGTTTCCTTTTAATGCATCGTTATTTTTTGGAGGTCTTTCTGCTGCATGAAGGAAACACTAATTATTATTTCAATCAATTTTTCTGTCTTACTAGTTTTATTTTTAAAAAGAAAAAGAAGAACAAGGATTCTTTTTTTGTTAATTTAAATTCAATTAGCCAACACATCATACATCATTAGTTTCAGACAGTGCTCAACAATTCGTCAGAAGAACAAGGATTCTAATTGCTTAGTCGGATAGGTGACCTGAAGCAAAGAGGCTTGGGGGGAGACAAGTGAGACTGATCAGCTCCAACACAAATGCAGGCCACCTGCCTCTTGGAGCCACTTCGTCTTTGACCAGGACGCCAAACAAAAGTACAAGTAAAAATTAATAATCAGGACACCAATTGTGTAGGAGGTCAGAGCCCGAGTTTCCATGTAAGACGGGTCTGGGTTCAGATGGTGGTTCTGCCCCTTGCAAACTGAACTTCAGGTAATAAAAATGGTTAGCATGTATTGCATTCTTACCATGTTTTTCTAAGCATTTTATGTGGATCCATTTTGGTTACTTGCTTCACTTCACTCTATCACATCCTTCCCCCTTGCTAAACAGAGCATTGTGGCTGCTTCAAAGTGTTGTAATATACATCGCAAGGGATTCCAAAAAGTTAGCTCTATACTCTCTGTTAAGAGATCTTAAGAGAGTCTTCTTTTTTCATAAGAAGACTTTTCTTTCTCCTCTTTAACTGCTGAAAATTCACCTACCATGAAGCACAGGGAGTCCCCTTGTGTTCCTGGCCAAATGCCCCAAGTCTCTCATCTGATAAATAGATTCCCATGGAAGTGGGGCTGGAGGTTTCCTTTGGACTTTCCTTTGGCCTTTAGCCTGGACTGATAAGCAGACACAGCTTTCCTACTGACCATGGTCTGTGGGCACTACCTTTTCCTCGTCACAGTGGACTAAGCAGGAAATAACAAAAGTCACGATCTCCTCATGCACTCTCCCGCGGACAGACGTTCCTGGGGTTCCTGGAATTCGAGCTTGACTAGTGTATGGGGTAAGAGCCTACCTGGGGTCCCCTAACACTTCCCCCAACCCTTTCTCCCCTTCCCAGGTAAGACTGGTGGCTCCTTACTAACCCATTTTCTGCATGCCCCTGATGGCCCCTACTTACTCAGTGGCTGGAGCAGAGGATTCGGGACATATGTCCTACCTTTCTTCCTGGTATCAGGGTCCCAGTGTTTGGCTTCTGGCTACTACCTCCCACCATTGGCTTGTAACTGGGGGCTGTCCCCTGCAACCCAGACCCTAACTAACTGGCTTCATTAGACCGCAGCTCAGTTTTACTCCCTCAGTTGGCTTTCCACTGCATTTCCCAGTCTGTAGAATGACTCACTGCTCTGCACCCAGAGCCTTCATTGACTGCAGTTCCTGCCTGGAAATCCAGTGTTCCCTGTAAACTGACCCCGGAGACCCATTGGCAGAGTCTGATGTGGCCCACACTTTGGGGTGGTTTGTCCCAGTCCCGGTGGAACTCCAGACTCATGCATCACTCCTTGCATTTGCCCATCTGCTAACTAACATAGCTGGTGCTGCCAGCCACTGGGGGCCTCATGTTACCAATCCCCTCACCCCATCCCCAAATGCACATAACTCTCCTGACTGTGCGCTCCACCTTTCTTGATTTGGCTCCCGCATCCCGCTCTGAGCCTTTATCTCCTTGCACTTCCCACTGAACCCTGGTCTCCTTTAGACCCACCTTTTACCATTACAAGTCTCAGAAACCCCATTAAAAACCAAAAGCTTTGCCCTGATCTCTTCTTGCTAGAAATGGCCCAGGGGAGTAGAGTGGTTCTCTGTTCCTCCAGACCTGGTTGCTACAATGACTGGCAGCTGTATACAAACACCACCAAAGCGCAAGGCTGTCCCAGTCCACGTATCAGCTGGTCTGCACGCTCTGGACCGCAAGCCAGAGCACGTGAGCTTAGCGGCCGCCCTGCACACATGTTTGCCTTTGCTGGGGGTGACCTCGTTTCCCTCAAGGAATAATCACCTTTCAGATTCCTGTTATTAATCTTAATGGCAACGATATCCTCTTAGGTCTTCATACTTGACAAATGGATCTCTCTGCTCTCCAGAAGGCAGTGAAAGAATCTGGAAGTGTTTCTTGACCTATAATCTGTTACCGAAACACATTTTTTATTGATCACATCTCTGCTTACAGTGCAATGCAGTCAGATCAGTTGAACAAATGTGTCAGTGCTTAAAATCCTCATTTGGTTTGCAACAGAGCAGTTGCTACAAGCTTATGAGTAGGGACCTGATAAAAAGACCATCATTCTTTCCCCTATAGAACAAAAACTCAAGGTAGCATTATACTTCTAATTGGAAAGTAGACTTAGCACAGGGAATCTCAAACCCCAACCTCCAAGATTCTGAGCCAGTAGGTTTAGTGGGGAGCCCAGAGCAGGTGATTTTTAGTAAATGGTTTTGAACCACATCTTTGAGAAGCCCCAGATTATGTGAGAGAACTTTGGACTCCAAAGTTTAATTCCAGCTCAATGACCTTAGGTTTCAAATCTTGGATTTTCATTTCCAATCTATAGGAGGGGACTAGCAGTAATGTCCCCTTGTTATCTTATTTTCATGCAGATTGCATTGACAGGCAACCAACCTCTTTGAACAGACTGTGAATGTATCCATAATGAAAGTCATCAAAAATCCTATGAATTTAACTCTGGGAAGTGCCATTAAGCCTTATCCAGTTACCTCTGTTGAAAAGTAAATAAGGCACATATTAGAGACAGCAGTAAGAAAAACTTAATGATAAGTAGTTAGTAGACAGTCTATAACAACGTAGCAATCTGGTGTGGATAATGAAGGGATGACATTAATGGTCTCTGAGGATATAATTTATTGCAACATAACAATTTATGTACAGAATAGTGACATCAAAATTGCAAGGAAACAATGTATTCTGGTAGTAAATTAGGAAAATGACATATATAGATCTTTGAAGAATTTCTAGAAATGTTTAAAATAAAAGCAAAGTTTGGCACTTAAAATGATAAACTTGAGGTAAAGGTCCTTCATTCAGCAACTATTTACTGAACATCTATTATGTGCCAAGTACAGAAGAAATCTGCCTTCACGGAGCTATATTCTAGTGGAGGGGATAAGTATATTATGGATTGTATTGTCATGAAGATCATACTTACAGTCAACAAACCTTTGGAAAAATGAGTGGGAGAAGAAGTAATATGGTAAAATATAAGACAGTAACCACAAGTTCCATGTGGCTATCTAAACTTAAATTTAAATTAATTAAAATTAAATACTATTAAAAGATCAGTTCTTCAGTTGCATCAGCAACTTTGAAGTATTCAACAGCCACATGTAGCTAGTGGTTACCATACTGGGACAGTATAGAGTCGATATTTCCATTATTCACAGTAAGTTCTAGTGGACAGTGCTGATCTAGAATACGGTAGAAGACAAAATATAGTATGGTGGAAAATAAAGCAGGACAGGATGACAGATCATGCTAGGAACAAGGGAGTTGTCATTTAAATAGATCTGAGAATATCCCTTAGAAGGTGACATTTGAAGAAGGGCGTAAAAGAGAGGAGAGCAAACCATGAGACATCAGCGGGAAAAGCATTCCAGGAGAGGGAACAGAAGACACAAATGCTTTGAGGAGGAGACAAGTCTGGGGCAGCCCAAGAATAGTAGGGAGATCCATATGGTGTGGGGCATATGGAGGGGATGAAGTTAAAGACATAAGGTGGGGAGTACCACCTTACCTGCCATAGTGGGCATGTCTCTTCTTGTTTGGAGAGCCACTCCACTGTTGTGTGGTGCATAGACAGAGTACAAGGGCTGAAACAGGGACCAGTTAGGAGACTTTAACAGGAGAGCTGACCCTTGAACAGTGCAGGGGATTGAGGGTGTGGCCACCCCACGCAGTCAAAAATCCGTGTATAACTCTTGATTCCTCCAAAAGTTTTTTTTTTAAAGATTTTATTTATTTATTCATGAGAGACAGAGCGAGAGAGAAAGAGAGAGAGAGAGAGAGAGGCAGAGGGAGAAGCAGGCTCCCAAGGAGCAGGGAGCCCGATGCGGGACTCGATACCAGGACCCTGGGATCATGACCTGAGCTGAAGGCAGACGCTTAACCATCTGAGCCACCCAGGCGCCCGATTCCTCCAAAAGTTTTAACTATCGATAGCCTATTGTTGACTGGAAGCCTTACCAATAATATAACAAGTGATTAACATCCATTTTGTATGTCATATGTATTATATACTGTATTCTTAACAACAAAGTAAGGTAGAGGGAAGAAAATATTAAGAAAATCATAAGAGAAAACACATTTACAGTACTGTACTGTATTTATTGAAAACATTTCTCATGGAAGTGGCCCCATGAAGTTCCAACCTGTGTTGTCCACAGGTCAACTGTAGTCTCAATAAGAACTCGTGGTGACTTGGACCAACGTGGTAGCAATGGGTGGGAAGAAATGGTCAGATTGTGGATATTCTGTGAAAGTAGAGATAAGGTTTTCTGGGTATCAGGTGTAAGAGAGAAGGGTCAAGGATGAGCCAACCAGAGTTAAGGATTTGGGCTTGAGCAGTTGGCATGACTGACTTGGGTTTACTGAGATGTACAAGACTGTGGAATAAGCAAATTTGGTGGCAACCATCAGAAGTTGAAAGTAGGGCATGGTAAGATTGGAATGCCTTTTGGACATGAAAGTGGAGAAGTGGAGGAGACAATGGGACACATGGTCTGGAGTTTAGAGGAAAGGTCCAGGCCAGAGACATGTCTCTGATAATCACCTGCATCTTGGCCATGAGACTGGAAGAGACCACGTGGCATGTCAAGGGTAGGTTGAGAAGAGTTCCTAGCAACCATCTGCGCACTTGAACACTATAAGGTCTCCGTGATGAGGAGGAACCAACACAGGAGGCAAAGAAGCAAAGAAGGAGGGAATCCAGGGGTGTGGTGTCCCAGAAGACAAAAGAAGGGATTTCAAGGTGTCAAAAATGTTGACAGGTCAGATAATCGCACTTGCTTCCTGATTTGCTGGATACGGTTCTGGAGTCCCACCTGTTATCCTGTCACAAGTATTAATGGTGTCTCTTTTCATTGTCAACATCCACATTACAGTAAATTATAATAGGCTGTCACCCTACTAATCGGTCGAGTGAGAAATGAACCGTTGGATTTAACCACATTGGAATAACCACAAGGTCACTGGTGACCTTGACAAGAGGATAGGGGTGGCGTGGTGGAATGGGATCCTGAGAGAACAGGGGGAGGAGGTTTGGGAGACAGTCAGCATCGTCAGCTCTTTGGAGGAGTTTTGCCATGACCAGAAATAGAGTGGTGGCCGGAAGGGAAATGGGGTCAAGACAGGTTTTGGTTTTAGCTTTTGTCCTTATAATGTAAGAAAAGTAACAGCTCATTTGTATGCTGATGGGGAAGATCCAGTAGAGAGGAAAATTGATGATGCAGGATAGAGAGAAGACATCTAGAGAAATGAGTGGGGCTGAGCTACGGTGCACAAGAAGGGGGCGCCTCACAGGGGCACAGAAGAGAAGGACAGGTGTACTGGCTCAGGTGCAGAGCAATGGGAGGGCGCGGTTCGGGATCTTGCAAATGTTCTCTTATACCTGATGTAATGCTTTTCAATAAGGTAGAAAGCTCAGGTCATCTGTTGAGAGGAAGAATGGAGGTGTAGGTGTGGGGAGGGGAGAGTGAGGGCAGAGGAGAAGGTGCGGACCCCTTGTCTAGGGGGCCAGGAGAGCATGGACAGGGAAATGTGGTGTGGTGGCTGGGCGGCAGCATCCTCTTGAGGATGGGGCTGGTGAATTTCCACTGAGACCAAGGCCACCTGGCTGGTGTTTTTCTCCAGCCACATTTAGCTGTGTGGGTGCAGGCCTGGAGAGGTAGAGAGCTCGATGTGCCCAACATTTGTTTGAGAAAGTCCTGCAGGCTACAGAGACCAGGGAAATGAGGCTTTATGATAGTTCACATTAATTGGAAAAAAAAAAAAAGGTCAGTCTGTGTTAGCAGATGTGTTTTTTAAAAAAACTCTTTTATTCATTAAAAATTTATTCTGTAATTGATGTTCGGCTGGATCTGCTAAAATGAATAAATAAAGCTGTATTTGATTAGCTACAATATTTACATTTCAACACTTAATGAGCTAACAGCTATTAAAAGAGTTTGTTCTCTTAAGTAGATTGAAAATCTTCGTGCAATTTTGCTTACCTTTTTGCTGAATCATTGCTTCCACGGGGTGGGTTTTCAGCCAGCCAGGGCCCCGAAGGGCTGGAATGGAGATTCCCCAGAAGGCAAAACAAGAGCCATGTAGGCAATGTGTCCCCCAACGACCCAACACCTGGGGTTGGGCTCCAGGGTATAAGAATTAAGAATAGAGTGCCACCTGGTAGTAATAAGCAAGTCTTTCTTGACCAATTGTGCAAGGTTCAACCAAATTGTCCACTAATTAATTAGAATAAGTAAAGTACCAATTCATGAGATTTAACCATATTTTATGCTTGTTTTCATTTGCCTTTTCATCAGCATCATCCTTGGTCCATTTTTCTTTCTCAGTCCATCCCTATTTATCTCACTTGAATAGTTCTTTGACTTTAAGATGGGATTATGTTTTCCTATTTATAAAAGTAACAAAGATGCCATATAAAAATTTCAGAAAATACACAAAAGTAGAAAGGAGGGGGAAAGAGCCTACTATTCAAAGACAGCCACTAGTAATATTTTGTCTTTCTTTTTAGCCTTTTCTTAAAAATTAATCTCTAATTATGAATCATTTCTAACATTCAGACAAGCACAGAAAATAATTAACAGGCAATCCAGCTTAACAGATGTTAACATTTTGCTATATTCGCTTTAGAGCACTCTGTTTTTTAAGAAATAAAATATAGATCCAGGTAAAGCCCATGTCTCTTTCTCACCCCTCATTTTCTCCCCAGAGGTAACTGCTATCCTTGGCTATTGCCTACAGCTCAGTAATCAGTGGCCGTCGAGGTTTGGGGTCCCAGTTTTGGCAATGTGAGGTTTGGTGGGCAGAGCTTCAGCCCAGCCCATGGAGATGGCCATTTGCCCCCCGCCCCCCCCCCACCGCCCCCGGCTAAGACATTATTGGATCAGCCAGGAGCTTCGCCCTCCTACCTTTCCATGGCATTTTTCAGCTATATTACAAGATCTCATTTTCTCCTTCTGACAATGTATAATAACCCAAAGCGTGGAGTGTAAAATGGACTACCTCACACAAATATTCAAATATACACAACACGTTATAAGAATGAAATTATTCCGAGGTTCAAATGGTAAAGTAGCCCCATCTGCTCTCTTGACTTCAGATTCTCACTCAGAGAAAGACTAGTATATGCCTAGTATATGAAGAGAGAGCAATGATGCATACAACAGCTTTAGAACCCAAGGCCAGAGATTGACCATGCATCAGTAGTTAAGGAATATTTTTTCCAGGTCTCAAAAAAGTCTAATGAACTCACTGGCATACAGTGCCCCCCAGTAATGGTAATGGTTAGGTCCTGGGAGAAGCACTCTGCCCCTCCTGCCATTGTGGGGCTCACTCCCACTGAGGTTGCTGAAAATGGAAAGAGATACCTCACCCACTTGTGTCTGAAAAAGAGATCATCCAATCTAAGAGGAAAGGATTCAGAATGACAATGTGATCAGCTGAGCTGGCCTCTCCTTGTCTCCTTCTCTGCCAGTGCTGAACAGCCCCCTGCAAGTGCAGGAAGAGAGGGACCAGACGCTGGTCCTTGCCTGGCCTGTGGTTTAGTGATCTGGGCAACCCAACCTAATAATGTCAAGGAAGTTTGTCATGGGACTTCCCAAGGCAGTTCCTGCTAAACCGGGAAGTGTCCTTCATGTGGTGGCCGTCAGTCCTCTCTCTGCCTTTGCCGTGGTCATTACCAGCATGAGGGAAGTAGGTGGTGATGTTGTGCCTGATGGGACTGGGGCAAAATAGGTGATCTTGACAAAGGTGAAAAGGCAATGCTACGGAGCAAGTTTAGTCTTTTTAATAAACGGTACTGCAATAATTAGATAATCCACACACGAACACAATTTGGATCTGTACCTTAGGCTGTATAAATAATCAACTCAAAATGGATCACCCCTAAATGTGAAACCAAAAACTATAAAACTCCTAGAAGAAATTATAGGAGAAAATTGCTGTGATTTTGGGTTAGGCAACAATTTCTTGGGACATCAAAAGCCTGATCCGAAAAAGAAAAACAGAAACCTGATAAGTCAGATTCCATTAAAATTAGTAATTTTTGCTCTGCCAAATACACTGTTAAGATAATGAAAATGTCAGCTACAGACTTGGGAAAAAAATACTTGCCTATAGTACATTCTACAAGGACTTATATACAAAATATGTAAAGAACTCTCAAAACTCAATAGGAAGAAAACAGTTTTTTTGAAAATGGCAAAAGATTGGAACAGACATTTCACCATCAAGGATATATGAACAGTATAAATGCAGATTAACACCACAATGAGATACCACCATACACCTATTAGAATAGCAGCAATAAAATGAGAATGACAAGTGTGGGTGAGGATGTAGAGGGGTTGAACTCAGAACTGCAGGTGGGGGTTATAAGATGGTATGACCACTTTGGAAAATAGTTTGGCAGTTTCTTAGAATATGAAATATAGACCTATCAGAGGACCCATCCATTCTGCTCCCAGATGTTTTCCCAAGAGAAATAGAAGCATATATGTATGTATGTGAATGTTCGTTGCAGCTGTATTTGTGATAGCCAAAGACTGGAAACCACCCAGATGTCCACGGACAGGTGAATGGATAAGCAAATTGAGGCATAGCCAGTCAATAGAGCCCTACACAGCAATAGACAAAAGGAACCATTGATAATGTAACAACAGGGATAAATCTCAAAATAATTATGCTCAGTGAAAGAAGCCAGACATAAGAAACTAAACATAATATATGATTCCATTTATATACAATTTTAGAAAATGCTAACTAATTTATAGTGGTAGAAAGCAGGTCAGGGACTGCCTGGGGATGGAGAAAAGGCAGGGAGGGGAAGTATGGAGGGATTATGAGGGACACAAAGAGACTTTGGGGAGGTGACTGATATGTTCACTATATTGAATGTAGTCATGGTTGCATGAGTGTATACATATGTTAACACTTACCAAATTGTGCATTTAAAATATATATTATTTAGTATATGTAGATTATCCTCAGTAAAGCTATTTTTTAAAAAGATGGACTCAAATACAAATAAAACAAAGAAAAATGGGAAAGGGGAAAAAGGGAGGGATAGAAGGAAAGGAAAGAAGAAAGGAAGGAAGGAAGGAAGGAAGGAAGGAAGGAAGGAAGGAAGGAAGGAAGGAAGGAAGGAAGGAAGGAAGGAAGGAAGGAAGGAAGGAAGACAGGCATGCTAACTGGATTGGGGTCATGGCTGCTATTGGAAACTTGGCAAAACAGCACAGAGGGACACTTTCAGATAAAAACACACTAAATAAATGATTGAATAAGCAAACAATTGTCTGGATGCACACGACTAGCCAAGACTGTTGTGTCTAACTGATAGAAGGATTTTGGGGACAAGGTGTGGAAGAGCAAAAGGAAGATGTTTATGACTTTTAGGACAAAAAGCATCTATGGAACTGGATGAAAGGGAGAGAGAGAAGAAGTTCAAGGTGGCCTCAGAAACTGTCACTCTACCAGTCTCATGTGTGACGCAGTGTGACCAAAGCCAAAAGTGGCAGGATAATGGCAGAACTGGTCATTACAGAACTGAGTTCCCATTTTCCAAAATGGGAACCTCTTGAGGAGTGAGTTCTGAAAGCCACAGCCCTTGCTGACTAACCATGACCCTGGCATAGTCATGGCTTTCTCCTGGTCCCAGTGAACACTCCCTCGCTCTGTGGGTGGGGCCACAGTCCTTCTAAAAGAAAAAGAAGATACACCACCACCACCCCCCTCCCCACTGGCAGAGCAGGAGGAAGTGGGCTCAGTGAAGAAAACATACAGTTGGTAGCATATTTCCAGAAAAAAATTCCATTTTATTTAAAGATTTGTTTCTGTGCATCTAAGCATATATTCCTTAGGTAATCTCAAATTAAAACAAAGAAACTGCTAATTCTAGTTGCTAGAGGTTTTTAAAGGTGGCTTGTTATTTCTGTTATTTCATTATTAGCTTGGATGTGGTGTTTTGTTTTTTCCTACTCCTTAAAAATTCTGGGCATAACTTCTTTAATTTTCTGTTTGTATTTTCTGGCCATTTATTTTCTAAAGTCAGTTTGTATTTCAAAGGTTAATCTATTCTTGGGCCATAAACGCAGTGTTCAGAATATTATCACTTTGTATCTTCTTTTGCTATTTTTTAAAGGTTTTATTTATTTATTTGAGAGAGAGGGAGCATGCAAGAGAGCCCGAGCAGCAGGGAGGGGCAGAAGGAGAAGGAGAAGCAGACTCCCCACTGAGCAGGGAGCCCGATGCGGGACTTGATCCCAGGACCCCAGGATCATAACCCAAGCTGAAGGCAGACACTTAACTGACTGAGCCACCTTTCTTTTGCTATTAATACAGCAAATCCTTCTTTCTCCCCTCACCCTCAATCATTTTGATTATAGGATGGCGATAGACTTTGTAAATATAATTTTTAAAAAATTTTTCACAACAGTTTCATTGTAAAATACACATAAACATAAAATTTACCATTTTACCATTTTTAAGTGCACAGTTAAGTGCCACTAAATATATTCATACTGTTTTGCAACCATCACCACCATCTCCCCCCCAGAACTCTTTCTCGTCTTGTAAAACTGAAACCCTGTGCTCAAGAAACACCAACTCCCCATTCTCCCTACCTCCCAGGCCCTGGCAACCACCATTCTACTTCCTGTCTCTATGATTTTGAGTACACGAAGTACCTCATAAAGTGGAATCATACCATATTTGTCTTTTTCTGACTAGCTTATTTCCCTTAGCAGAATGTCCTCAAGGTTTATCCATGTTTAGCAGGTGTCAGATTTCCTTCCTAAGGATGGATAATATTCCATTGCATGTATAATAGACCACCTTTGGCTTATCCAGTCATCTTTCAGTGGACACTTTGGGTAGCTTCCAATTTCTGGCTATTATGAATAATGCTGCTATGAACATGGGTGTACACATATCTCTTCAAGTATCTGCTTTCAGTTCTCTTGGATATATGCTCAGAAGTGGAATTGCTAGACCATATGGTAATTAAATTTTTAATTCTTTGAGGAACCACCACACTGGTGAAGTGTACCACTTCACAGTCTCACCAGCAGTGCCCCAGGGTTCCAATTTCTTCACATCCTTGTGGTATTTTTTGATAACACCCATCCGATCAGGGCTGCTGTGTTATCTCACTGTAGTTCTGGTTTGCATTTACTTGATGATTAGTGATGTTAAGCGTGTTTTTATATGCTTATTGGCCATTTGTGTACCTTGGGAGAAATGTCAGTTCAAGTCCTTTGCCCATTTTTGAATCCAGTTGCTTGTTTTTTGTTGTTGTTGTTGAGTCTTAGGAGTTCTCTGTAAATTCTAGATATTAATCCCTTATCAGATATATAATTTGCTAACATTTTCACCCATTCTGTGGGTTGCCTTTTCACTCTTGATGGTGGCTTTCAGTGCATTGAATTATAAAACTTTTATGAAAACTAATTTGCCACTTTTTCCTTTTGTTACCTGGGCCTTTGGTGTCATATTCAAGGAATCATTGCCAAATCGAAAATTATGAAAATTTTGTCCTGTTTTCTTCTAAGAATTATATTGTTTTAGGTCTTCATCTAAGTCTTTGATCCAGTTTGGGTTAATTTTTGTAGATGGTGCTAGGTATAGTTACAACTTTACTTTTTTGCATGTGGATATCCAGTTTTCCCAACACCATTTGTTGAAAAGATTGTCCTTTTCCCATGGAGTGATCAGGGCACCCTTGCCAAAATCATTTGACCAAATATGATAGGGTTTATTTCTGGGCTCTCTATTCTACTGCATTGGTCTGTACACCTGTCTTATTGTAGTACCACACTGTTCTGATTACCGTAGCTTTGTAGTAAGTTTTGCAATCAAGAAGTGTGAATCTTCTAGTTCTATTCATTTTCAAGTTTGTTTTGGCTATTCTGGGTCTCTTGAGATTCCATATGAATTTTATGATGGGTTTTTCTTACTGGAAAAAATGTCATTGGGATTTTGATAGGGATTACACTGAATCTCTAGATCAGTGGGTAATATTGACATTTTAACAATATTAAAGCCTTCTAACCCATGAATATGGGATGTACTTACAGTTACCCATGTCTTCTTTAATTTATTTCAGCAATGTTTTGTAGTTTTTATCATGCAAATCTTTCACCTCAGTTAACTTACTTTCTAAGTATTTTGTTCTTTTTGATGCTATTGTGAATGGAATTATTTTTACAATTTCCTTTTCAGATTGCTCATTGTTTGTGTATAGAAATATAACTGAGTTTTGCACGTTAAGTTTGTATCCTGCTACTTTGCTGCATTCACCTATTAGTTCTAGCAAATTTTTTTGTGTGAAGTCTTTAGGGTTTTCTATGTATAAGATCATATCATTTGCAAACAAAGCATTTTATTTATTCCTTTCCACTTGGATCCTTTTTTTTTTTTTCCTAATTGCTCTGTCTGGAACTTCTGGTATTATATTAAGTAGAAGTGGTGAGAGTGGACATCTTGCTTTGTTCCTGATCTTAAAGGAAAAGCTTTCAGTCTTTCACCATTGAATTTGTTGTGGGTTTTTCATATATGGTTTTATTATGTTGAGATTATTTCCTTCTGTTCCTAGTGTTTGGGGTTTTTTTTTTAGTGTTTTTATCATGAAAATGTGTTGAATTTTGTCAAATGCTTTTTCTGCATCTTTTTTTTCTGCATCTACTGTGATGAACATTTTTTTTCCCTCATTCTCTTAATGGTGTATTACACTGATCCTTTTTCATATATTGAACTATTCTTGCATTCTGGGAATACATCCCATTTGATCATGCTGCATAATCTTTTAAATATGCAGCTGAATTCAGTTTGCTAGTATTTTCTTGATGATCTTTGCATCATTGTTCATAAGGGATATTGGTCTGTAGTTTTCTTATAGTGTCTTTGTTTGTTATCAGAGTAAGGCTGGACCCATAAAATGAGTTAGGATGTGTTCCCTCTTCAGTTTTTTTGAAACATGTGAACAAGAATTGGTATTAGTTCTTCTTTAAATGTTTGGTAGAATTCTCCAATGATGCCATCAAGTCCAGGTCTTTTGTTTGTCAGATTTTTAAAAAAGATTTTATTTATTTATTTATTTTAGAGAGAGAGTGTGTGAGAGAGAGATTGTGAGCAGGGGGAGGGGTAGGAGGAGAAGCAGACTCCCCAGTGAGCAGGGAGCCCAATGCGGGACCCAATCCAAGGACCCTGGGATCATGACCTAAGCCAGAGGCAGACGCTTAACCGACTGAGCCATCCAAGTGCCCTGTTTGTCAGATTTTTGATTACTGATTCAATCTTCTTTCTAGTTATAAATCTATTCGGATTTTCTACTTCTTTGTAATTTAGTCTTCGTAGATTTTGTGTTTCTAGATTTTTGTCCATCTCTTCTAGGTTATCCAATCTGTCAGCATATAGTTGTTGATTGTACTCTCTTATAAACTTTTTTATTTTATAGAATTGGTAACAATGTCCCTGCTCTCATTCTGATTTTAGTAACTTGAGTATTCTTTCTTTTTGTACTTTACCTAGCTAATGTTTTGGCAATTTTGCTGATCCTTACACAGAACTAACTTTTGGTTTCAGTAATTTTCTCTATTGCTTTTCTATTCTCCATTTCATTTATCTCTGTTCTAATCTATATTATGTCCTTCCTTCTGCTAACTTTGGATTTAGCTTGTTCTTTTTGAATTCCTTAAGTCGTAAGATAAGTATGTTGGTTTGGAATCTTTCTTATTCTTTAATGTAAGCGTTTATAGCTATGAACACCCCATTAACACCATTTTTGCTGTGGCCTGTAAGTTTTGGTATGTTGTGTTTTTGTTTTCACTCACCTCCAGGTTTTTTTTTTCCCTTACTTTTCTTGTGATTTCTTCTTTTACCCATTGATAGTTTAAAAGTGTGTTTGCCACAGTTTTTTATATTTTCCAATTTTCCTTTTGTTATTCATTTCTAACTTCATCCTGTTGTGGTCAGAAAAGATACTTTGTATAGTATCTATAAACACTTAATTTGTGGCCTAACATATTGTATATCCTAGAAGATGTCTCATGCACTTATTTATTTATTTATTTGCTGTTGTTAGGTAGAATGTTCTATATATATCTACCGGATTTAGTTGCTCTATTGTGTTAAGTCCTTTATTTCCTTACTTATTTCTGTTTTCTTGTTTTATCCATTAATATAAGTAGAGTATTAAAGTCTCCAGCTATTATTGTGGAGTTATTTCATGAAAAGTCTTACAGAGCTATTATTATAAAGTCTATTTTGTCTGATATTAGGATAGCCACCTCTGTTATCCTTTGGCTTTTATTTCCATGGAATATTTTTTTCCAGCTTTTCACTTTTAATTCATTTGTGTCCTTGGATCTAAAGTGATTCTCTTATAGACAGCGCATAGTTGATAATATGTTTTAATCCATTCTGCCAATCTCTGTCTTTTGATTGAAGGATTTAATTCATTTACATTTAAAGTAATTACTGATAAGGAGGGGCTTCTGTCATTTTGCTCGTTTTTTTTTTCTATATGAGTTACAGCTTTTTTTTTTTTTATCTCTCATTTCCTGCATTACTGCCTTCCATTGTGTTTAGTGTTTTTTTTTTTAAACAGGGAAATGTTTAAATTCCTTTCTCACTTTTTTGTTGTTGTTGTTGTTGTATATTCTATAGCTATTTTCTTTGCGGTAACCATGGGGATTACATTTACTACCCTAAATTTATAATAATCTAATTTGAATGTATAGCAGCTTAACCTCAATAATAAATAAAAATAAAAACTCTTCTTTATAGCTCCATCCCCATTCCTTCTAGGTGTTGATGTCACAAAAATTACATCTTTATACATTGTGTGCCTCAAAACATCAACTAATAATGCTTTCAAATTCATAAGTATCTTAAATTATGTAGAAAACAAGATTTGGAGTCACAAATTAAACAATAATACTAGCTTTTATACTAACAATTTTTAAAAATTTTTCTTAAATTGTGTAGAAAACAAAAAGTACAGTTACAGACCATTGTTAAAATAATATAAAGACTGCTATAAAGACTCTCTTTTTTCTTTTGCTTTCAAAAGTTTGATTATAATGTGTCTGGGTGTGGGTCTCTTTGAGTTTATCTTATTGGAGTTTACTGAGCTCTTGGTTGTTTATATTCATGTCTTTCATCAAAGTTGGGACGTTTTCAGCCATTATTTCTCCAAATATTCTTTCTACCCCTTTCTTTGCCTTCCTTCTGGGACACCCACAATGCATATATTGGTCGTTTTGGTGGTGTCTTACAGGTCCTATCAGCTCTGCTCATTGTTTCTTCAATCTTTTTTCTTTCCGTTCCTCAGTCTCAATAATTTATGTTGCCCTATTAACAAGCTCACTGATTCTTCTGCCTGCTCAAATCTGCCTTTGAATCCCTCTAGTGAATTTTCAACTCAGTTACTACTTTTCATAGCCAGATTTTCTTATTGGTTTCTTTTCTAGGTTTTCAAACTCTTTATTGATATTTTCATTTGTTCATACTTTTTTTTCTCTACTTTCTCCACATCTTCCTTTAGTTCTTTGAGCATCTTTAAGGTGGTTTTTAAAATTCTTTGTCTAGTATATCTACCATCACATCTTATTTCAGGAACAGTTTCTGTTGCTTTAATTTTTCCTTTGAATGTTTCATACTTTCCTGTTTCTTTGTTTGCCTGGTGATTTTTTTGTTGTTGAAAACTGGACCTTTGAAATGATAATTCAGATTATTCTGATTACTCTGGAAATGAGTCTTTTATGTTTCTAATGGTATTTTGATACATTTTGTGGTTTTGTGTTGTTGTAAGTGGGATTTTTTTCCTCATATTTTATGATAGACTTCCTCTGATATATAGGATAGCTATTGATTTTGTATGTTTATTTTCATTTTACATCACACTCTATTAGTTCACACAGTGTTACCCCAAGTGCTCTTAGATTTTTCTAGTAGACAAATTATCTGCAAATAACGTAATTTTTTTCTTTTCTTAACATAATGATTTTTTTTCTATTTTATGCTTTTACTATATTTGTTTGAAATTCCAGTGTAATGTTAAATTATTTTGAAGTTGGAAGGCATCCATTATTACGCCTAATTTTTAACTGGATCATCTCTAGTCTTTAGCATCCAGTAGGATATTGACAAGTGGTTTCAGGTAGATAGTCTCAATCATGTTAAGGATTCTGTTCATTCCATTAATAACTTGTTAAAAGGTTTAAAAAGTTTGAAACAAATATTGCTTTTGAGCAAATCTCTTTCCAGCATCTATCAATTAAACACATTTTTGAGGCGCCTGGGTGGCTCAGTTGAGCGTCTGCCTTCGACTCGGGTCGTGATCCCAGGGTCCTGGGATCAAGCCTCACATTGGACTCCCTGCTCCGCGGGGAAGCCTACCTCTCCCTCTCCCACTCCCCCTGCTTGTGTTCCCTCTCTCGCTATGTCTTTCTCTGTCAAATAAATAAATAAAATCTTTAAAAATAAAAAATAAAAAAATAAACACATTTTTCACCTAAACCATTTTATATTAATAAACAAATTAAAATAAGTAGCAAAAAGAGGAAAATCTCTGTAGTATGTTATTAAATATATATAATAAAGTAGGACATATTACAAAGATAATGCAAACTAGCATGTGTATTGCATAATACATATATATGCAATAAATATTTTAAAACTTGTCTAATACTAAATAATTGGTGCATTCCTCAGAAAACTTCTATTAATACACTTTTAAGTTTTATTTGCTACTCTTTCCAAAATTGGTAATTTTTATTTGGACTTTTTTCACTTAAATAAAATGAGCATGTGTCATGTCATTAAATATTATTCTACAAAAGCAATTTTAAGTTAACTTTATATTGAATCTAACATATAATAATAAAAGTGCACAAATCCTAACATATAGTTCAATGAATTTCCATAAACTGCACACCTGACCAAACAGCACCCAGATCAAAGAGTGAAATATTACCAGCACTCCAGATGCCCTAGAAGTGCCCCTCCTAGTCATGCAATGCCAAGGTTAACCATGTGACAAAAGTATGTTTTAATGGCTGCATAGTGAGTGAGAAGGAAGAGTAATAGCAGATGAAGCCAGTGAGGCAGTGAAAAGTCAGATAAGGTAGGGCTCTGAGAACCACAGTGGATTGGTTTTCTATTGCCACATGACAGATTGCCACAAACTAAGTGGTTGCAGATAATACAAACTTGATGTCTCCCACTTCCCATTGGTCAGGAGTCTGGGCATGGCTTAGCTGGATCCTCTGCTCCGGGCTTCACCAGGTGTCAGCTGCACTGTGGTGCTCATTTGGAGTTTGGGCTTGTCCAGGCTCATTCTGGTTTGTTGTCAAAGTTCAGTTTCTTGTGGGCTACAGGTCTGATCTCCCTGTTTAGTGACTAGCTGCGGGCCAGGGGCCACTCTCAGCACCTAGAGGCTGCCCACAGTTCCTTGTCATGTGGACCACATGTCACAGTGTGGATATTTGCTTTTCCCAGGCCAGCAAGAAAAGCATATCTCACTGGTTTCGCCTATTTATTTATTTATTTATTTATTTATTTATTTATTTATTTAAGTAGGCTCCACGCCCAGCATGGAGCCCAATGCAGGGCTTGAACTCACAACTCACAAACCACGTGCCCTTGGTTTCACCTTCTTTTAAAGGTTCCTGTGATTCAGTCAGGTCCTCCTAGTGTAATTTCCATTTTGATTAACTCAAAGTCAACTGAACCTAATCATGGGAGTGATATCCCACACCAAAGGGAAGGGGATCATAGAAGACTGTGGGTCACTGGGGATAATCTTTGAATTCTACCTATCACATAACAAAGAGAAATTTTTTTTTTTTCTGTTTGCTGTGAGAGGCTATTTGAAGGATCCTAATCATGGGATAGGAGATCTGATTTAGATGTTAAATAAAACTAACATCAATAGAGGATCCATAAAGAACAAAGCTAACTGGGTGCTATGTGGAGATGTAATCTCCAATTATTGGCTTCAATAATTAGGGGAAAATGGTACCGTTTTCTGAGGTCAAGAAGGACAGGGAGGTGAAAATGTAGAGCTCAAGTTGGCACAGGCTACATTCTAGATTCCTGCTCTAGTTAGGCATCCAACAGAGTTCACAGTTGATGGACATACATGGAGCTCGAGGGAGAGATCAGAACTGGAAATGGGATTGAGAAATTATCAGCTAGAGTAGACTGTCAGCTCCAGACACTTGACAAGAGACCAGGAGGGAAGATCTAGAGAGGCCAGCAGATCAGTGCAGATGCCACAATTTCTTAAAGTACATTTCTTGGTCTTACAATCAGGCACATTGACAGATTCTGCCTGGAGTCTTCCCAGAAGTAACCTCATTGTTTTGCAGTATATTTTCTATGGCATCAACTTAGCGGTTTTTTTTTTTCTTTATAGAACCTCTGTTGAGGCAAGTTCTGTACACTTGAGTTCCTATCATTGGTTGGGGCTTCTTTTCTGTCCATTTGCTCAAACCTTCCACCTGAATTTCTAGTTTTTAATAGTTTCTCGTCATGGGCAGCTCTAATATGCTTGCCATGGCTGGGTTCTTTGATAGGCTGAACCAATGGAATTATAAGTAACCAGAGTGCCTTACTTAGAAAAAACACTGAGCAAAATTTGGGAATTTGGATACTGGTCAAGATAACATATCCAAACATTTGAGCTTGTTAAGATTGCTTGAACCTTTCTGGCAATTACAGATCTAGAATCTGGAATAGATTCATCTGTCTATTGTAGCTCAACCTGCTCAGGCCTAACAGGATAAAATAAAGTGTCCAGCATGAGCTAATCTTTACCTAGCCCTACCCTTGATTGTTCAAGGAGGAATAAGCCTCACATCTAGAGCTGCTCATAGCCGGTAACTTTGCTGATCACAAGAGGCTAGTTGCTCCAGAAAATTAGACACATGATCTCTCTCCAGCCCAAGAAGGTCAGGGAAAGATCAGATGACCACATGTTAGAAAAATTAGTGCTACCCGCTGAGAAACCAGGCATATTTCACACACCAGGAGCTTCCAGGTTAAGTTCCCCCAGTTCCTGCCTGTTCAGATCTCTTGGGTGGCCAAGGATTTGCCCCCAGTAGATCAGCAGCCCCAGAAGCCTCTAACGAAACTGCCCTCGGTGCCATTAGGGATCTGGAAAGGTCCATATCAGGTTAAAATGAAATACCTGAGGCAGGAAACCCAATCAGCATTTTGGGACATTATCCTGGAATGCAGATTTGATAGCTTACCGAATCCTTCTGAGAGTGGGGCTCAAATTTGTCACCTGACTCTTCAATAATAGCTGAAGGGATTAAAAAGGAGATTTTATAAGGACAAGAAAATTAAATAAACAGAGCTTCAAACAAATCATGGACAGAGCGATTATGGGCACCTTGAAGTCAGGGAAGATTTGGTGCCCGCCGCAAGTAGAAACCCAAGAGATGTTTATGGAGTGACTGACTCATTCTTGCAAATGCATCACACACACAGATACACACACGCACCAATTTGCTTTGTACGTTCTGGGATCCAGGGTTAACCAAATGTCTCCATGCGTTAGGAATTAGAGACGACCTTGTGGCGATATGGATAGAGAATGTCTGTTCTGTGACTGTTATTTCCTTGTTCTGTCTCTGTGTATCTGATGCAAATGTTCCTCTTTGAAGATCCTCATAGGACTAGGTGTTAATCTAATAATCCAGGCTACCTTGAATTAGGTGTTTTCCATTATCCCTGTTGGTATACCAATCACTTGGAGTTCTCTGTGAAGTCTTCCCCTGCTGTAAATGTCTCCTCAGCAAATTCTCCCTCTGTATTCAGTGAGGAGAGCACTACAGACAGCTCAAGCACTAAGTGGCCTAGACGGAGGACTTCCTGGAAGCGTCCATTTATGTGCACCCATTGCTCTGAAGACTTCCTCCCTGCCTATATTCTTTCACTTTGGACTACCTCTCCTGGCAGTGGTAGGTGGCTTTAAAAGCTTGCAGCATAATGTTGACCTGGTGATCAATGTCACGCCATAACCATGGGTCTGTGTCATCCTGGGCTCAATTAAGGTAAACTACCAGCAGTGGCTATTCCATCCTACACTCAGCCAAGTGCATTGATGGGGGCAGTGCCAGGGGGCCAAGAAGGGCAATATTGGATTTGGTTCTGGTTTGATATCCTTCACTGGTGCAGCAACTTTCAAGTTTTAAATGGGAGGAGGAACCAGGTTAGATGAATTTAGGACACCCCCAGGTATAAGAGTCAATACTCAGTCTTAAATTCAGATAGGCAAGGCTCATGTTGTAAATTGGGAGTTGGAGGTTGGAGTGGGAATCAAAGGTCATAGGAGCCTCTGGAACAACCCACAACCTTACCTTCAAAGATGGCACTGAGTGATAGGGAGAGTGGGCTGAGGGTTGAATGAGTGTCATTCAGTAAACAGGCAAAGGAAAACTGTTCCCAAGGAGAGAGGAGTCCTGCCACTCGGAGCTCAGGGAGTCTCGTTTGGTTTAAATCTTCCACAACATTTTATTCATTGCCTTATTTCTTATGCACCAGGATTCTGCAACTCTCTGGCCTGCTTTCTTGATAACACAAATACAGAATGAGCAATGTTCCCACGAACACTGTGTGCTCTTTGGAGCCTCCGAGCCATGAGGAACTCAGCCACTACTTATTACTTATGATTTCCTTTTCTAATTATTGTTTCATATTTTCATCAGACATCTTGGTTAAAAATACCTTTGTCCTTGGCCCTTCTCCAATGGAAGAAGTAATTAAACAATTTACATTAGAATTAGTGCAAGTGCAGAGCCCTTGCCTGTGGGTGTGGTCACTCACTGCCCCCTCCAGCCTCAGCTGCTGGCCTGATGAAGTGAGCATGGCAACCCCATCAGCCCAGAGGGTAGAACAGACAAGGGAAAAGGGGTTGGTGAAGCAGCCAGTTGGCTGGAGACGGGAGTGAAGGAATGGATGGGTGCAAACCTCCCCCTGATGATGTTCAAGGGGATCACTCCTTTGAAATGCCCCAGGCAGCACGCTCTCGCCAGCCTGGATGAGCAGCAGTCCCAGGCAGCACCTGCCAGCCCCTGCATTTAACTTTCTTTGATTCACAGACTGAATTCCCACTTCACAAATTTCTTACCAGTTCTTTATGTTGAATTCTAAACTCTGAGCAATATGGCATTTGCTTTGATGGAGCCAGGAACATGAAGACACATAATGAACACATCTTGGAAATTTGAATATTTCATTGTCTTATAAGATTACAGAATATGGATACACCAAAATTTCTTTAGCTGTTGCCCCATTTGTGAGATTATTGAACTCATTTCCTTTGTGCTAGTTACAAATAACTAGGATAGATATCTTTTACATAAATCTTTGAACTTTTTTTTTAAAGAAAGCTGTTCCATTTAAATAACAGGTTTCTACACTTTAGCCTTGAGAAGTTCACACCACACATACACACACCATGATCCTGTCCAAAAGCAAGAACATGTTAATAATTTTTTATTTGAATATTAATGTATATTCTTGGGAAAACAGATATAAAAATACAGAAGAGTGGAAAATAAAACAGAATAAATGGTCTGGTCCATTTTTTTTCATTTTATTTTATTTTTTTAAGATTTTATTTATTTGAGAAAGAGCATGCACACACAAGTGGGGGAGGGGCAGAGGGAGAGGGTGAAGCAGACTCCCCGCAGAGCAGGGAGCCCGATATGGGACTCGATCCCAGGACCCTGGGATCATGACCTGAGCTGAAGGCAGACGCTTAACCTACTGAGCCACCCAGCCGCCCCTATTTTTTCATTTTAGATTTTTTTTACCTCCACATACAGATACATGTATGTTCATATATGTAACTTTTTTTATTCTAAAATGCCTTCAACTCTAAAATATGCCATCCATGTATAAAGAGCCTTTGGGGAGCGGGGGTATGAAACAAATCCTATAAACACTGCATTAAAAGCATATGTAGTCAGGATGCTTAATGCTTGCCACAGGACTCAATGCTGGCTAATGTAAGCTACTACAAATAAAAGAAATTTATGTTAAGATGTGGGTAGCTCACAGAATTGACAGGAAGGCTGGTGAGCCAGGCTTGAGGAAGTTATAGGAAGTATGTGAGGCTGTATAGCCAGCACCACAGTCCAAACCCCAGCACAGAACTCTTCCAGAGGACTTTTGCTGGCACGCCTGGATTCCTAGTGCTACCAGGTGCCATGACATTACTGCCTGAAGTCAAATGGAACCTCCATGGTGGCTTCTTTGTAGCCCTGGCTCCAGACTGAAACTCTGGGGTGGTCTGTCTGATTGGCCAAGCCTGGGTCACATGCCCAAATCCCAGTTGCATGGGAGGTTGGTGACATCTGTAGTTCTTAGGGCTTTTTATGTGAGCTGGATGTTATGTCCCCAGGCTTATAAGATAGAGGACTCTCCAAACACAGGAAGAAATTTTAGGTTTTGTATTAGGATTCTCCAGAAAAACAAAACCAGTAAGTGGTATATACCACACACACACACACACACACACACACACACACACACACAATACATATATATATTTTTATATATGGAACATATATATGTATATGTACACCCCATGCACACACAAGTGGGGGAGGGGCAGAGGGAGAGGGCAAAGCAGACTCCCCGCGGAGCAGGGAGCCCGATGTGGGACTCAGGCTCCCTGCTATAATACATATTATGTGTACATAAATTAATAACTATAATAATTATAATGATTATTAATAATTATAATAAATCTTGTATATTTGTGTACACACACACACACATATAAAAGGGGACTTGTTATAGGAATTGGTTCATACAGTTATGGAGGCTACGAAGCCCCAGTCTTTCATCTGCAAGCTGGGGACCCAGGAGAGCCACTGATGTAATTCATAATTCAGTCTGAGTCCAAAGGCCTGAGAACCAAGACCACCAATGTCTAAGGACAGGAGAAAATGGATGTCCCAGCTCAAGCGGAGAGCAATTGCTCTTTCTCCACCTTTTTGTTCTATTCTGCCACTCAGCAAATTGGATGATACCAACCCACAACAGTGAGGGTGGTTTTCTTTACTCAGTCTACCAATTGAAATGCTAATGTCTTCCAGAAGCACCCATACAGACAAACCCAGAAGTCAGGTTGGACCAGCTATCTGGGTATCCCTTAGTCCAGTCAAGGTGTCACCTACAATTAATCATCGCAGATACCGTGCATCATAAATCATCAGATTTCTATTAGAGGAGTAATTCTCCAACTTTAGCAAAGAATCCCCTGAAGAGCTTCATAAAGCATGGGTTCTTCATAGAGCTGTACCTCTTGAGATTGTGAGGGTCTAGTGTGAGACCTGCACACCTGCATTTGTCATAAGTGCTCAGACGATGCTGATGCTGCTCTTACAGACCACACTTTCAGCACTATTTTAATTTTGTTAAAGATTTTTATTTATTTATTTGACAGAGAGAGAGAGCACAAGCAGGGGGAAGCAGGCTTCCCGCTGAGCAGGGAACCTGACACGGGGATTGCTCCCAGGACCCTGGGGTCATGACCTGAGCTGAAGGCAGACGCTTAACCAACTGAGCCACCCAGGCGCCCCTTCAGCACTATTTTAAAGCACATATTTATTTTTAACTGCCCATGGCATAAATCGATACATATAATTATATATCACTTTCTTCTCATTAGTACAAAGTTTGAGTTTAAACCATATTACATTTGGTATGAAGAGTATTCTAAATCACTTTTAGTCATTGGTGGTTCTTTATACAGAATCTCCGGACAACACACAGCTTTTTACAATATATACCCCTTGTCATGACAGCTTTAGCATTGTTTTGAATTACAGCATCATGTTGAGATGTATTGAAGAATTCTGAGATTTTGTGCTATTCATATGTAGTGAAGCCATAGTTTCTTTCTCTTTCTTAATTAAATTCTGTTTAGCTTCACATTGAATAGTTTCTTTTGATATCCTGACATTCACAACAAATGAATCAGCCACATAGTATCTCCAAGTTTGAAAATTTCTGTGATCTTTTGAGATTGATGTGGCCATGTCTGCTGCACTTATTTGTATTGTCTATGTGAAACTGCCAATCTTCCTTGTTCAAAGTAACTTTTTTATTGCTATACGATTGTGTACTTTTTTTAATTATGAAAAAAATTTTAAATAGGAAAAAGAACAAGACCTTTCTCACAAACACCAATGTAGGCACTGTGCAAAACTAATAAACATCACCAACTTCCTGCATTTGCTTCTGACCTTTTCTCTCCTCTTAAAATAAATAACATAGTAGTGATCTAGTTGATACCCCTTTTGTATGCCATTTCAACACCTCTCCCCTGATGACGTTTTCAGAGGGAATCATTGTCATGAGTTTGGGGTGTTTTTTGGAGATCATTTTTAAGCAAAAATCAAGGACCCAAAGTTAAAATTCTACCATCTGCTTGGCTCCTACTCCATACCCTACACACACACACACACACACACACACACACACATCAATTTAGGGTGATTTATATACCCAAAAGGCCAGAACTATTAAGAGTCCAGAGGAAAAGTGGGAGAATATCTTTACAATCTAGAGATAGGCAAAGGGTTTCTGGACAGAACACAAAAATCACTAACCACAAAAAATTGATACATTGAACTTAACAAAATTTAAAATTTCTGGTCTTTAACAAGAACCACTAAGGATATGAAATAGCAAGCCACAGATTAGGAAAAAATACTTTCAATTCATCTATCTGAGAAAAGACGTATGCAGAATAGATTTTTTTTAAATTGCTCAAACTGAATAATAAAAAGACAACCCAATAAAGAATGTGCACAGTATTTGGCCACTTCACAAAATAAAATACTGTGTAAGGGCCAGTAAGCCCTATAAATGTAAAGATGTACAAAATTGTTTGTCTCAGAAAAACCGCAAGTTAAAACAGCCACGAATTACCTACCTCTTCCCACAAAAAAGGCTAAAGTTTAAAAGACTGACAATACCAAATGTTGGCAAGGAGGTAAAGTAAACATGATTCTCATACATTGCTGATAACAATGAAAAAATGGTATGACCACTTTGGAAAACCGTTTGCTGTCTTTTATAGAGTTAAACATACACTTACCCAGTGACCCAAGCTTTTCTCTCCCAAGTAATTTCCCAAGAGAAATGAAAATATAGGTCTGTGAAGTGTTGTGTACAAGATTGTTCATAGCAGCCTTAATCACCATAGCGGCAAACTAGAAAAACCTAATGTCCATCAACAGGAGACTGAATAAATAAATAAAATTGTAGCAAATATATACAATAAAGTTCTGTTTGGTGATTAAATGGAACGAATGAATCATGAACTACCAACATGAATGACTTACAACGATTGTGTCTGCCCCTTAAGATTCTATAGGATTTAGGGCGCCTGAGTGGCTCAGTTGGTTAAGCGACTGCCTTTGGCTCAGGTCACGATCCTCAGGTCGATCCCTGGATCGAGTCCCGCATCAGACTCCCTGCTCGGCAGGGAGTCTGCTTCTCCCTCTCACCCTCCCCCCTCTCATGTGCTCTCTCTCTCTCTCTCTCATTCTCTCTGTCTCAAATAAATAAAATCTTTTAGAAAAAAAGATTCTACAGGGTTTATATAGAACCTCTTTTTTTCTTTAAATTTTTTATTGTTATGTTAATCATCATACATTACATCATTAGTTTTTGATGTAGTGTTCCATGATTCATTGTGCATAACACCCAGTGCTCCACGCAGAACGTGCCGTCTTTAATACCCATCACCAGGCTAACCCATCCCCCCACCCTCCTCCCCTCTAGAACCCTCAGTTTGTTTTTCAGAGTCCATCATCTCTCATGGTTCATCTCCCCCCTCTGATTCCCCCCTTTCATTCTTCCCCTCCTGCTATCTTATAGCAGCAGTGTCCACAATAGCCAAACTGTGGAAAGAGCCAAGATGTCCATCGACAGATGAATGGATAAAGAAGATGTGGTGTGTGTGTATATATATATATATATATATATATATATATATATATATATATACACAATGGAATATTATGCAGCCATCAAAAGGCATGAGATCTTGCCATTTGCAGGCGGATGGAACTGGAGGGTGTTATGCTGAGTGAAGTAAGTCCATCAGAGAAAGACATGTATCATATGACCTCACTGATATGAGGAATTCTGAATCTCAGGAAACAAACTGAGAGTTGCTGGAGTGGGGGTGGGGTGGGAGGGATGGGGTGGCTGGGTGACAGACATTGGGGAGGGTATGTGCTATGGTGAGCGCTGTGAATTGTGCAAGACTGTTGAATCACAGATCTGTACCTCAGAAACAAATAATGCAATATATGTAATATAGAACCTCTTAATAGACCCTTTGTCTTATATGGTCCACAGGCTTTGCCTTCTGTCCCTGATTTGTGCAGGCTCACCAAAGCCATGGCTTATGGCCATGAGGATTGGCAGAACCTCTTAGGAAGAAAGCCAAATCAGAGCTTTCCTTAATTCCCTGGGTTCTTGCCTGCCTCAAATCTTAGAGTCTGAAGAACCCTGACTTTCCTGCCAGTTCATATACTTTTGTTGGTTTTTGTGCATCAGGTATAGAGTTGAATTAATCATATTTCTCAGTGTATGGCACAACGTCACCTTAGATCCTTACGAAAAACCTCCCTCTAATTTATTTCCTTTTCCCACTTCCTGTTTTGCCTCCATCCCATTTTATTGTGCATCTGTTAGGGTAAAGTTTGTATTTTTGTTTTGAGTGTATGTACTTCTCATGGACATAAATGGTATTGTATTTTCTTTCATTTATCAAATACTTACTGAACATACCCAGTATATGCCAGATGCTATTCTAGGCACAGGGATACAACAGTAGTAAAAACTGACAAAATCTATTTCATTCTGTCCTCCTTTACTCTGTGCTTTGAAGATTTAGCCATGCTGCTGTGTGTGCGTCCAGCTCACTACCGCAACATAACCTGACAACCCTGGGAGTCACTGGGGCTAGCTAATCACTATTATCACTTCAGTATGGATCCTTTTAGAATTTCTTCTGTGCTTAATCCCAGGGAAAAATACTATTTGTTGAATTTTTTTTCCATAAATACCATACTCGTTTAGCATTTTTCCTAAAATTTAGTTTTTTTTATTTATTTATTTATTTATTTATTTATTTATTTATTTATTTATGAGAGAGAGAGAGGGAGCGTGCACGCACAAACGGGGGGAGGAGCAGAGGGAGTGAGAGAGAGAGAGAATCTCAAGCAGGCTGTATGCTCAGTGCAGAGCCCAAAGCAGGGCTTGATCCCAGGACCCTGAGATCATGACCTGAGCCAAAATCAAGAGTTGGATGCTTAACCGACTGAGCCACCCAGGTGCCCCATAGCATTCTTGGTTTTAGTTCACTCAACAGTTTGTCAGTATATTGAGCAATCACACCTTTTAAACTATTGTGCAGATTCCATATTAAGGATATCATGTATTTTAGTTGGCCATTTTCCTGTTGATGGACACTGGGTTCCAGTGTTTATTTTTCTTTTGCAAAACTCCTGCAGGAAACATGCCTGTTCTTGCCTCCATGCGCACACACCTGGGAGGGTTTCTCTAGGGGAGATACAAGGAAGTCAAACTGGTATGTTATAGGCTTTGCACATTTTCAACTTTGATAGATATTGTCAAATCAACTTTAACATTTGCTGTCCCAAAATAGAAGACCTTTGCTCACCGCATTCTCTCCAACCTGCAATACCATCAAATGTTAAATTTTTTACCAACTTGATGGATTAAAAATAACGTCTTATATTTTTTTTTAACTTTCATTGCTTTGATTTCTAATAAGGTTAAACAAACAGCTTTTCATGTATGCAGTGGTCACTCATATTTCCTCCTTAGGTATTCATTTTCCTCTTGATTTACCCATCCTTCTCTCTTTATACTCCCTTCACATAGTCTGGAGGCTAATCCCTTGCTGATTATGTTGCAAACATCTTTCACCATGCAGAGGTTTTTAATTTTCACTTAGGTAAAGCTCTTTATCTTTTCCTTCTGGCTATTGTTTTTGTCTTGTTTAAGGTGTTTATCTCAACATATATTCATAATTTATAATTATATATTAACATATGTTAATATATTAATAATATAATAGTTATTTTATATAATATGTTTGCTTCTGTTTTAGAATTTATGTGTATTTCATCTACCTGCAACTTATTTTTATAAATATCATAAGCATGTAACTTTTTTACATCCCAAAGAGATAGGCAGTTGTCCCAACTCTACTGAATCCTTAACCTAAGTGATTCGAAGTTCCACCTTCATACTAAATTCTTATATATAGTTGGTATATTTCTGAACTCCATAATCTGTTTCACTGATCTAGACTCTATTCTATTTATGTACAATACTATGTAGGTAGTATATCTGGACATCTGGTAGTGCAAATCTCTGCTCTTCTATTTATTTATTTTTTAAGATTTTATTTATTTGCCAGAGGGAAAGAGCAAGAGAGAGCACAAGCAGGGGAAACGGTAGACAGAGGGAGAAGCAGGCTCTCTGCTGAGCAGGGAGCCTGATGCAGGACTTGCTCCCAGAACCCTGGGATCATGACCTGAGCCAAAGGCAGCCGCTTAACCAACTGAGCCACCCAGGCGTCCCTGCTCTTTTATTTTTCATCTTGGATGCTTCCTGCTTATTTTCTTTGTCACACACATTTTAGGATCAATTTAATATTTCCCTGACAAATCTGGTTTGGATTCTGATTGGGATTGAATTGAATGGTTCACTAATTTCATAATGGATATATTTAAAATAGCAAGTCTTTTCATCCATGGATATATTGTTTCTCTCGCTTTAGTAGAGATTTTTGTGGCCTTTATAGCTATTTTAATAGTTTTTTCTTAGATTCATTCCTAGGTACTTGAAATTTTTTCCTATAATAAATGGCATCTGCTTTACCACTGTGCTTACTAATGAGTTATCGTCAATGATGGGAAAGTGTTGAGTTTTGTGTGCTGACACTATATCTAGCCATCTTGGAGTACTTTCTTATTCATTAAAATTTCTGTGAATCTGCTGACACGGGTTTTGTTATGCTCCTGACGGTGGCCTGTCTTCTGATTTCTTCTTCAGCTGTGCTGAAGACAAGCAATCCAGGGCCAGATTATCATAATTTTCACCTCTGTTCTTTAGGTCTGCATTTCTGGTAAGCTTTCCAAGTTCGTTTTCTATAACCTGAGTTGGAGTCTACACATCATTGGCCCTGCTCTTTATTACCTCTCCTGCTGTTTTTTCTATTATGTTTTTAGAATCCTTGAGTTTCTTTTACTTCTCTTGGTGAATTCCTTCCCTTTTGTTCTTAACTTAATTTTTTTATCCCAGTCTTAAATCATAGCTTTTGCTTCACGGATAAAATTTTGGTGTGTGTGTGTGTGTGTGTGTGTGTGTGTGTGTGTGTGTGTTCCACTGAGAACACAAAATAAATGCTTTGAATCATAGCTTTTGCTTCACGGATAAAATTTTGGTGTGTGTGTGTGTGTGTGTGTGTGTGTGTGTGTGTATTTCACTGAGAACACAAAATAAATGTTTTGTCAGCCTTTTTTCTGTAAGGAACCTTCTCAGTGCTATACCTTTTCTCTACCTCTATGGCTACCTCTCTTTCTGCTATGCAGGAATTTTCTTTGCAGTTTTTATTTTTTTCCTGTTTATCCTTCAAAGAGGAAAGATCCAGCCTTGGTTGGTGATCTCAGGGCACAGAATGGAGGGATTCCTCTTTTATTTCCTCTGGCCTTCTGGGTGTCAGCAGGATTCCAAAATCAGTTCTTGACCTGAAGAGACCACCCAGTTTCAAGATGGCTGCTGACGCCAAATTTGATTAGCAAAGCATAAATTTGATGCAGTCCTGAGGAGGAGAACCCATCACCCTTTCTTCTGATTATGGGAGTATCCTTCATTTCTGACTAATCTGACACAGTTTCAAGTCCTTTCTTAACAAGAACAATATAGAGGAAGTGGAATTTCTGAAGCATCCTTCTCCTAGGGTGTGTATTCTTAGCATCATTCTTGAAACTGACTTCACTTCTGTGATAGTTAATTTTATGTGTCAACTTGACTAGGCCACGGTGTGTTCAGATGTTTGGTCTAATATTAATTCTGTGTGTGTCTATGAGGGTGTTTTTGGATGAGATTAACATTTGAATCAGTAGACTGAGTCAAGCAGACTGTCCTCCCTAATGTGGGTGGAACTCACCCCTTCAGTTAAAAGCCTGAATAGAAAATAAAAGCTAAGTAAGAGAAAATTCCTCCTGCCGAACTGTTTTCTAACTGGGACATCATTTTTTGCCTGCCTTCAGACGTGAATTTAAATATGAGCTCTTTCTAGGTCTTGAGCCTTCAGACTGGAGCTATGTCATCAGTTGTCCCGGGATCTCCAGTTTGCCAAATCACCCTGTAGATCTTGAGTCTTGTCAGCCACCTCCAGGATTATATGAACCAGTTCCTTGCATTGAATTGTATAACCAATTCCTTATAATAAATAGGAGATAATATATGTATCTCCTGTTGGTTCTGTTTGTCTGGAGAATCCTCACTAACACAACTTCCCAAGGAGCAGTGCTTGGTGCCTTTCCTGGTCAGCAAACAACTGAGCATCCTTGTTACTTTCATAACCATGGACAGGGTCTTGTTCTGGCTATAACCTCAGCCTAGTATCTCCCAAGGGTCCTCTAATCTCTGTAAGATAAGAGAATCAGAATTGCAAAAAGTACACCATTTGAGGGGTTTCAACTTCCCTAGTCCTTGACATAAATAGATACCCAATGAGAAGGGTATTTTTCTTCTCAGGGTGATTCTTTGTTGGCATATCCTAAATACCCCAGTCATTGCTGGAGATCAGCTCTCCTCCTGTGTGGTTACTCCTGGTGATCAGAGGCAGGTGAGATCCAGGATAGTGCCATCTAAATCCAGCAGGAAAACCTAGGGCAGCACCAGAAATGATGAGTCAGAATCACCCGGATTCTGAGTGCTGGGTCCCACCACTAGAGTCTCCATTCCTAACCAGTTCCCCCGCAGTGCTGATGAACCTCGGCATTAAGGTTCAGGACTAGAGAGAAAGGGCTAGAGCCAAAATATCATTAAGGAAACAATCAGGAGCCTTGCACAAAGGTGAGGAAGCAGAGGGAAAGGTCGAAGAAAGACCAGGACTTAGCAAGAACAGCGCCAAGATGTCAAGGGTTTGTTTTCATTGGACGCCAGCCTCTAAAAGTGGAGATGGGGTGGGCTAGATAACATACCTAGAGTAAAACACAAGTGTGAAGGAAACCCTGCCCAGGCCCCCGCCTCAGTCATTTCTTTCTGGCAGGTGGGAAGAGTGACAGAGTCTGCCAGTATGGATGTCCAAAATCAAATGTTCAATTGACATAGATTTTCAGACTTAGCTTGCTTTATCAGGAGACAGAAGCATTGTGAAACCAAATTAATAAGGCACATTACAGAGCTCAGATGGGGGAGAGGGTGTTGCCTCCTGTTCATAATGTGTGATGTTTCCGGTAAGTCATAGATCCTTAGGTTAAGGCAGAATTTATTATATGAAGCTATTTCATATGTATTGACAGTGAATCCATTTCACCACCATTTCTTAGTTTAGGTCCCCTTCCTTTTCTTGCCTTGTGCCCTCCTCATCGAACACTGTAGTTCCCTCTGTTGCTCTATCCTGGATCTCAAGAGAGAGATCTGGGGAGATCCCTCCCCAGCATCTTAAAAACTTTAATTAGCTATTTTGATATATTCCCTAAGAACTCCAGAGTCTGATTCATCAAGATGATAACAAGAAGATATTTTCGGAATTTGTTCCAATTTAAAGGGCTAAATTATTTCTTCATTTGTTATTTATCTGCCTGTGGATATTCTAATGCCTGATACCAAATTTACACTCGAGAAGCCAGCTCTCCACGAGCCAGCTTTTCCAGGGTGAGCAGACCATAAACTTGGAACCCGAGTTGTGTCCGTTAACACGTCTTTGAGTCTTTATAAAGGAGTCGGGTGAGACTAAATGAGAAGAAGTTGGGCATGACTTCAAATCTTTTCCCTGCAAAGAGCAAATGTCAGCTGTGGGGATGGATGGACATCAGACAGGGGAGGAGGTTGATTCCATCATGAGGAATCCACCCCAAGCCTGGAGCTTCAGAAATAGAGCTTTTCCACCCCAAGAAAATCAGGCATCCTCTCTCTTTTAACCCGCCTGACAAAGAAAGAAAAAACATATCACCGTGTGCTCCTTGTGCAAAAGTGACAGAACTCTCCCCCTTGACAGTCCATCTCTGTCAACACCAGAATGTCAAGCGTGCCACCAGCTACATAGCTGCTGAGACCAATGCCTGAGTAACCTCCGTACTAGGGTCTCGTCTGCTGCCCTTACCCTGGTTCCCGGTATTTACCCCCCGTAAATACCAATCCACAAACTGAAGCACGCCGTGCACACTCACTCAGGCCATCTGTCACGCAGGCTTTCGTCACAGCCTAAGAAGAAAGAGGAGGCAGGGGAAGAAGGTAACATTTATCGAGGGCCTGCTGGTGCAAGGCAGTGCACCAGGTATTAAACACACCTCATGTCCCAGCAGCCCCTGAGGTGAGCGGAATGGATTAGCCCCATCGTGTCCCCATTTTACAAATGAGCAAAGCAGGGCTTAGCTTCACCACGAAGAGCGTGGCTGAGCTCTCTCTCATAAACGAAAATGATATTGTACTTATGTAGGACACAGGGGTGTCAGGCACTGTTTACTTAATCCCCATAACTGTCCTACAGCATTATCATGATCCCCACTTTACAGCCGCCAAGACTGAGGAGCAGGGAGCTTAAGGAACTTGCCCTGAGTCCACCGGGCTGGGAACAGTAGAGCTAAGCTTTGCATCCAGGAATTCTGGCTAAGAGTCTGCACTCTTAACCACTTCACAACACCAGAGGGTTTCTAGTGACAAAGTCCTGGAATGGACTTTGTGCTCACACAATAGTATGTGACGGAGCCAGAAATTGATCTCATTTGTGTCCTCCTACTGCATCAGATAATTCAGAGCTGGAAAATGTCAACATTCAGGGAGGCCTGGTCCCTCGAGAAGTGGCCTTTATATAGACAGGTAACTAGGTTTTGCTGACCCCATTACCAGAGCTGTCATCAGATTTTAGTTAATGATGACTGTACCCCTCCCCAATTCTCTCCAAGACTTCGCAGGAGTCAGTTAATAAAGACTCTTTTGGGGGGCCCCTCGGTGGCTCAATTGGTTAAGCGTCTGACTCTTCAGCTCAGGTCATGATCTCAGGGTTGTGAGATGAAGCCCCACATCAGGCTCCATGCTTAGTAGTAAGTCTGCTTGAGATTCTCTCCCTCTCCATCTGCCCCTCCTGCCCATGGTCTCTCTCTCTCTCTCTCTCTCTCTCAAAATAAATAAACAAATCTTAAAAAAAAAATAAAGACTCTTTGGATTTAGGATTTAGAAATGCCAGATCCCCTAGTGAGTCCAACAGTGAGTTAATTCTCACTCCACCTAGAAAAGCCTTATCAAAATCAGTTTGATGTTTTCTTTCCTTTCCCCTGCAAATTTTTCTAGAGCTAGACCTGTGGTCACCACTCATTGGCAACATCATCAACAACAAACAGAGATAGGGATTGCGAGGTTTTGCTCTGAGACCATGGCTCTGACACCAGAAAGCCCACTTGATCCTGCTCAGGTAAATGGCAGCCAGGGCTGGACTCATCCAACCCTAGTTTTTGGCCTCTTATGGAAGGAAGACAGAGCAGGCATGAGATGGAAATTGCATTTGACTGCCTGTGAAGAGTGCTAACTATAATGACATAAGCACATGAGGATCTGTTTTTCTCACCTAAGGAGGTGGTCAGAGGAGGCAATGTTTGCTATTGGTTCAGCAGTTCAAGGTTGTCAGGGCTGGAGGTCTCTGCAATTCGCTCGTTTTTTTTTCCTCATTGTCTCAAGATGGCTGCTGCAGCTCCAGCCATCAGGATTAGGCAGGAAGAAAGCAGAAGGAGGGACAGAAAAGGATGCCCAACTACATAACTTCCTGTTCAAGAGCTCCCCCAAACTCTACTTACTGAGTTTGCATATGTCTGTGAAAGTCTGGGCACCTAGGCACCCCAACAATATAGGATGAAGGGGAGAGTAGATGGTGGTTAGGCAACAAGCAGTCTCTGCTGCAGAGTCCTGTTGGCTTAGGACTAGGTTGTCCTTGTTTCCAGCATCTCAGCGCTCCCAGTCTCTGCTGCCCCTAGAGAAGCCCTGAGCACCTGGGCTATTTCAGCATCCTGGCTGCTTGGACCAACCTTCCAGGACTCGCAGAGCCCAGCGCAATTCAAACTGAAAGAACAAATGAAGACAATCTATATTTCTAAAACTTTTATTTTTAAATGGAGAAAGGACTGATTATTGGAAAAATTTTTACTCTTACTCATGATTGATGCATTGGTGTGGTTGTCTGCCACTTTCTGTATTGGTGGGTCAGGCTGGTGGTCCGGTGCACCTGCACCACCCCAACTTCTAAGAGATCTTCAGGAACCACAGAAAAAAAATATTTAAAGAGGGGGAAGGTAACTGTCTCCTTGCTAATCAAGGGGTGGGGGAGAATAAGAATAAGATACAGAGATCATGAAGTATCAGATTACTATAAAATCATGTTTTTTACTCACATTTCTTACTTTGAGCATGCCCATCCACACACCTCTGCCTTTTTATTAGTTAGTGCCTAGCCAAGAACAAATTAAACACCCTCTCACCACCTTAGAATTCTGGGACGTCCAGGATTTTCCCTCACTGATTTTCCAAGAAACATTGCAAAGCAGATAAAATCTAAATAGATTTAAGGTAGGCTAAAATGCAGTGTTACATTCTAATGTAGTTAGGTTATAATTTAAATGTAATTCCACGGAGATATAACTCCGATGTTAGGGAATGCTGGGGGTGTAGGGAAGGACCTGTATGCTGTTGTGGATCATTACTTACAGAAGTACTCATAGTTATGGGGTGCAAAGCCAGGAAAGCTCCAAGAGGCCCTATTATTTATTTTTACCTTGCTAAGTGTATTAGCATGTTATCAAAGCTCTCCATAAGAAGCACAGCTTGCTGGCATTCGTAAAACCTGCAAATGGAAGCAGAGAAGCTCATGTGCCGGTGCATTTCTCTGGCTGGATTCCAGGATGCACTGAGGTTTTCTTAATTTAGAATTGACTGTAAATTTGGACATCTTGCTCTTGTGTCACCTGCCATGCTGCAGGCATCCCAGGAAGAAATCAGCTAAGCCACAGGGGCAAAATACCAAGAGTGTGACTCATCCCCTGATTTTCTGAAACAAGTGTCAAGTCCCCCGAGGATGGATTCTGTGTCTCTGGGAACCCACACAAAATGGGAGCTGTCAACATCCGAGGAGAAATTTGAAAGGGACACCCAGCACATTGGCATCAGCTTGTGGGACAGTACAGAGCCCCCACCTGTGTATTCCCTTGGGGGAAACACAAGCAGCCCAGCAGGGCAGCTTGGCATTTCTTTCTTGAATCATCTGAGTTCCCATGCTCAAGCTGTGATTCTCCAAATGTCACACCCAGTGAATCCTGCCCTTCCAAGGCAGACACATGGCCTGATATGCCCAGCCTACCCCCAGTCTCTCTACGTGAGGTGTGAGCCAAACACCTCTCCCTCGTTTAACACCCAGAACCCAGGGTGAGCCTTAGACCAGGATGGGCTGGGAGATGTTGGTCTTGTTGCAACTGGCTGGCCGCCATTATGTTCAGTCTTTGTTGGCGAGAACTGAGGGGTCGTTCAGGCCCCTTCCTGTGTACACAGAAAAACAAAGAATTGAGGGTCTTAGAGTCCAGGGAGGGGCAGGGCACAGGAGCTGCCTTCTGGGGAAAGGGGGGTGGTCCCCATATTCTGCTTTTAGTGGCCCAAGGGAGCAGCCCTTTTTGCCCTTGGGTCCTGAGAACTACTGCCCTATCCTTCACTTCCTCTCCCAGAATTCGATGTCATCCCCTACCCTTGTGTCCTTCTAAAACAGCCCCTGTTTGTTGCTTAACTCAGTTTGGATGGATTTCTGCTTTTTGCAGAATTCCTCCGCTAAGACAATGAAGATCCCTTGGCTGTCATTTTGTGACACAGGCTTCCATGATTTTTTTTTTCCTTTTAAAAAGGGCATTCTTTCAGGGGAAGGGGGGTTTCCTTCCTAAATACCCAGAACACACCCTGTAAAATGTAGAAAGAATACCTCGTAACTGTAGCTGCCCCCTGCCAAAATACTGCCACATACCTAATGGCAAAACGGTGCTGGTGAAGGCGGTCACTTTTGTTTCCTCCGTGCCAGGCACAACAATAAGACATTTTAGAGATGCAAGTTCATTCCATCCTACCTGCAACTCTATTAGCATTATTATTCCCATTTACAGATAAGGACACTGCAGCTTGGCTCTGAGAGGTTCAGTAAATGCCCAAGAAGACCCAGCAATTCAATCACAGGTCTCCCTTCCAAGAATGTCTGTGTTTCTTGCCAGTACACACGTATTCTCTGGACAGTTTTCTTCACGCACTTGGCTCTGCAGGATATTAATATATGTGTGTTTCTGTTAGAATGCTTTTGTTGCAAGTAGCAAAAACACCAATTTGAACTGGCTTAAAGAGTAAGGAAATATCTCTGCGAACAGAAATCTGGACTTGAATGAGCTTCAGGGTTGGTTGAGTCAGCAGCTTTGACCCCCTTCCTCCCCCTTTGTGTTGACACCTGTGCAGATGGTAGTCTCCACATATGGCCATAGTACCACATGTTCTGCAATGTGACCTTGGCAGTCCCCCCATAAATAGGTGGTCCACCTTCTCACTCCCTTGAGTCTGGTGAACTTGTGACTTGTTTTAAGCAACAGAATGCAGTGGAAGTGATGTTGTGTGCCCTCCACTTTGAGGTCAGAAAGGCCATGCAGCATCTACCTTGTTTGCTGGAACACTAACACTTGGAGCCCTGAGTTGCCACGTAAGAAGTTCAACTACCCACAGTGTGGTGGCTGTCATGCTATGAGGAAGCTAAACCACACAAAGAGGCCATGGGTAGGCTCCATCCTTGGCAATTCTAGTCTTGGAATACTCCTAGGATCTGCCAGACTTGTGAGTGAACAAGCCTTCAGATGATTCAGCTCTAACTGTCAAGTCGAGTCTTTCCAAATAGACCCCAGACATTGTGGAGCAGAGGCAAATCATGATAACTAGAACGATGTCATTTTCCTGCCAGTAACAAAATGATGGAGCTGCTCCAGACATCACATCTAGACCTGACAATGCCCAGAGCTTAAGGAGGGGCTATCTCTTTCTGGGGCGTGCTCTCTCTCTCAAAGACAAAATGCTTCCCAGGCCTCCTGGCAGGCATCAGAGCATGTCTCTTTGGTCAAAAGTGAGTCACATGCCCACCTGGGACAGTATAGGATGGAGAGGACCTCAATATCTCTGACAGTACTACCTGAGAAAGGTTTCCCTGTTTAATTATTGGCAAACACTAGACTAAACTGAACTTTTATCTATAAGACTGCTCAGAAACATTGATATAATTATATTTGTCATTTCCAGTAGGGGAAACTATATGCCATATTTCTCATTCATATTTACCTGAAAGTCTATTTATTTATGTAGTTATTTAAGAAGAGCACTTTGCTTCCTGGAACTATCTTCTACAGAACAAAATTTGGAAAAAAAAACAATACAATTAGATACAGCATTTCCATTAAAATCAGAAACATGATACATATGCCTATTAATACAACTATCATTTAACATTAACCAGTGCAACTAAATAAGAACTCTGCCTCCATTTAAATAAAGAAATCAGTACTTTTTTAAGAATAAACATACCCAAGGAGATGAGAGACCTGGACTCCAAAAAGTATAAGGCACTGGTGAAAGAAATTGAGGACACAAACAAATGGAAAGATATCCCATGTTCATGGATAGCTAATATTGTTAAATATTGGAAGAGCCTATATTCTAAATGTCCATAATGTCCATACTACCAAAGCAGTCTATAGATTTCATGCAACCCTTACCAAAATACCAACAACACTTTTCACAGAACTAGAACAGATAATTCTAATATGTGTATGGAAGCATGAAAGACCCTGAATAGCCAAAGCAATCTTGAGAAAGAGGAATAAAGCTGGAGGTATCACAATTCCAGATTTCATGGAAAACAAAAAAGGAAATTAGACTTTTTGCCTCCTTTCTTACCTCTCCCATTTTTACTTTTTGATCTTTATTTATATAATATGGGATTTAGATCCAATTTAATATGTTTAAATTATTGGTTTTTCATATTATGTCTTTCTTTTTAAGAAATAGCCACCTTATTTGCATTTTGCTTTATACTCATGTTCATAACATTTTAAATTAAATTTTAGAGTGGATGATTTCAGTTCTCACAAACCGTTTCTTTATGTCCTGCTTTCTCCATTCCCAAACTCCTCATTTTATTAATCTCTCAGTGGGCTGATGTGAATTTCAAATCATTTGTTTAGGAAGAGTGGTGGATTTTATGCTTTCTGAGCTCTTGAAGAGCTGTTATGAGGTCTGCTGTCTTTGAGGATGAATCTTTCAGGTGTCAAATCCTTTTTTTTTTTTTTAAAGATTTTATTTGTTTATTTGAGAGAGAGAGAGCACGAGAGGGAAGAGGGTCAGAGGGAGAAGCAGACTCCCCGCCGAGCAGGGAGCCCGATGCGGGACTCGATCCCGGGACTCCAGGATCATGACCTGAGCCGAAGGCAGTTGCTTAACCAACTGAGCCACCCAGGCGCCCCTCAGGTGTCAAATTCTTAAGTAAAAGCACTTTCCCTTAAAATCTCAGTGGTATCTCTCTAGTGTCTCCTGGAGTTTAGAGTTGCACAGGACATGTCCAAGAGGGCCTGGTTTTCTTTCTTGGAAGTTAACCTATTCTTTAGGCCTAGATGTTTTGCAGAATTTTTTCTTTATTTTTGCATTTCAAACATGTCATCGAGATATGTCTAAGTGTTGGCATCTTTCAAATTACGTTACCTGATTCATGATAAGCCCTAAAGATCTAGAGAACTAAACTTTTAGGAAATATTTTTGTATTCTTGTATTTTTGGTTATTGCTTCTATTCTATGTCTTCTTGGTTCTTTAGAAATAATGGTTTTCTGTATATCTCTATTCTATGTCCTTTGTATTTATCATCTTCTCTCATATGCTTTTCGTCCCTGAATCCTTCTGTCTGTATGTCAGAGCTAATGATATTTATTTTGCCATCTGATTCACTGAGTCCATTTTCTCTCCTCTAAATCTTGCTCTTTATTGCTTCTGTTGTCATTTCTGCTATGGTGTTATTAGATTTTTAAAACATTACTTCTTATATATTAACTAGTTTCCATCTAATCAACAAATATATGTATATAAAAATACCATGGGGCACACAAAGCAATTTCTGTGTAAAGTTTACTTTTATTTCCCATATTTTTCAAAAGTATGTTTTCTCCAGTTTTCTGAAGTGCTTGGTTCTCCTGCAATTTTTATATCTTGAATTCTTTTTCACACGTTTCAAACTTTGTGTGTTCATTTCCTGCAGGACACCCGGCCTTTGCATAAAGAAAGATAAATAATGGAATAGAATTTGCAATAAACTAGCATGAGCCTCAGTGAACCAGCAACATTTTTGAGTGTGGGGAGAGCCAGGAACATGGGCAGGTGGATTCGGGGAGGTTCAGATATCTCTGTAGGGCTGTTTCTCCATGAAGGGTAAAGCCAGTGAATCTGGGTCAGCTTTTCTTCTCTTGTTTGCTGTTCGACCCGACCTTCGCTCGGACCACATCTAGCTGCATGGACTTTTCCTTTGTGCTGCTTCCTGCTCCCATGGTGTGGTTACCCTTGCTCTTGGAGTTTCCAAGTGTATCAGTTAATGCTGCACAATGATGCTGCGCAAGAAATCACCCCAAAACGCAGTGGCATATAATAAGACGCACTTATAGTGATGTTCATGGGTCTGCCAAGTCAGCCGATCGATGCCGAGGGTCAGCTGGGAGGCTCTGCACCCAGCGCGAGTTGGGTTTCACGTCTGTGCCACTTGTTTCCATCCTGGGCCCAGTTAGCAGAGACTCAAGGAAAGGTTTTTGCATTGAGATGTCATTGGCACAAGAAGGTGGGCCCAACTGCCTCTGCATATGCCACCTTCTCTAACAGCTTATTGTCCAAAACAAGTCACCTGGCCAAGTCCTGCACCACTGAAATATACTCCAGGCATAGTGGAAGTGTGGGGAGTAAGAATTTGCTTTGCAATTATTCACATTATAACACCTAGTTCCTCCCTGGTGTGACAGTCCCCAGTGGCAAGGAGCTTCTAAGGAAATAGCCTTGGTCTACCCCATTGCCGTTCTGATACCCTCACATCCCTAAATCCGGCAGGGTTGGTGTGCTTCCTCCAGAATCCTTCCTCTTGACTCCCTAACTGTCCTGACATGATCTCAGCCTGCCTTTTTAAGTGTCTCTATGGAGCTGCTGATTTTATGGCCTCAGTTATCTTGTTTCTATAAAATGTTTGTTTATCTTTAGCTGATTAAAATTTCTTAGGCAACAAATAAAATTTTAAAAGATGAGGTCGAGATGTATAATTGAATCCGATAAATGTAGCATTGCACAGCTTAGCCATGTGCTCAATTTGTGATCTGAGAGGCCATGCCACCTGCTGTGCGTGTGACCTGGGTATTAAAAGGGAGAGGCTACAGCTTAACCACAGTCTGAGTTTGTCATCTGGTTCCTAAATTGGAGAGTTATACCACTTACCCATGTGCCATCTCTGTGCTCAGGTTACTAAAACAGAGTTGTAATTCCTAACCACATGCCTTAGCTGTGATTTGGTGAGACAAACAGAAGGATGCGTAACTTACCCAAGTGCCATATTAGTGATCTGGTTACTAAACAGGGGACCATACAGCCCAACCAAACGTTGTATTTGTGATCTGTTACTAAAACAGTCCTGCGCCACATTCCCACACACCATGATTGGGTTCCTAAAACAAAGGGCCATATGGCTTAACACAGTCGGCATTTGTGATCTGGTTCATGAACAGAGAGCCATGGGCTTCACCCTGGACTCCTGTCAGGCTGTTTTCCTGGAGGAGGAAGGTCTCTGAACTGCATGGGGTTTCCTCTGGGAACTAAAATTGGGTCAAGGGTATTCTAACTAATTGTGGATTCTAAGGGAAAAATCACCACCTTCATTTCCATTCTCAATCTCAGAACAAAGTACCTTAGTTCTTTTAACTTTCAACCCGATGGGTGCTAATAGTTCTGTAGCCGGGAAGGGACACGTAGCCTTACATTGCTGTTCTTTTCTCTCACTTCTGCATACTTGTTTCTTTTCTGCCCTCCGTTCAGCCGGGACCCATTAAATTTTGGTCTTCTGATTCTTTTTGTTGTTGTTGTTCCTTTTTTCAAGCTTTTACCTAAATTCCAGTTAGTTAGCATACAGTGTAATATGTAGGATTTAGTGATTCATCACGTAGCATGTAACACCCAGTGCTCATCATAACAAGTGCTCTGGATATTTTTTTATTTATTTTTAATTTTTTATTGTTATGTTAATCACCATACATTACATCATTAGTTTTTGATGTAGTGTTCCATGATTCATTGTTTGTGCATAACACCCACTGCTCCACGCAGAACGTGCCCTCTCTAATACCCATCACCAGGCTAACCCATCCCCCCACCCCCCTCCCCTCTAGAACCCTCAGTTTGTTACTCAGAGTCCATCGTCTCTCATGGTTCGTCTCCCCCTCTGACTTACTCCCCTTCATTCTTCCCTTCCTCTATCTTCTTCTTTTTCTTTTTTCTTAACATATGTTGCATTATTTGTTTCAGAGGTACAGATCTGTGATTCAACAGTCTTGCACAATTCACAGCACTCACCATAGCACATACCCTCCCCAATGCCTATCACCCAGCCACCCCATCCCTCCCACCCCCCACCACTCCAGCAACCCTCAGTTTGTTTGTTTCCTGAGATTAAGGATTCCTCATATCAGTGAGGTCATATGATACATGCCTTTCTCTGATTGACTTATTTCACTCAGCGTAACACCCTCCAGTTCCATCCACGTCGTTGCAAATGGCAAGATCTCATTCCTTTTTGATGGCTGCATAATATTCCATTGTGTATATATACCACATCTTCTTTATCCATTCATCTGTCGATGGACATCTTGGCTCTTTCCACAGTTTGGCTATTGTGGGCATTGCTGCTATAAACATCGGGGTGCACGTACCCCTTCGGATCCCTACATTTGTATCTTTGTGGTAAATATCCAGTAGTGCAATTGCTGGATCATAGGGTAGCTCTATTTTCAACTGTTTGAGGAACCTCCATACTGTTTTCCAGAGTGGTTGAAGTGTTCTGGATATTAATCCATCCTCCATCTAGCCCATCCCCCGCCACCTCCCCTCCAGCAACCCTCAGTTTTGTTTTATGTAGTTAAGAGTCTGTTTTCTGGTTTGCCTCTCTCTTTTTCCCCCCTATGCTCATTGGTTTTCTTTCTTAAATTCCACATATGAGTGAAATCATATGGTATTTGCCTTTCTCTGACTGACTTATTTCACTGAGCATAATACACTCTAGCTCCATCCATGTTGTTGCAAATGGCAAGATTTCATTCTTTTTGATGACTAATATTCCATTATACACACACACACACACACACACACACCCATATACACACATACCACACCTGCTTTATCCATTCATCAGTTGGTGGACATTTGGGGTCTTTCCATAATTTGGCTATTGTTGGTAATGCTGCTATAAACATCAGGGTGCATGTACCCCCTTCAAATCAGTTTTCTTGTGTTCTTTAAGTAAATACCCAGTGGCAACAATTGCTGGATCGTAGAGTAGCTCTTTTTTTTTTTTTTTTAACTTTTTGAGGATGCTCCATACTGTTTTCCAGAATGGCTGCACCAGTTTGCATTCTCACCAATCATATAAGAGGGTTCCCCTTTCTCCACATCCTCGCCAATACCTGTTGTTTCCTGAGTTATTAATTTTAGCCATTTTGACCAGTATGAGGTGATATCTCGTTGTAGTTTTGACTTGTATTTCCCTGATGATGAGTGATGTTGAGCATCTTTTCATGTGTCTGTTGGCCATCTGTATGTCTTCTTTGGAAAAGCGTCTATCCATGTCTTCTGCCCATTTTTTAACAGGATTGCTTTTTGGGTGTTGAGTTTGATAAATTCTTTATAGATTTTAGATGCTAACCCTTTTCAGCTACGTCATTTGCAAATATCCTCTCCCACTCTGAAGGTTAGCTTTTAGTATTGTTGTTTCCTTTGCTGTGTAGAAGATTTTTATCTTGATGAAGTCCCAGTAGCTTATTTTTGCTTTCATTTCCCTTGCCTCAGGAGACATATCTAATAAGAAGTCACCATGGCCAGTGTCAAAGAGGTTACTGCTTGTGTTCTCCTCTAGGATTTTGACGGTTTCCTATCTCACATTTAGGTCTTTCATCCATTTTGAATTTCTTTTTGTGTACAGTGTAAGAAAGTGGTCCAGGTTCATACTTCTGCATGTGGCTGTCCAGTTTTCCCAACACCATTTGTTGAAGAGACTGTCTTTTTTCCATTGGATATTCTGTCCAGCTTTGTTGAAGATTAATTAGACCATATAGTTGTGGGTCCATCTTTGGGTTTTCTATTCTGTTCCATTGATCTCTGTGTGTTTTAGGGAGGTCTTTTTGATTCTTTATCCTGTATCTGGTCACGTTTTCTTCATCCATTGGGCATCCCGTATTTTCCATTCTTTAACTGTGATGATTATCCCTGGTTTTTATTCAATGCATCCTCTTGCTTTAACTTCCATTATGGCCCATTTTTTGAGTATTTCCATTTGCCATGCTTCTCTTTGTGCATGGGGACTTTCCTCAACGCACTGGCTGTCTTACCCATTTCTTAAGACAACATGTGCTCATTCTTCCATTCCACCAATACTAAGCTAGGGCTAACTTTTGCTGGGTGCTGTAGAAATAAAACCACCAACAGGCTACATCTCTATCCTCAAGTATCTTCTGGTCTATTGGACAAAACAGAAATGCCAGCAGGCAATTTTCATACACCGTCGTAGGTGTGATGACAAAGTTGGGTATGAAATAACAGGGATCACATGTGAGGGGAAGCACATTCAACCTCAGAGGACTCAAGAAAGCTTACCATAAGAGTGTCAGAGAAGGTAAGACCTGAAGGAGGAATTTGTTTAGAGGAGGACACAGGCCAGAGCATGGTGTTCCAGATACAGCAGCCTCTGGGTGCTCAGGAGGGTCAGTACGTTGAAGATTCTGATGTAGGGGTAGGATGAGGCAGGATATGATGGCAAAGCCAGATCACAGAAGTATATAAGAAGCTGTGTTGAAGAACTTAGATCAATGATGAAAGAGCAAGAGAGTCATCGGAGGGTTTACATCAGGTCACCTTGGCTTCTGGGACCTTGTTTCACAAGGAGTGCCTTGTACCCAGAAAGGTCCCAGTCCTTGCAGACAGGATCAAAGTAAAGCCAAACCTCATCCATTGTTCCAGCTGAGCAGAACTACATTTACAGGTGGTTGCTGCCTGACTCTTCTCCCCCCAACTCCCAGCCCATCAGACATGGCTTTCCTCTCTGATCTGAAGATAGTCACTAAGAATTACTTGTCTGGGGTCATGGGCGTGGTAAAAGGAACGATCTAGAATGAGATAAGTAACGCAATGACATCTCATCCTATCGCTTTGCTGAATGCCAGATGGAAGCTGTCAAGAGAATCCTAAAAGCCTAAATGACAGTCTTTAAATGAGAAAAAAAAGCAGGTATGCTGTAGCCACGAGGAGCTTAAATTTCCCTGCTCTCAGACAGAATTATGTGTCGGCCGACTTCAGCTTCCAGCCTAGATCAGAGATGGATTCTATGAGCCTAAATACAGAGATGAAATTGGATAGCACATCATTAATAGGCCTATCAAAATGGTGTCTTATATTTGTATTACCTTGCATTTTTCATTAAAAAGATTGAACATTCTTATTTTATTTGATACTCCCCAAATCTCTATGGGGTGGCTTCTTACAATTATTGTTATTATTACCTCATTATTACTATTCTGATCATTTTATTATTAGTATTATTGTTATCTATTAAATGGATAGAGAAACACATTCCAAGCTATTAAGTGACCTGCCTAAGGACACTCAGCTAGTGAGTGGCAGACTCCATCTTCCATTATAATTCTGTTAGTCCCTGCATGGAGGACATTTCTATCAACCCCTTTCTGCATTTTTTTGCAGAACTCAGCTGATTAATCTCATTTTCCGGAACTGCCACAGTAGCCAACTAAGGGGTGGTAAATAGACTCTGGACTGGGAATCAGTTGAGTCTTACCTGTGTGATATGTGACCAGGTGACATCGGATACACTTAACTTTTCTTGCCACAACAAAACCGAGGTGCAGGCCAGCAAAATGCATAAAGTACAAGGAGTGCGCATTTTAGAATAAAAGGAGTGTTATCCACAGAACAACCCTATGGTATAAATAACACTGTATGTTTCATAGGGGAAAACTAAGGAACAGAGAAGTTTAGAAACTTTGACTGGGTCACACAGCCACTACATGACAGTGTCTGGAGGGAAACCAAGGTCATGGGACTTTTCTCAGTGTATTCCTGCTGAGGATTCACACACACACACACACACACACACACACACTGGTTTTTCATTATGCCTTCACCTTCAGTCAGATGCTTCATACATGCTCACCTTAACACCTAGTTCACATTAATAACACAAACCACTTGGAGCCTCACCACATCCCTTTAGATGTGCAAAAGGGAATTGTGTATGTTTTTATTCTCAAGACTTGCTATGAGGACACAGACATTTTTCCTAGGCCTCCTGCTTGTTTCTGATTGTCCCACTTCATCATCCACAGATACTGCAGATTTCAGACATCTCCCAGGGGTTGCGTAGAGTGGGCTCCCTGTGGGGACCCATCACCTGGGTCTCATGGGAACCCGCTGTTTGGGAGAGTGTTCACAATTTAGCCTCGGCCCCCAAACTGGACGGTCCAGTAACTGGGCCACCCCCGCTTGACAAACCACAGCATCCTCTGTGTCCAAACTCTCGAAGATGAGTTCTTCCCACACCTGAAGTGAGCTCTTAGCAAAATACCTTTATTTTATCAACAAAACCCAAACATAAACCTTTTTATTGCTGTGCTAACAAATTACCACAAACTGTGGCTTAAAGCAGCATAAATGTATTCCCTTAGCGTTCTGGAGATGAGAAGTCTGAAATCAGTTTCACTGGGCTAAAATTAAGGTGTCCACAGGGCTGTGTTCTTCCTGGCGGCTCTGGGGGGACATTGTTTGTCTTTTCTAGCTTCTGATGACTGCCTGTCTTCCCGGCATGTGGCCCTTCCTGTATCTCTAAGGCATTGTTACTTCATCATATTACCTTGTCCTCATGCATCCAACCTCCCTCGGCCTCCATCTTATCAGGACCGTTGTGATTACATTTTGGGCCCCCCCAGAGAATCCAGGATAACCTGCCCATCTCAGGCTCCTTAACTTGGTCACATCTGCAAAGTCCCTTTGACCACAAAAGGGAACTGATCTGCAAGCCCTGGGATCAGGATGTAGATATCGTTGGGGCTGTGATTCAGCCCTTCCACAGAACCCACTTCTAGGAGGGCTGGAAACTCTGTGCTCTGGAGTCCTCACAGCTTCTCACTCCAGTGGGACAGGTCAAGCCAGTGGAATGGTACTGAGATGAGTGAATTGCTACTCAGTCTAAGGCTCCAATCACCGTGGCAGTTGAGAGTGGGAGCAGAGAGCTTTTAATGTCCTCTGCTCTGAGCTGCACTCGGATACCATATCTTTAATCTTACCCTAGGGAAGGCACTGCAACGCAGCAATGATGTCCATTTTGAAAGGAGAAAGGTTTTCCTGATTCTTACCGTGAAATGTATTACTTACAGAACAGTGTGCCCTCGCCCCCTGCCCTCCAGCCCCTGCAGCCCAAACCCCAAGCACGTGCCTGCCTCAGGGCCTTGGTACTAGCCATTCCCTATACCTGGAGTTTGCGCCCTGCAAAGAGGCACAGCAGCCACCTTCACCCCCTCTATGTCTCTGCCCAAATGGCACCATCTCACGGGGACCTCCCTGATGTCCTCATTTAGAAGTGAACAACCACCACCGCCTCCACCCTCCCCCTGCCAAGAACACCCCAGCCTCCTTCTGGCTTCACTGGACCCACGACACACCTCACCATCTGACATTCTGGTCACTTCTTTCTCTCCATGCTTTTGGTCTATCTCAATTATACTCCGTGAGGACAGGGAATTTTCTCTGTCCCATTCCCTGATGTATCCCCAGGGACTAGAACAATGCCTACCACTTAGTAGGTTCTCAATATACATTTGTTGAATAAGTGAGAAAAAAAAAAGCATACAGAGAAAATAAATATCCCGGCCGTAGTCAGAGTCTGAGGTTGACCCGTGTCTGTCCCCTGTCACAGGGGAACCTGGCCGGCACCGTTTTAACAGCCACACTGGGGAGAGCGAGGTGCACACCACAAATCCAAGTTCAGATTAAAAGAGCAGAGTGTGAGGCCCTGGCAGAGGAGAACAGAAGGCATGTGCTAAATCCGAACTCCTAAATCTCACTCCCTTGCTCCTTATCTTTGGCTACATTACTTAACCTCTCTGCGCTCCAACAGCTTCATCTGTGAAATGGGCATGAGGTAGCCTGCCCTTCCTCGGGGCAGTAACCCACATGAGGCTCCAGTGAGGCCAGGTCTGCCATGCACCTGTCACAGAGGAAGCTTACCCTCCATCTAGCCTCTCCTACCTGCTCCCAGACAGTCAAACTGGAAACTAGGCACTGGACATCCGAACAGTCCAGTCCTACTGGGTGTCTTGTCTCAGATTTGCAGCCAGAGGACCTAGCAATGGGCACAGATCCTAAGTGAGTTCTATTTACAGATCTTCACCTAGGAAGGCAGAGCCAGTTAAAATGCAACCCCTTCTGACCCATACAGCAGTGAAACACATCTACTGTGGAGCCTGGGTTCTGTGAACAGAAGCCACACGGAGTCAAAGTGGCTGTGGACTCTGGCCACACCGTGTCAGGATGTGCATCAGGACCGGCGTTTCCTCCAGGGCCGGGAGACTAGCTCATCTGCTCACAGCACTGCTGTGGCTGGTCTCTGTTCAGGGCCATGCTGTATAAGCAATACGGACCTGGCACCATACCTTCTTTGGCAGGCTGAGCCGCCACACGTGGGAGCCCAGGACAAATGAGGGCGAAGGCAGGGACAACCAATACACATCGTGCTTCGTTGAGTGCTGGGTGGGCAGTGGGAAATGGGCCACTTCAGTGTCCCCTCTAAGCTGCCCCGTGGGAGATGGCCTTTGAGGAGGAGCAAAAGGAGAAGCACCCACCGGGAGAAGCTGGAGCCGGGTCCGAGCTCCTCCAGGAGCAGGGACGGGGGAGGGACCCCTGCCATCGTGCTAGCCGGGGCAGGTCAGGGCAGCTCCTTGCTTGCATTCGGAATGGTGAGTCTTTTCCACAGGGCAAAGCTTTTTCCATGTCAGCCGTCGATTCTGAGCCATGTGTCTGCCCCATAGGTCTGGCAGTTAGTAGAAACTTTCTTCTGGAATGTGGCAGCAAATAGGTACTCCATCTCAGTTCTGGTGGGATGATGGGTCTTCATGTTTTTCTGCGTCACCACTGTGTTCCAGGGGGTGTCTTCAGGGGGGCTGAGCCGTGTGTTACGACCCATTCCCCGTGCTGACCTGAACTGATTCCTTGTGGGACTAGAGAACACGGTACACTCCTTCCCTCTGTCCTCATGCCCCCCACATCAGGAGCGGGGAACCCGCACGAGTCAGACGGATCCCGTCACAGCCTGACCCCCGCTCTTGCTTTCCAGGGCCTCCAGCCACCTCCCATTCCTGTGCCCAGCCTGCTCGTCTTGTCCAGGACCCAGATGTGTCCGCCCCTTTGCTCACAGTCCTTACGTTCCAGTCTCCCTGTTCAGTTCTCCATGTGGGAAAATCTTGGAGCCCAGAAGGACTCGGGATGTCTCCCTGGTTACACTGGTGTCTCCTGTAACTTCACCTCAGGACACCACAGGCTGACGGCAAGACGCACCGTTTCGGGGGGAGGTCTGCTTATTAGACCGGAGAAGCTGTGTTGTCCATGGTGTGGGAATGAACGGGAAGGCACAGGCAGGAAACTCTGCAGGTCTAATGACCTTGTGTGGACTTGCCACATCGGTGCTCGGGTCACACTTAGACAATGCAGCAGCTCTATCCCACTGATTCACGTAGCTCTCTCTTGGTAAGATGATGCCTTTTGCAGATGGGTAGAGAAAAGAATGGTAGTGGGCAATGTTCCAGAGAGTATTTGGCCCATTCTTCTCTCCAGAGGAGAAGGAACTGTGTCATCCAGTTAATCTCACACCTTCTATGATGAATGAGTTTGGATCCACGTAAAATCTGGTCAGGGAACCCCAGGCCCCCAGGCTTGCCGTCTCCCTACAGAGCAGAGCGCCCAGCAGAGAGCAGAGGGCTCTGTCCTTCCAGCAGCCAGGTATTTCATCTTATCAAGAATTCAGGACTTCACTGAAGACTCGGGTACCCCTGAGGTTCCTCTCACAGCAGGAAAATACATTCAATTACCCTGCTCATGCACCTTGCAATGAGAAGAGAAGCTGAACATGGGAAGTCCCATTGCACAGGGGCTTTTCCTGGTCTTCTGTCGGATTTTGGGTTTAGGGACCTTGAGCGGGGAGAGAAGGCACGTGAGAAAGACTCTGCTTGGAACAAACAGAGGATTCACATTTATTCATTCAACAAACATCTGTCCTGCATCGGGCTGGGGCCAGGCTCTGTGACAGGACTGACTGTAGACACTGTGTAAGGCACAGTGCCTTCAGAGTGCCCGGCATCTATTGGCAGAGACCCATGAACAGACAAAGAACTCCCAGTGGGAAGAGCAGTGATAAGGGGTTCCGGGAAGCCTGAGGCACCGATGGGTCCCACCAACTCCTCTGTTTACGCAGCTGTTTAGAGACCATGATTCCCAGCATTCAATGATGTGGAGAGCAGAGCGTGAAGGACTGGCATGTTCGTTCCATCACCATGGTAGACAGCCACATGGGGGCAGCATGCCCTGGGTCTCCCTTCTGTACTAGAACTTCATGTATCTTTGTACAAACTTGCCTGAGCATGGGAATCCCCTGCAGCTTTGTTGCTAGATTGCTAGGTCCCACCCCCCAGAATCTCTGATTCAGTAGGGCCTGGGGTGGGGTGGGGGAGGGGTTGGGGAAACTGCATTTCTGACCAGTTTCCAGGTGCAGCTGGTGCTGCTGGGCCAGGAAACACACTTTAGAACCTCGGTGTTAGGCTAAAGGAGGATGGGCAACAATCTTCCCACCTTGAAAGAACCATGCTTCCTGAGCAAGAGAGAATCCGCATCCACAAAGTGGCACTTGAAGAATGGCCCCAGGAATTGCAGATGGAGCTTGGGGATACCCACAGCTCCTGATGTTCAGCACGGATCCCACCAGGCAGTGAGGGGCCAAGACATCCCACCTGGTCTCTTCTGCAAGTCCTGCATGTTCTCATTCCCTTACAGGTACCCAGAACCAAGAGCAGCTGTAACATCGGATTAATTACAATGGAGCAGCCCTAAGGAAAAGGATACAGAGGAGGATCATGCCTCTGAAAAGTGCATCAGGGAAAAATTATAGAAGATGCCTGCCTGATGTTCTTTAATATTTTAATCTTTAAAAGCAATGCAAGACATTTTGGATCAATTTTTTTTTTTTTAAACAACCATAACACTCTGGGCACAAAGGAAATGGACTAAAAGGGTGAGCGTGGAAGGAATCAAACAACACTGCGGAATTAAAGCCGTCACTGGACAGAGTAGGAGCAAAATTAACCATGGAAGAAAAATCAATGATGTGGAATACAAAGCAAAGAGATGAAAGCGATCAGAGAAAAGGTGGGAAATATGGAAACAATGGGTAGAGATTTTAGAATCATGTGTGTTCCAGAGGAAGGGACCTATTCGATGGAACAGGTTGTTCAGAAACAATCAAACGGTTGTCCAGAAACAGCAGGAAGCTGAAGATGACACTGGTGTAACAATTAAAAGCCCCCCTCACAAAGCTCCAGCTGAGATCACTGTAAAAACATATAACTTAACACAGCACGGAAAACATTTTTAAAATTTCATGGGTAATGCAATATTCCTACCGGGGTCCAGGAAGAAAAAAAGAAATGATCAGCCAACTAAAAATTTAGACCATCACCTGACCTCTTTGCTCTTCCCCCACATTAAGCAATAGAGGATCCAGAGAAGTTTCAACAGAGCCTTGAGGGGAAGATTTGTGTGATTCTAGAATTTTATACCAAGCTAAGTCTTCTGTCATAGGAGATGGTGGGACCAAAGCATTTTCAGATTATAAGAACTCAGAAAATGTAGTGTTCGCAAATGCTTCATTATCAAAGTATTTTTAAAAGTTCTCTTAGCAGATATTTGGATGAAAATCAGGGATGGGACAGTCACAGAAAAATGGAAATGAGCATTGAAATCAATTAAATACAATGAAGTGGCAGTAGCTGTTAGAAATTTTGTTGTAAAATTAAATGCAGAAGCCAAATACTATTCTAGAAAAAATGCACATGGTAGGCAATGTGTCATAATAAATCTCCAATTAAACTTACCAAGACTGTAAAGTGTTGGATAAGAGGTCGGAAATAAAGGTATTATAAACTTTCTTATCATTTGCAAGGAAAGATAAGAAAATGCAATTTAATTTTTTGAATTTAATAACAGAAGAAATTATGGCTTAAGTAATGCACTTGATAAATGGAAAGATATCCACCAGTATAATCAAAACTAGGACAAAGGTAGGTTTGGGGTTTTATTTTTTATTTTTTGCAAAAGACAAAAGGCAAGGAAACCTTAGGGAAAGCTGAAGTCTAGAAAGTAGAGGATGAAATAAGAAAAGTACAGCCAAATATGTTTATAAAATATAAAAATCTAATTAGCCTCCACCGTTGGGAGGCAAAGAATCTCCAGTTAGATTTTTTTTTTAAATCCAACTCTCTTCTCTTTATAAGAGACAAGAGACATTCTCTTTAGAAGACACATGCCTTTTTATTTTTTTTTAAAGATTTTATCTATTTATCTGACAGAGACACAGCGAGAGAAGGAACACAAGAAGAGGGAGTGGGAGAGGGAGAAGCAGGCTTCCCGTCCCGCCGAGCAGGGAGCCCGATGTGGGGCTCGACCCTGGGACCATGACCTGAGCCGCAGGCAGACGCTTAACGACTGAGCCACTCAGGTGCCCCGACACGTGCCTTTTTAAAGAGACATGTATTTGGGGCACCTGGGTGGCTCAGTTGGTTAAAGTATCCAACTCTTGATTTCCGCTCAGGTCATGATCTCAGGGTCCTGGGATCAAGCCCCCCACCGGGCTCCATGCTGGGCACGGAGCCTGCCTAAGATTCTCTCTTGCCCTCTCCCTCTGCCCCTTCCCCTCCCTCTCTAAAAGAATTTAACAATAAAATAAAAATAAAGAGACACGTATTTAATATAACCCAGAAAGTTTAAGAACCAAAGGGGAGACAAAGATTTAGCAGAAAACCCATTCAAAAAGAAAACAAGCAGAGCCATGTTGATGTAAAAACAGATTTTTTTTTTCAAATAGAAGGCACTTAAATTTTTTAAAAATTATTTTGGATTATATATGCCCGATAAATTCAGTATCATTTGACGGCACGGCTGATCTGAAAAATAATTTGATGTATCTTAAAACTTTAGGCTCCTAGGTTTTTGTTTTGTTTTTAAATTTTTATTTACTTTTAATTCCAGTATAATTATATATATAGTTATATACATATATTCCAGTGTAATTATAACACACGGTGTTATATATAGTTCCAGGTGTACAACATAGTGATTCAACAATTCTGTACATTAGTTGGTGCTCATCATGATAAGTGTACTCTTTAATCCCCTTCACCCAGTTCGCCCATCTCCCCACCTTCCTCCCCTCTCGTAACCACTCTATTTAAGAGTCGGGTTTTTTTATTGGTCTCTTTTTGGCACTTGAATATTTTTTTAATGACTGATTGTGTATATTGATAAAAGGTATACTACAGCCCTGTACCCATTTCCCATGTGTGGGGTTTTTTCCCCCACACTACCAAGCAATTCTCCAACATCAGCTGGGTGTGCTACAGTTCAACTCAATTCTGACCTGATCTATCTGGAAATGACATCAGATTCCGGAAGTTGAGGGCTCAACCCACAAGACTGCCCTCCACTTCAGTTGCCAGCTGCAAGTCCAGATTGTTACCCGTACTTCTGACTGGCTGCCTATAAGTCAAAGGTTCCCGGGACACCCTCCTTTGGGTTCCATTAATTTGCTAGAGTGGCTCTCACAACTCAGGAAACCAGTTTACTCACTAGATAACTGGTTTATTGCAAAGGTTATTAAAGGATACAAATGAATGGCCAGATAAAGAGATACATAGGGTGAGATGGCAAACAAAGGAGCTTCTGTCCTCATGGAGTTTGGGGCACATGGAAGTGTCCTGGCTCACTAACCTAGAAGCTCTCTAAATCCCCTCCCTTTGGGTTTTTATGGAGGCTTCATAACATAGGCACAGTTGATTAAAACTTTGGCCGTTGCTGACTGAGTCAACCTCCAGCCCCTCACTCCTCCCTGGAAATCAGGGGGTGGGACTGAAAGGTACAACCCTCTGTAGATGATTGATTCCCCTGGCAACCGGCTCTTCATCTTACAGGGATTTCCAAAAGTTGCCTCAGTAACATAAACTCAGTTGGGGTTGAAAGGGGCTCGTGAATAACAAGACACCCATTTGTGGCTCGGAAGCGGTTGCGGGAACGGAGGACAAGAGATGAAATATCGTAACCAAAGATGCTCCCATTGCTCTTTTTTTTTTTTAATTTTTTTATTGTTATGTTGCTCCCATTGCTCTTATCAATTCCAAGAGTTTTGGGAGCTGTGAGCCAGGAACGATAAATGGAAGACCAAAATATACATTTATTATAAATCACAGTATCACATACACCCATTTTGTAATGGAGGCTGTAAGCTGTTTATCTTGATGTTCTCCCAATGCCTTTCCTGGGCTTTCTCATACTCCATACCCTTTTCCTTTCTGATGACTTTTATTATCACCTGTATGCAAATGACTTCCAAAGCCGTATCATCAGCTCATATCTAGACATCCCCCTGGGTTTTCTGTTGGGCTGTCCCTCAGGAACCTCCAGTGCACACATCCAGAATTCACCTGGTCACCTTTCTCTCTGGCCTGTTCTTTCCCTGTTCCCATCCAGCTGAACAGAAAGCACGGGCGTCATCCTGATTGGCTCATTCTCCTTCACGCTCTGCACACAATGAATCATTAAGTCTTGCCAATCACGCTCTTACGTGGCTCTCTTACGTGGTTCTTCATTCTCTCTGTCACCATAGCCCACTGTTAAAAAATGATTGAAGAAGACAATTTAGGTGATGATGGCAAACTCACACTTCGTGAAGCAGACAGTTTGCATTCTGGGACGGAAGACAGGAAGCTTTTATAGGATAATGCATAACGAACAAGGAAGAGAAAAATTGGAAATATCTGATTGGCTGGGGACACACACAGTCAGCCCTGTTTGGGGTGAGAAGGCCCCGCACTGGCTTGGTGTGGGGGAACTGACTGACTGGATGCACTGCACTTCTCAAGAGGAACATCTACAAGGACGCAAAATTTATCTAAGTTCTGGTTTGCTGATACGGCATCTCAGGCGGGAGTGGCTTCCTCCTGGACCTGGAACGTTAGGTCAACACCACCAAGGTTTCTAAACCTATTGCCTCAATAGCCTCCTATCTGGTTATCTTGCCCCTTATACACCAAGGATAATTTTTCTCAAGCTCAAACTCAATGAAGCAATTTCTCCAGTGAAAATCCTTCAAGGGCACCCCATTCTACCTAAAAGATAAGACAAAGCTCCATTCCTCAAAAAAATTAAATCTAGCATTACCATATGACTCAGCAACTCCACTGCTGGGTGGTATATACCCAAGAAAGCTGAGAGCAGGGACATGATCAGGTATTTGCACCCCGAGGTTCATAGCAGCATTATTCACAGTAGCCACACGGTGGAGGCAACACGGATGAACCTAAGTGAAATTAGCCAGTCACAAAAGGACAAACACTGTATGATGTCACTTACATGATGTATCAGATTCATGTTAGACTGTCTACAGGAAGTAGAATGGTGGTTGCCAGGGGCTGGGGGGAGCAGAAACGGGAATGGGGAGAGTAGTGTTGAATGGATGTGGAGTTTCAGTTTAGGAAGATCAAAGAAGTTCTGGAGATGGATGGTGGTGATGGTTACCACAACACTGGGAATGTCCTTCTTGTCACAGAATGTATGCTTTTACTGACTAGCACCCTCCCCATGGCCCTCCCCTTACCCCCACCACGTTCTGCTGCTCCCAGTTCTGTCCTCCAGGAAGCCCTCTACAACGGGCTGCCTTCCCCAGGGGTTCCCAAGCCATCCTGTGCTTTCCCTGTCATGGCTCGTAACACACTGAATTAAAATCACTGATTGGCTTGTCTTTGGAGAGCAAGATTCATGTCTTGCTCACCTTTGCATCTCCATCAGTGTCTGGCATGGAGTCAGCCTCCATAACTCTTTACTGAATTAAGAAATTTTGCACTAAGGAATAGCCTCATTTAAGAAATATTAGGGCTGTAAGATACAGTTCTCTTCATAGATTT